>NW_006922117.1:583361-591045 GCF_000298275.1 Orycteropus afer afer | reverse complement strand
GAAACAGAATGTGTATGAACTGTTGTATGGCAAATGAATTTGCTCTGAAAACTCACCCCAATCATGATTTAAAAAAAAAAAAAATCTTAGATCAAATGAGAATGAAAACATAGCACACCAATATCTTTGGGACACAGTAAAAGTAGTGCTCAGAGGACAATTTATAGCAATAAATACACAAATCAAAAAAGAAGAAGAAGACAAATTCAAAACCTTAATCCAAAATCTCCAACAATTAGAAAAAGAGTAGCAAAAAAAAAAAAGTCTATGTTCACCAGAAGAAAAGGTTCTAGCAGAAATAAAAGAAACAGAAAAACAATAGAAAGAATCAGCAAGACTAGAAATTGGTTCTTTGAAAAGATCAATAAAATTGATAAACCACTGGCAAATTTAACAAATGAAAAGATGCAAATAATGAAAAAGAAATGAAACGGGCAACGTCACAACAGAACCAACTGAAATAAAAAAGATAATATCAGGATACTGTGAAGAACTGTACTTCGACAAACTTGAAAACCTAGAAGAAATGGACAGGTTTCTAGAAAAACACTGCTTACCTAAACTAACACAGACAGAGGTTGAAAATTTGAACAGAGCCATAACAAAAGAAGAAATTGAATAGGTCATAAAAAAAAAAAAAAAAAAACTACAACAACAAAACCACTGTTCCATTTTAAATTACTAGGAATGTGAAAAAGCCATAACACTGATTGATCTGTCTTAGTTTAAATTAGCCCACTACAGAACATACCCTCCAGCTGGACTGGCACCAACACTGCTACTATTAGACACATAAGCAACACAAATGGGAAATTTTAAAAGTGAGGTTAAATTACGATTTAAAAGCAAACCCATATCAAATCCTATAGCAAGGTAATTTGTGATTAAAAAATAATTTTCAGTGATTTAAGTTACATATTTTATGGTTCAGTTAATTGTTACATGATTATTAGTTTGTGAATTCCTTGGGGAACTAGTACAATGGTTCATATATTACAGATTTTCCATAACTTAAATACATGAGCTGAATGTTTTCTTAAAGATTAAATTACAAGGTAAAGATTTAAGTGTACTTGATGTTAAATAGAACAAAGCTTGAACTATTTAACAGTGTTAAGAAGTATTTTTATTTTAAAAGCTTTCCTTTACCTTTACATACAGGCCTGTGGTCACTCCAAGCAGCAAAGACTTCAGCTATTCTTTGACAAGTGATGCTCTTTGCACCTTGTAGGACATAATCTTCATCACAAGAAAATTGCACAGTAGATCCAAGGCTAAAATTGAACAAAGGATTAAAAATGTAATTAGACATATATCTGCGGTGTAGTAAATTATTTAGTGTGGCTTTTCTAGGCATAAGTCTTCATAAACTCAGTGATGGAATGAGCAACTGAGGAGCTCCTGATTACTAAAATAGACCACCTGGGGTATTTCTGTTGGGCGCGGCACAAGCAATGTTCTGGGAGGGTCGCTCTCTCTCAGATGCTTAGAATTCTGATGTTAAGATTGGTTAGTTTGGCCACTCTGCCAGGCTCAAAAGGAGGCCTCCTAGAGGCAGAACTCTCTGACTGCTGGCTGAGGAAGGACATGCTTCTGAGAGACACGCTGCTGGGAAAGAGACGCAGGAGACACGCATTGCTGAAAGAGACACGGAGGGACACATACTGCTGGGAGACAGACTGTGAGAAACTGTTGGCTGAGAAACGGCGGGCTGGGAGAGAGACTGAGCATTTTTCCTGAACTTGAATTGCAACCCGGTGCTTCCCTAATAAACCCCATAATCTGTGAGTTCTGTGTGGTCACTGCAGCAAATTATCGAACCCAGGAGACAGGTGGTGGGTGCTGTGGGAGGAACGGTTGGTGAAAGGGCTGGAGGGAGGCAGCATGTCTGGCCTTGCAGTAATAGGCCTTGGGTTACTGATAATGACTCTGTCTTCCTCTTGTGGGGTTAGAGGAGGTCAGGAGATGTGGTCTCCTTGCCTTTTTAGCAATAGCATAATACTTAAACTCTACTTCTATAAGAAATAACCAGTATGTCAAATACTTATCAAATTGCCTTATTACTGAATAAATAAAAAGTGAAAATATGACTTGTACTAATACATAACAAAATGATAAACAAATGAATCTACTGTAAGTAATTAACTTGCATATATTGTTAGGATTAAAAAAATTAAACTTTTATCAAATTTAATATTCTTGTTTTCACTTGTGGAAACCAAGTTTAAATAATTAACTAAATCTCCCATTCTAAGTCTGTTGTATTGAAATGTTCTTATAAGAACAATGAAGTACAGTGCTGTCAGTGATAGGATAATATCCATCTGCCTACAAAGGTTGGGCAATCTACTTCTGTATTGATACTGCCTCGGCAACCCAAGGAGGGGTCGCTATGAGTTGGGTCCGACTCGATGGCACATAACAACAACAACAAACAATAAGGCCAGTTAATATGACTATTATTTAAATGTATGCACCAGCCACTAAGGCAAAATATGAAGAAATTGAACACTTTTATCAACTTATTCAGTCTGAAATTGATCAAACATGCAATCAAGATGTATTGCTAATTACCAGTGATTGGAATGCCAAAGTTGAAAACAAAAAAGAGGTGTCAGTAGTTGGAAAATACAGCCTTGGTATTAGAAATGACGACAGACATTGCAGGATCAACAGCATATTCATTGCAAATAACTTTTTTTCAACAACACAAATGGTGGCTACATACACGTGAACCTCATCAGCTGGAATACACAAAAGCCAAATCAATTGCAGTTATGGAAAGAGGGGAAGGAGAAGCTCAATATCATCACTCAAACAAAGCCAGGAGCCGACTGCAGGACACACCACCAACTGCTCATATGCAAGTTCAATTTGAAGAAGAAGACAATTAAAACAAGTACACGAGAGCCAAAATATGACCTTGATTATATTGCACCTGAATTTAGAGACCATCAGAGGAACAGATTGAACACCAATCTAATGAAATGTGTTCTAATGAAACGTGCAAAGATCCAGAATTTGAAAACCAAAAGGGAAGAACACACTGGACATTTGTGAAGCTGAAAGAACTGAAGAAAAAGGTCAAGCCTCAAGTTCCAATACTGAAGAATGTTATGGGCAAAATACTGAACAATGCAGGAAGCTTCAAAAGAAGATGGAGGGAATACAGAGTCACTGTACCAAAAAGAATTGCTCAATGTTCAAACACTTCAGGAGACAGCATATGATAAAGAACCAATGGTACTGAAGGAAGAAGTCCAAACTGCACTGATGGAATTGGTGAAAAACAGGGCTCCCGGAATTGACAGAATGCCCATTGAGATGTGTCAACAAATAGATGCTGAAATGGAGGCACTTATTTATGTCAAGAAATTCAGAAGACTGCTAACTCAGCCAACTCACTGGAAGAATGTGTCCATTCCAAAAAAGGTGATGCAACTGAATGTGGAAATTATTGAACAATATCATTAAGGAGCTCTAGTGGGGCAGAGCCTAAGGCATTTGACTACTAACCAGAAAGTTGGCCATTCAAACCCACCAGCCACTCTGTGGAAGGAAGATGGAGTAATCTATTTTGGTGAACATTTACTGCCCTGGCAAGCCAATGGAGGTTGCTACGAGTCAGAATTGACTTGATGGCAATGAGTTTGGTTTAGTTTTTGGTTTATCATTAATGTCACACACGAGTAAAATTATGCTGAAGATAATTAAAAAATATTTACAGTAGTATATCAACAGGAAAAATCCAGAAATTGAACAAGAAAGATGTTTACCTTTGTTTTATTGACTATGCAAGTGCATTTGACTCTGCAGATCCTAACAAATGATGGATAATAGAGCAAAGAATGGGAATTCCAGAACATTTGATTGGGCTCATGAGAAACCTATACTAGATCAAAAGGTAGTTGTTTGAACAGAACAAGAGGATATTGCATAGTTTAAAATCAGGAAGGGTGTACATCAAGGTTGTGTCCTTTCACAGTATTCATTCAATCTGCAGGCTGAGCAAATAATACAAGAAGCTGGACTATATGAAGAACATGGCATCAGGATTGGAGGAAGACTCATTAACAACCTGCGATATGCAGACTACCCAGACTTTCTTGCAGAAAATGAAGATGACTTGAAGAACAGTCTTCAGTATGGCTTATATTTCAATTTAAAGAAAATGAAAATCCTCACAACTGGACCAATAAACAACATCACAATAAATTGAGCAAAGATTGACACTTTCAGGGATTTCAATTTAATTGGATCCATAATAAACACCCATGAAAGCAACAGTCAAGAAAGCAGATGATATGGAAAACATACTGCAAAAGCCCTCTTTAAAGGGATAAAGACAAAGTGTCACGTAAAGGACACTTTAAGGACTAAGGTGCACCTAACCCAAGCCACGGTATTTTCAATCACCTCATAGGCATGTGGAAACTGGAAGATGAATAAGAAAGACCAAAGAAGAATTGAGGCCATTGAATTGTGTGGGCAAAAAATACTGAAGGAGCTCTGGTGACTCTGTGATGACGGTATTTGGCTGCTAACCCAAAGGTCAGTGGTTCAAACCCAACAGCTGCTCTGTGAGAGAAAGACGAGGCAGTCTGATTCTATAAAGATTTGCAACCTTGGAAATACTATGTGGCAGTTCTATTCTGTCCTCATTATGAGTTGGAATCAATTTGTTAGCAGTGGGTGGGTGGTGGCCAGAATAACAAACTACTATGATCTGGAAAAAATACAGCTTGTATACTCCTTGGAAGTGAGAATGACCAGACTTTGTCTCACCAGTTTGTCATGTGGTCAGAAGGGACCAGTCACTGGAGAAGAAATACCATATTTGATATAGTAGAGGGGATTGACCCTCAACGAGATAGATTGGCATAGTGGCTGTGATGATAGGCTCAGGCATAGCAAGGAGTATGGAGCAGGACTTAGTACACATGATAGCCGTGATTTGGAGCTGACTCAAAGGCACCTGAAAACAAGTCAATGGTAAGTAAATGTGAAGTAAAATGGTGATGTTTTGACTTGAATTTCAGTAACTGTGTTCCTATCATATTACAGCATTTCTCTAGCAAATGTATATATGTATATGTATTTGGGAATACATTATATATGCACATGTACTTGTATATCTCACTGCCATCGAGTCGGATCCAACTCATAACAACCCCTCTTTGGATTTCTGAGGTGATATCACTACAAAAGTAGATTGTCCAACCTTCCTTCCAAGGAGTGGCTGGTGGGTTTGAACCAGCAGCCTTCTGGTGGTAGTTAGAATGTCGTAAAAAGCCCTCATAGAGTTAAGTCCCTAACTACGCTACCAGGGAACTGAAAATATATGTCTACACATATAAATGGGAGCTCTGATAGCATAGTGCCTAAGGCACTTGACTGCTAACCAGAAGGCTGGTGGTTCAAACCCACCAGCTACTCCTCAGAAGGAAGATGGGGCAATCTACTTTCGTAGTGGTGCTGCCTCGGAAACCCAAGGAGGGGTCGCTATGAGTCGGGTCAGACTTGACGGCACATAACAACAACAACAGCAACACATATAAATGGTAAAAAAAAAAAAAAAGAAAAATCAAGATAACAATGATATTTTATGAATATAAAAATTATATCAAATTCTAATTTCAATGTCCATAGATAAACTCCTAGTGGACCAGAACCACACTTACTCATTTACATTTTACTTATGACTACTTCGTTGCTGCAGTGGCAGAGTTGAGTAGTTGCATCAGAGATCCTTTGCATCTTAAGGCAAAAAATATAAACTACATGGCCCCTTATAGAAGAAGTATCTACCTGCTGGTCTAAGCTAAATATGCAAAAAGATCTACACTGAAGAGAATCATGGCAAAAGATAGAAGGGTTTATTACAGGGAAATAATCTCTAGCTGTAAGAATCTAGTCTTCTCTGGAATCATTTTACTTTTCCTTCTCTCACACTCTCCTTTTAATAAATGGTTTTATTGTAAAATAGAAGACTTATTTAGAAAATGTTCAGTTAGTGAATCATTATGAAGTAAACATATGTATATCCAAAAAATAAGTTACCTCTAGGGTTTTCTTAAGGAGCTATGGTGGCACAGTGCCTAAGTCATTTGACTGTTAACCAGAAGGTTAGCGTTTCAAACCCACCAGCTGCTCTGCAGAAGAAGATGCGGCTAGCTAAAGATTTACAACCTTGGAAACCCAGTGGGGTCACTATGAGTCAGAATGGACTCAATGGCAGTGAGATTTTTTTTTCCAGATTTTCTTGGACCTATTAATGACTCCAAGTGAGTTTCTTTGTTAGAATGAGTGGGAAAAAAATGATTTTGCTTCCAGATTTAATAATACTCATACCTGTCTAATGCAGCCAGAGATATCCATTTCCCTAGAATTGGACAAAATTATTCTTAGGCTAGGGTACTTTCTCAAGGTTATTTAAACTGCCCATATACCTACCTCTTACTACCTGCTATATATTAAATATTTATATTAAAATATTTTTATTAAATATCTTTCATTATTTGCTTTTGGGATGGCAAATGGAAATAGCACTAGTACCTAGTCCAATTATGTAATGAGGGGACATCTTTATAAAAGATGGAAAATAATTATTTCCAAATAAGCATTGTTTTCTTCCAAATCTGTTTATGATCTAAACTAATGTTATAATACCCAACTTTTGCTGTCTGAATCCCAGATAGAAATGCATGTAATATCCACTTCTCCTCAGTTATGTGATGTAATGGATTGGTATTTTAGATGACAGACTTCTTTTATTACAGAAGCCATAAAACAGCACCAAAGGATGAATACTGTATAGCTGCTATCAGATTATTAAACTGTATTTTCAATTTTGGAGTCCATCTTTAAAAATCATTTATTCATTCATTCAGTAAGTGTTTTTTGAGTACCTATAATGTACTGGGCATTGTTGTAGATTAAGGCCAATGATCTCATGGTCAATGCTTCACAAATGGCTCTCCACAGAAGCATGGGGAAGACCTGCCATGTAGCATGTGCTGACATACATGGTATAAAGACTCTATAAATGTTTGATTTCAAGCTACCAACTTGATATCACTGAAAGTGGATTTGGAAAGTGATTTTTCTTATAGACATTGAAGACATAAATCGCCTCAAATACAGAAATAATAATGTAGTAGAATAATTAGAATATGATGAGTTTTGAGTATTCTTTGTTTCTCACAAAATGTATTTAACTTTAAGTTCATATAATAAATTTTTTAATCATGGCTATTTTACAACTGCTTTGTAGAAGGAAGATGGAACACTCCAAATTCCTAAAAACTCAACAATCAGCTCCCATGGGCCAGTATGAATGAGCTCGGGCATACCACTGGAAAAACAATTTAAAAAATGTAATATTTTAGCTGATGAAAAGTAGTACACAGAAAAATATATTATGGTGATGTATGCACAGAACAACCAGCAGTGTGATTTTATAAAGGAGGGGCTCTGGTGGCCTAGTACCTAAGGCATTTGATTGCTAGCAGAAGGCTGGTGGTTCAAACCCACTAGCCACTCCTTGGAAGAAAGACTGGGTGATCTACTTCCGTAGAGATGTTGATGTTGTTGTTGTTGTTGTTTGCCGTTGAGTCGGCCCCGACTCATAGTGACCCCTCCTTTGGTTTCCGAGGCAGTATCACTAAGGAAGTAGGATTGCCCA
>NW_006922117.1:578842-582866 GCF_000298275.1 Orycteropus afer afer | reverse complement strand
TTATATATATATATATATTTGTTGTTGTTGTTATGTGCTATCGAGTCGGACCCCACTCATAGTGACCCCTTCTTGGGTTTCCGAGGCAGTATCACTACGGAAGTAGATTGGCCCATCTTCCTTTTGAGGAGTGGCTGGTGGGTTTGAACCTTGAACCAACAGCCTTCTGGTTAGCAGTCAAGTGCCTAGGCACTATGCTACCAGAGCTCCTATACATATATATATATACATACATACATACATACATATACCTGTTAAAGTGATCATACTGGTTGCTGATGAAGAATCAGCTTTAAATGGACAGAGGTAGAAGCAGGGAGTTTGTTTAACAAGCTATCTCAGTCATTCAGGCTCTCATGGCCATGATGAGGTAATGATGAGTTATACTAAGGAGACAGTGGTTAGAAACTTATGATAGTAAGACATTGAAAGAAAGATTTTTTGTTCACTTAAACAGTGTTAAGAAGCTCTGGTGGCGTAGTGTCTAAGGCATTTGACTGCTAACCAGAAGGCTGGTGGTTCAAATTCATCAGCCACTCCTCCAAGGAAGGTTGGGCAATCTACTTCCACAGTGATATGGCCTCAGAAACCCAAGGAGGGGTTGCTATGAGTTGGATCTGACTCCAAGGAAGTGAGTTGTTGTTTTTTTTTTTTTTTACAGTTTATTGCCTCTTGCATCTCTTTTCTACATTTCGATTATTCAAAACATTACCTGTAATTAATATTTTCTAATGTCTCTGCTCTTGATCACAACATTTCTTCTTGCAGCATTTTTCATTTTCCTCTAATTAGAAATTAGAGCTAATTTTAGGACACTCATGAAGTTTTCCCTGACTCCTCATTTCCAAATTAAATCTTTTCTGTGTCCATAGTAAGACCGTGACACTTGGGGAACATTTGCTACAGGGATTTGCGGGCTCGCGTTAAACCAGAAGCATGAAGAGAGAGGAGTAGTGTACAGAGAAACAAAGTAGAAAGAAAAGACCCTTTAGAAGGTGGATGGGAAGGCAAGTATCTTCTGTTTTACCTTAAGGTTAGCTTAAATGTTAAACATTTAACAGTATCACATATGCTATTTTAGGCACATGAACTGCAGTCCTTGGGTTTATTAGATTTTCTGGATCTATTCTATGTTTCAAAGGGTCTGTCTATGCCATAAGAAGAAAATAGTTTAAATGAGGAGTTAACAGTTTTCTTCAGCAGAATCCAAACTGCTACTATGGTAAATATTTCTGATTACACATTTCCATTGAGATAGTCATTAATTTCTTCCTCACTGTTAAAAGAAATTCCCTTTATTGGATATCTGCAAGCACTGACCTACAGAATCAATCCAGGCTCAATGATGCCCATGAAATGGGTACCTTGAGCAAATGTACTGTTTTCACTTTATTAACTGCTTTAACATTTGAGTTGAACTTAAAAGAAATGTAATTCTAAGTTCCATTAAAAATATTTGTATTTCTAACAGAAGTATCCAAACAGCTCTGGTGGAGTAGTGGTTAAGGCATTTGGCTGCTAAACATAAGTTCATTGGTTTGAACCCACTAGCTTCTCTGTGGAAGAAAGATGAGACAGTATGCTTCCGTAAAGATTTACACCCTTGGAAACCCATTGAGGGTCACTATGAGTCAGAATCAACTTGACAACAGTGAGTGACAACAGTGACAGAATCAACTTGACAGCAGTGAATATGGGAAAGACAGGAAAGAAAGACAAGCTGTATTAACTGTAATTTCTGTCATCACTGAAGAGACATCTGCCTATCCAGCTAAATAAAATTTTCACTCTATTTAATCTAATAAAACACTGCAAAATAAATGATTGGATACATTTTTTTAAAAAAATTCAATGTATCAAATCATTGAGCATATGATATACAATTATTATTTGAAAAACAAGTGTTGATCTTCACTGTAATTACAATGGTCTATGTCTGAATGCTATCATCTTTATACAATTGTATTTATCATTGTAAAAACACACTATAACAAGTCTGTCTGTGAAAGATGAGATGAGCGTTTTTTAAATATAATTTTCTCTTTTTTGACCTATATAACTAAACTATTATTTTGTTTACCTTCCAATAAATTAAATATAGAATGATATAAAAATATAGAAATTCAAATGATGGTGTTCAGATCAGAGAAGAGGAGCTAAAAATAGAAGAGCAAGGAATATTGGAAATATTACACCATAGCGAGTTTGTGTTTAAATATTCCATCAGGTTTATTTGTTTGTTTTAAATTTTGAGATACTTTCTGATAGATATAGAAATTTAACACTAAAGCAAATGCATCTTTTTTAAAATTATTGCTGTATAAGTAGAAATTGTCCACGCATGAAGGATGATCTAAAAACTAAAGCACCTGCAATTCACTTACGAAGTTAAAAAATTATAATCTAAGTACACCAAATAACTATCAACAAAATGACCTAAATAATGCCAGTTTAATATACTTGTAAATCAAATGATCCTCTAAACATATTTAAACTAGCAATTTCAAAAATGAGTAATTGCACATTAGACAGTTGGAGACTTTTTCACTAAAACGAAATTTGGATAGAGGAATTTTCAGAATATGATTTTCTCTTTGTATTAGAATTGCATGTATTTATACTTATTACAGAAAAAGTATAAAAAAACCCTCAGTTATTCTTTCTCAGTCTTAAATATTCAGTCTATTATCTTGAGCTGGAAGTAAACATGATAGTATTTTTTTCAATTGTTTAGAAGATATAGAACTCTCATGTTAATAAACTTTATACTAAAAGGATGAAAATGAACTTTATTTCAAAATATATTTCTGACTTAAATTATATTAATAAGCTTCCTTAGATACTTTAAAAGATGTTTAACTAATTGGACAAGGGGATTGGTCAGTTTTAAATGAGCTATCCTATCAGCAGAGAGAGGAGCTCTGGTAGCATAGTGCCTAAGGCGCTTGACTGCTAACCAGAAGGCTGGCAGTTCAAACCCACCAGTCACTCCTTGGAAGGAAGGTTGGGCAATCTACTTCCATAGTGATACTGCCTCAACAACCCAAGGAGAGGTCGCTATGAGTCAGGTCCGACTTGACGGCACACAACAACAACATAGGTAGAAAGGGGGACCTCACTGCCATTAAGAGAGAAGAGCCAGGAGTGAAAGATATCCTTGAGCCTGAGATCTCTTCAGTGAAAAGGCAGGGAGATGGCAGAGAGGCAGTGGCAGCAGGTCCAGCAGAATCTATAGACCAGCACGAGGCAGAGCAGTGGGCTTCCCTGCTGTGGGGTGGGAAACCTGAGTACCTTTGGGTAGGAGGCCTGCTGGTGGAGTGGGATGTCTCTGGGTATTGCTGACAGAGCTAAAAGAGGTTTGTAACACTGGCCTGAGCAGGGCAGGGTCTGAGGCCAGAAAGAAGCATGCCTGTGGCAAGCCTGAGAAGAAGCTGTCCTGATTGAAGAACTGTACCCCTGAGTTGTTTCCTGATGCTGAATTGTCTTCTGTTACTTCCCTAGTAAGTTCTGAAATCAGGTGTTTTGCCTGTGACTTTGGTATGGCCATTGCAATAAATTATTGAACCCAGCAGAGAAGTAAAGAGGAATAGTTGGTGTCAGAATTGGCAAAAATGTTGGAAGGTGGCATCAATCCTGACCTCTGCCACTTAGGAATCAGCCTTGGGCTGATGCAACTGATGGTGATATTGTTTCTTCCTCATGAAGTTAGAAGAGATCAGATGATGATGGCCTCATGCCCTTTTAGCTCTCAACTAAAGTTTGTCTTCCTGAAAGAATTAAAGGACACCAAGCTCTTTGCTATACATTTTCCATTTCACTGCTCTCATAAAATTGATGTTATTCCCTTTCCATAGATAGTGCCAGCAGAACCAAGTCAATGCAAGATGTAAGGAAAGTCCAATTCAGCACCTACATAACTTCAAAATTTAGCCTCCTGATCTATTTCCTTCCTTGCACTGTTGGATATGATCAGTCTGGACAATATTCCTGGATATTTTGGTTTGTGGAATGCTCAATGTCACTC
>NW_006922117.1:576397-577727 GCF_000298275.1 Orycteropus afer afer | reverse complement strand
TATTTTTCCTGTGATGCAAATCTATATGAGGTAGAGAATTACAATTATAGATACATATATATATATACATATATAGATCTTTTATTGAGAACAATAAAACTTTTAGATCGTGTTAATTGAAAAATTATATGTTTGGCATCATTTTTGTTCCTATAACCATAGAAAAGAGAGTGGTTGATGGGATTAAGAAATAGAATTTGAGCATATAATTCCTACAAATTAAAATGTAAATTAAAGTTGGTGAGAATATGAAGACAAATCAGAAAAGATTCAATGCTTTACTATGCCAGTAAGTTTCCTAATGCTTTCCACACATGCTGGTTTGAAAATCCATAGTATTTGCTTCACTTGGATATAGTAAAAAAATAATCTTAGTTTAATGTCCTATTCTTAACATATTGAATCTAACTGTACCCATTTATTGTCTATCCTCCCATAATTCTCTCAGATAGCAATGAACTAAGAATTACAATGGGAATAACTCTAGCTGTCTCAAATATTATCCAATTTTGCTATTTTCATATGAATAATCAATTAATTGTAAATACCCCTCAAATGAACTAGAAGAATAAACCTATTGGAGTAGAGATTTAAATAAAGTCAAATAACATTCCAAAAAACAAACTCATTGCCATTCAGTCTATTCCAACTCATAACGACTCATTCTTGCGTTTCTGAGGCAGTATCTCTACAGAAGTAGATTGCCCAATCTTTCTTCCCAGGAGTGGCTGGTGAGTTTGAACCACTAGCTTTCTGGTTAACAATCAAATGCCTTAGGCACTATGCTATTAGAGTAAGAAAATATTCCAGAGTTGTAGATGAACTGAGCATTGTGATATGCAATGTCATAACTTATCCAAAGCAATCAAAGCTTTATTTTCAATCTTGGAATGATATTGCAAAAGAATATTAAGAATTAGTATCTGAATAAGGTATTCTAGTCTAAGAAACACTTTTCTATGTAATATTCCATTTGTTTGACTTCTGTAGCAGTCATCAGTCAGTGTCATCTACTCTCCCCCCAAAACACAAAAATATCCAAGAGTAATCCACAAGGAACTCTATACAGGATATTTAAAGTGCAAAGACTGATGTACAAATCTACTACCTCATTTTTCTGAACTATTTAATATTTTATAGGTTGGAAGTACCACGCAGATTGAGCATAGACTCCCCACATATGACACTTACATTTTAAATTCTATAGAGAGATGTTGATAATGTATATTAAGTTATTATATATGTCAGTAATATAAATTCAGCATTTTAAGTTGCCAGTGTAAAATTAAGCCCATAATAAAAATAAGCTCTTTTTTTTTTCACATTCAGT
>NW_006922117.1:569752-575134 GCF_000298275.1 Orycteropus afer afer | reverse complement strand
ATATCCCTTGTTCCACGTCCTCTTCTGAATCCGGCTTGAACCTCTGGAAGTTCTCTATCAATATACTGCTGCAAACTTTTCTGAATTATCTTCAGTAAGATCTTACTTGCTTGTGATATTAATGATATTGTTCTATAATTTCTACATTCTGTGGGATCACCTTTCTTTGGAATGGGCACAAATATGGATTTCTTCCAGTCAGTTGGCCAGGTAGCTGTCCTCCAAAGTACTTTATATGTATGTATGTATATATATACCTAAAGTACTTTATATGTATGTGTGTGTGTGTGTGTATATATATATATATATATACACACACACACCTAAAGTACTTTATGTTGTTTTGCCTCTTTAATGAATAAAAAATATCTAATTTAAAGATAAAAGAGTTTGGCTTTTGAGTTGTTCTCATGGAACACAGTGACTTTGCTATAAGGCAGTTCTGCTAATACACATAACATACATACTAATTATCTTGATTAAAATAACTTT
Organism: Orycteropus afer afer; assembly: GCF_000298275.1. NCBI lineage: Eukaryota > Metazoa > Chordata > Mammalia > Tubulidentata > Orycteropodidae > Orycteropus > Orycteropus afer. Next base: position 574,642 of record NW_006922117.1, on the reverse strand, counting down.
GTGATTAGTAGCTACTCTTGTATTAAATATACTTTTGCAATAAATAAACAAAAACAAAGAAATAAGAAATAATGTTTTAATAAGGGCTGTACAAGTCTCAGTATGAGCCTTCCAAAATCCAAACTGGAAGTTGGGGAACATGGAGATTACCTGGTAACTTCTGATGTTTGTACCCAGCCCTACAATTCATTAAGTTTATAAAAATATTAGCAGTAATAAAATAAAAATGCATAATCATATAAAATATTACCACATAGTGCATGGTGATGAAGAATATCTTCATCATTCAAAATTAGGCTATGCATTATCTTAAATTAAAAAAAAAGGTCCCGAGCACTCTCCAAGATTATGACTTACAATGAGTAGTTGTAAGGATTGTAGCCCTGAGGAACATTACAAAATAACTTAACCTGATTTTAGGGGAGACATGGCACTGTATTTGCCACCTCTCTACCATTTCTTCACCTTCTTTTTACCAACTACTAGGCTAATTAGAGACCATAACCATAATGCTTAAATCTAGTAAAAGACAGATCCAATGAATCACTCTAATCCTTAGAATAACAGAACAAAGTTCAAAGTAATGATTTTTGGGCTAATATAAATAAGAAAAGTGCTACTTTAAGTTACATTGCAGAACTTAATGTGGCAAATTCACATTAGTTTAGAGTTTTTAACAAATTCAAAATTCATTCATAGTCAAATTGTGACGCAGTGTTTGAAACAGTGATTTCCAGGAACATGAGCTGGTAGGGATTAGAAATGGTTTTGTCCGTGGAGCTAAGGGAAATCTAGAAGAAATTACCAGCATTTTCTTGGGGAATGTAGATGCCACAGATAGCAGACAGGTCAATACAAGTCTGGTAATGGACTGGACAGAAGGGCCAGCACACATTTTTATTGAAGATTTTCATGCCTTTCCTTACTTGGCACAATTGCAGTCCTCAAAGTATGTGTTGAATAGGTCCATTTTCAGATTGATACATAATACATTTCTGTATGCACAGCAGTGTTTTTCAAAGTGTATCTCAGAAGCTACCAGAACCTGGAAGTCTTCTTAAGTATGTGCCTGTCTTGATTGTACCTCATATATTTGAGGATGAAGCTCACAAAACCCTGAATTTTTTTACTGTTGTTTGTAAAGTGTTCTAATAAATGATGAGGCTTTCAGAATCAACAGCTTATTGGTTAGCTGGGAGTATGTGTCATGTAGACTTAGTAATAAACAAGCACCTGATTTGAGTATATTTTAGAAATAATAGCTTATTATTCGGTATCAAGTGAATAGCTCTACAGAGGTTACATATTCCTTTCTTGATAAAGCCTAATATCTTTGGGAGAGTTTTTAAGACCTATTCATGGTCTGGCTGCTTCCTGCCTCTTCCACTTTATCTCTAATGATCTGGGCTCTCATCTCTAGCCTGAGCACATACCCCTCTCCCAATGATTTGCTCACTAACTTACAGCCACTATCTATCTAGTGATAGATAACTTGCATTTATCTATCACTCCATTTATTTAATATGTATACACTGAGTGGTTATTTAGGACTTATCAATTTAAATAGCCAAAACACAGCCTAGTGCAAAAATTAGATAGTTAATTGGCCAATATTTGCTCATTAAAGTCGTTCATATTCTAAAATATTTATTTTCCTTTAAATACTGTGGTAATTAAGGTTATGTATCAACTTGGCTGGGCCTGGTTTTGAGTGGCTGGGCAGCTGGATGTATAGTCCCCATGACAAGACTGGTAATCATCCCCATGGTGGAATCTCCTGGGAGCAACTGAGCAGCTGTCTTAGGGATGTGGTGTGCCCCCAGTATATAAGGGGAAGATTTAGGAATGCCCTGTAGCTTTTGGTGCACTTGAATCCTGCATGGAGCTGAGTCATTATTCAGCAGGCTTCCATGCTGTCTGCTGACCTTGAGACTCATAATGAACTTGAATCAATGATCTGCCCTGTGGTTTGGTAATACTGGGACTGTGCCTTTTTAGTTCTCAACCTTGGGTATGTCAGCCTTAGCAGCCAGCAGCTGCCTGAGGGAAGAAAGCCTGCAGCTTCAGTGGGCCAGGAGTAAGAGGGAGAAAGCCCAAGGTCGAGGGGCCTTCATCTAGCCCCAAGAGGCTGGCACTTTAAACTCAGACTTTTAGCCTCCCAAACTGTAGGAAAATAAGCTCCTGTTTGTTAAAGCCATCCCATTTGTGGTGTTTCTGTTAGAGTGGCGCAAAGTAACCAAAACAAATACTATATAGGGCCAATAAAACAAAAGCTTTCTGTTTATCATTACTGCAATCTTTGTTATATGCTAGGTTGCATGCAAAGAGGATGGAAGATTGAAAGAAGACGTGAGATTCTACTATGAGATACAGGAGGAGAAAAAAAAATCAATAACAATACCATGTTTTAAGCACAGAGGTTGTTATATAAGAAGAATTATAGACATCTAATGAAGAGTGGCTGGGGTTGTGAAACTGGAGCCTAATACTGGAAGTTGAATACACATAGGTAACATGAGAATGGGAAGAAAGAAATTGTAGATTAGGAATACAGAATAAAAAATGTCCATGACAGGTTTTGGGAAGTGCAATAGTAGGGTACGGCTAGTCCATTTAGTCTATGTGTATATGCATGGGTAGGCAAGTGGAATTTGGAATTGGGAGGAAGATGGATGAAGAATGAAGGATTGGTGACATGAGGTTAGAGGAAAAAAAACAGACTAGATAATGAAGGTCATTTCATGCTAAGTCTGAGAGACTCTTTTCTCCTCAGTAGCCATTTCCTGCTTTGATGATTTCACTTTGATGACTAAAGTGTCTCTGACCCAAGCCATGTCTTTTCTATTGTCTCATATGCATGTGAAAGTTAGATAACGAAAATGGAAGACAGAAGAAGAATTGATGCATTAAAACTGTGTTGCAGAGAATATTAATATACCCCGGACTGCTAAAAGAATAAACAAATCATTGTTAGAAGAAATACAACTAGAACGTTCCTTGGAAGCTAGGATGGTGAAACTTTGGCTTTAGTACTTCGGCAGCAGTATCAGGAATAATGCATCACTTACAGAAGAGCATCATGTTTGGTGCAGAAATGAGGGAAACCCTCAATGAGATGGATTGACAACAGCTCCAACAATGGAACGAACATACCGATCACCATGAACATTGTGCAGAACCAAGTGGCATTCCCCTCTGTTACACATGTGAAAACAGTGAGTCAGGGACAACTCAATGGCAACTCACAACAATGTCTTTAAAAAGTTCTGTTTTATTCAGAATAAGGGTGGATATTTCTTATTTCCATATTATCCTCGGAAAGACTCATGATTATAAACCAGTTATATTGATCTCATTCTTTTTGGAAAGTCATTATTCCAAGGGTGGGTATGTCAACCCTTTCTGACCAGTCAGATGGAAGGTGGTTAAGGCAACTTTCCTTCCATAAACAAACTGTCCCTGAATATGCTATATGACTTTCGAGCTCTGTGTTACTGTATGTGCTCTACCCTCTTGGCATTTTCTTCTCTTGTCTATGTAGAAAACGTCAACTCATTCTTATTACAGTAGAGGTATCACCTCTTCTGTGTGGCTCTTCCGGTCCTCTGTACCACAATCACAACTGTTGGTGCAGTGGATTACTTATTATAGCTCTTCTAGCCATGGTCTTTGTGACTCCCAGCAGATGACTGGGTGGAACTGGGTGGAAATGGTGAGGTGCTTGTGGCCCACCAAGGGATTGGATAGCTTGTAAACAATGTAAATAAAGTATGTGGCACATTTGTGGGGGTAGGACCATGCAAATAAAGTGTGTGAAACCCTAACATTGGGATTGGTCAGTTTTGCCACCTTGGTAGGCTTAAAATGAGCCATCCTGGAGGTGAAAAGAGGATCTCACTGCCATCGAGAGAGAAGAGCTGGGAATGGAGCATGGCCTTGGACCTGAGACCCCTGAACTGTGGTGGCAGAGAGATGGCAGATAGATGGCGGCAGCAGATGAAGCAGAACCGAGAGACTGGCATGCAATAGAGTAGTGGGCTTCCTGGCCACGGAGCCTTGGAAAGACGCTGCTGATGGTGATTCTGTCTCTCCCTTAAGAAGTTAGAGGAGGTCAGAAGACTGCTACCATGCCCTTTTTGCACTAACAGAGTTAATAGTATGTTCTGCTGTACTTTAGATATATTCTCTGTACTTATCATATTGTACTACAGTGTATTTTTTATTTCTGTTTTTCTATACAGTTGAAAATTCCTTATCATCTTCATACCTGTAGCAAGTGGCACAGTGCCTGACACATTATAAGCACTGAGTAAATATTCATTAAGTTGAATGGTCTTTGTAATGTCTATAAATCTAGCCTAATTTTGTTACCTGCCTTCTCCTTTCACCTTTAAAATTAAGTGCCTTGGAAAGAGGATTACAGGAAAAAAAAAAAAAAAAGATATTCAGGCTTACTGAGAAATGTTATCTAATATGAAATGTCTGTAATTCCAAAACTGATAATTATCCAAAGGAGCTCTGGTGCTGTAGCACTGAAGGCATTTGACTGCTAACCAGAAGGCTGGAGGCTCAACCTCACCAGCCACTTCACAGAAGGAAGACTGGGCAATCTACTTCCATAAAGATTTACCACCTCGGAAACCCAAAGGGGTTGCTATGAGTCAGATTTGATTCTAGGGCAGTGAGTTTGGTTTGGTTTGGGTTTTATAGTTATAAAAACTTAATTTTAATTACCATTGAATAAATTATATTTTTTATACCTGCTACCATTTTCTTAGTTTTGGCTGCTAGGCTGAAAAAAATGTTTTCATTTTTAAAGCACAACATTTTAAGCATGGGGATATATAAGTGAATAAACAGAAAGGTCCTGCTGTCATGGAGTTCACAACC
>NW_006922117.1:568283-569522 GCF_000298275.1 Orycteropus afer afer | reverse complement strand
TTAGCCACTATGCTACCAGAGCTAATAAACTTTGTCAAAAAATGTGGCAGATCTATTCAGCTTGCCCTGTTGAGGAGCCCCGCAAACAGAGAGAGAGAGGAGGAGACAAATGCTGGCTTGAGCCTTCTTTACATCCTTTAATTTTATGCTAGGATTTGTGGATGGCCAAAGTCAGCAAGAAGCTTGGCAAACAGCCTATGGGTATCAGTCACCCACTCAGTGATGATAGCAAAGCAGGAGATAGTCTAGAACTAGATTTGAGGGCACACAGTCCAAAGATCAGCACAGAGTTAATAAACATATTTATAAATAAATATAAAAAATTGTAAGAGAAAATATTATGTAGATATGATATGAGTGTTAGACTGAGAACTGGGTTGAGTGGTCAATGAAAGAGTCTCTGGTGAGGTTCCATTTAATGAGATTTTAGAAGTAAAGGATTACTAGTATAGGGATGAGCCAGAAGGCTCTCATATAAGAAACAGGAGAGAGGTCAGTATGACTCGGTGAGAGTAGGAGATTTGGAGAATAGTCCAAACTGAGCTTATGCAAGAAGAAGGAAAACACATTATATAGGGATTTTTTAACAGTATAGATTTGAATCTAAGTACAAGGATGATTTTAAGCAAGAAGTGTCTTGAATTGATCTGTTTACAAAACATTACCCTGGTTGCTCTGTGGTGAATACATCATAGAAAATAGTAATAGAAAAGAGAACATTTAGGGCTGTTTTGATGGACCAAGTGAGAGACAATACTGGCTTGAATTAGGAAGGTTTTAATTGAAATGAAGAGTATTAGGCAGATTTTGAATGTGCTTTGAAAGTAAAATAATCTCCTGAATGGATTGGATAAAGGGGAGTGCAATTAAAAGTAAATAATAATTCTACAGAGTCTTTAATAAAGAAGATGCTAATTTAGCCCACAATACATACACTTCCACTCTTTAATTTCTCCTTCCTGTTTATCAGCACTTTCCTTTCTTCCCCAACTACAAAACACTTGTTTATCTCTTCTTTTATCTATCTTGTTTAAACTAAAAAGCCTTATCATTGCTCAGACATCTCTTGTCCTTGTATACCATTTTCTGATTTTCCCACTCTTACCCTCATTTCACTTCAATATCTATATTCACCTCATTGTATTATATAATTAAGGTCATGTCACTTCTTATACTTTGTCTAAATCACATAGTGTTTCCATAATACTAAGGCTGTATTCTTTGTGTGTGTGTGTGTGT
>NW_006922117.1:564565-567728 GCF_000298275.1 Orycteropus afer afer | reverse complement strand
TTTTTTTCCATGAATCTTTGGTTTTCTTAATTCTTCTTTGCTGTGGATAAGGAGAGAATCATCGTTGCATCTAGATGGCTGCTTGCAAGCTTTCAAGATCCCAGGTGCTACTTGCCAAAGTAGGATGTGGAACAATGTTTTGTGTAGTATGTTATGCCAATTGAGTTTGATGTCTCCTGTGACTATGATCCTGAGCCCACAGGTCCAACTAATCCCTCTGTGTAGCTGGCTGTGGCCAAGAAGTGATTACAATCTTGTCCTTTGTCAGCTATAAACCTGGGAATTCTTACAGAAAATACCAATCACTTGTAGAAACATTGTCTGCCAATCCCATACATAGTCTTGGGCACAATCTGCCTGCATAGACATACCTAATAGCTGAGCCTGTCCAACCATCTATCCACTCATATATCTAAGCGTATATTCTTTAACAACAGCAATACCACCAACAAAAATCCCATATACCAATAAAAGTGGTTTGCAGAACACTAAATCTGAGTGATTACTCAAATCTAGCATGGGAACTCTGACCAATTTGATCTTTTGCATTTATATTCAGATTTTCCTTATTACTAATGGGGACACTAGAAGAAGTACTCACTCTTCTTTTCATTATAATATATACTTTCTCACAAAATTTGTGATTTAAAAAACATCTGGCATAAAATACATATAAAAATTTCATTTTAAAACTAGATTTGGAATTACACCTAAAGTGTTCCTTATCTACCGTTTATTCATAAAACTTTATAGCTTGAATATCCTATTTTAATATATTTCTAAGTATATATATTTATAAACTTTACTTCAATGACATATTGTCATGATTTAAATTATTTGTGGCCTCAAATTTTTAGGTGAACATACATTTTCTTTTACTTGTTTTTCTTATCCAGCAATGAGGAGACCAGAGGGATAAAGCAGGCAAAGTGTTGGAAAAGGGCTAAGCTCCTCAGAAACTATGCACAGTGTAAGTACTTGAGTTTACTACTCATGTTATTTTCTTTTTAGATTGCCTAAACAATTTTCTCAGAAGGAAGACTAGGCAATCTACTTCTGTAGAGATATCACCTCAGAAACCCAAGGAGAGGTCACTATGAGTCAAAATTAACTTGATGGCAGTGAGGAATTTTTCTTTTTTTTCAACCAATATTATTATTTCTACAAGTGATAAATGTTTTATCAGCTTAGAAAGCATAACCAGGGTAGCTTTCAAAAATCTAGTCCCATTGATTTCTTCAAGGAAAATTTTGCTGAAGATAATTCAAAAATAGTTGCAGCAATATATTGAAAGAGAGCTTCAGAAATGCAAGCTGGATTCAGAGAAGGACATGGAATGAGGAATATCAGCGCTAATGTCAGATAGCTCTTGGATGAAAACTAAGAATACTAAAAAGATATTTACTTATGTTTTATTGACTATGCAAAAACGTTTGACAGTGTGGATCATAACCAATTATGGACAACATTGAGAAGAATGGGAACTTCAGAACACTTCATTTTGAGCGTAAGAAACCTGGCCATAAGCCAGGAACTGTTGTTTGAACAGAACAAGAGGATATTGCATGATTTAAAATCAGGAAGAATGTGTGTCAGGGCTTTATCCTTTCACCACACTTATTCAACCTGTACTGAACAAAAGCGAATAATCTGAGAAATTGGACTATATGAAGAAAAGCATGACATCAGGATTGGAGGAAGATTCATTAAGAATGCGTGATACGCAGATGACACAACTTTGCCTGCTGAAAGTGAGGATGACTTGAAGCACTTGCTGATGAAGATTAAAGACTACAATATGCAGTATAGATTACATCTCCACATGAAGAAAACAAAAATCCTCACAACTGGACCAATAAGCAGCATCATAATAAATGGTGAAAAGATTGAAGTTGTTGAAGATTTCGTTTTACTTGGTTCTATAATCAATGCCAATGGAAGCAACAGTCAAGAAATCAGACATCGTATTGCACTGGGAAAATCTTCTGCAAAAGACCTCTTTAAAGTGCTGAAGAGCAAAGATGTCACTTTGAAGACTAAGGTGTGCCTAACTCAAGCCATGGTATTTTCAATAACCTCATATACATGTAAAAGCTGGACAATGAATAAGAAAGACCAAAGAAGAGTTGATGCATTTGCATTGTGGTGTTGGTGAAGAATACTGAAAGTACCAATGACTTCCAGAACAAACAAATCCATCCTGGAAGAGGTGCAGCCAGGATGCTCCTTGGAAAGGAGAATGGCCAGACTTCATCTCACCTATTTTGGCCATGTTGTCAGAAGGGATCATTTGCTGGAGAAGGATATCATGTTAGTAAAGTGGGGGGTCAGTGAAAAAGGGAAGACCCTGAAGGAGATGTATTGACACAGTGGCTGTCTTGATGGGCTCAGGTATATCAAAAATTGTGAGGATGGCACATGACTGACCAGTGTTTCCTTCTGTTGTAGATAGAGTCACTATGAGTCAGTGCCTAAAGCATTAGACTGCTAACCAGAAGACTGGCATTTCAAACCCACCAGGCACTCCTGGAAGGAAGGTTGGGCAATCTACTTTCGTAGTGGCACTGCCTCAGAAAGCCAAGAAGGAGTCACTTTGAGTTGGATCCAACTCCATGGCAGTGGGTTAACAACAGCAACAACACTGATTTCTTCAACATATTTGATTCATAGCGACCCCTCCTTGGGTTTCCAAGGAGGTATCGCTATGGAAGTAGATGGCCCAACCTTCTTTCTGAGGAGTGGCTGGTGGGTTTGAACTGCCAGCATTCTGATTAGCAATCAAATGCCTTAGGCACTATGCCAATATATTTGCACAACTTGAAATAGGTTTATTTTTATAGGAGCTAGTTTTAATATGGGAGTTCCTTGGTGGCACAACTGGTTAAGTGCTCGACTATGAATTAAAGGTTTCAATTCAAATTCACTCAACAAAGTCTCAGGAGAAAGGCCTGGTGATCAGCTGAGTGCCTTGAAATCCCTATAGAGAAATTCTGCACTGCACATATGTGGGTGTTGTGACATGGAAATGACTCCACAGCAATTGGTTTTTGTTTGTTCTGTTTTAATTTAAATATGGTAATATTGTACTGAGCATGTGGACCCCAAGAAACAATAGAACATGTATTCATTCATTACTGTTTGTTTTCAGACTGAGGTAATATGT
>NW_006922117.1:563146-564285 GCF_000298275.1 Orycteropus afer afer | reverse complement strand
GACAGCCTTGGAAACCCTATGGGACAGTTTTACCCTGTCCTACAGGGTCTCTAAGGAGCTTTGGTGGGTACTGTCTAAGGCATTTGACTGCTAACCAGAAGCCTGGCAATTCAAACCCACCAGCCACTCCTTGGAAGGAAGATTGGGCGATCTACTTCTATAGCGATACTGCTTTGGAAACCCAAGGAGAGATCGCTATTAGTTGGATCCGACTCAATGGCAGTGAGTTTGGTTTGGTATAGGGTATCAATGAGTTGGAATCAACTTGATAGTAGTGGGTTTGTTTTGTTTTTTTTTTTTTTTTGGTTTGTGTATAGAGATAAGAGAAGCCCACAAATAAGTATCATTCAATACAAGTGAACCAAGAGTGTATGGATAAGCCAAGAGTACGTGGAGATTTGAAAAATTAAGGAAGATCAAGAGAATTCATTTTAAGAATGGACACAATTTTAAAGGTTAAGAATGGGCAGGACCATAATCTAGGTAGAGAAAATAACATGTGGTAGATTATAAACACCCTAAAGTAAGGGGGCTTTTGGAAGTTTTCCTAAAGTGATTAGTTAGCTTAGGACACTAGCTTTTCTTTCTCCTTTTTTTTTTAATTTTTTTTTTTTTTCTCCACAATACACACCATATAACTGAAAGGATATAATTTTATGTAAGAGGGCAGGTTTAGGATTCTGTAACACAATAGGGTAAAATTGGAAAGATGATGTGAGAAGTTAGGTTTACACTATTTTTTAGGAGGGACTTAAATGTTAGAATGCAAATGTATAAGAGAAAAAGTGGATCAAATTTCAAGCCATATATCTTGAGATCAAGACTTGCCTTTATTAATGCTGTGTGCTAACTTTCTGCAGTTAAGTTACTTATTAGCAAAATAGTAACAATGCTCCCAAGAATGCTTTAATGAGTAACAAATAAGATGAAGTTTTGAAAATGCTTTAAAGGTGATATGTAATATATGTATGTCCATGATAAATGTTGTTATACCCATTGCCTTTGAATCAAATCTGACTTATAGTGACCCCATTGGGTTTCCAAGGCTGTAAATCTTTACAGAAGTAGATGGCCTCATCTTACTCCCACGGAGCAGCTGGTGTGTTTAAACCTCCATGTTGTTTAATTTAATGAGTGTT
>NW_006922117.1:549175-559216 GCF_000298275.1 Orycteropus afer afer | reverse complement strand
GGAGGGTCGACGAAAGAGGGGGAGGCCTTCAAGGAGATGGATTGATACGGTGGCTGCGATGATGGGCTCAAGTATAGCAGGGATTGTGGGGCTGGCACGGGATCGGGCAGTGTTTCGTTCTGCTGTGCATGGGGTCGCTATGAGTCAGAAATGACTCCACGGCACTTAACAACAACAACAACAACATGCTTGTTTAAGAGGAAAGATATATATATTGTTTAATATATATATTAAAGTTGAAAATAATGTTCAAAATCTGAGAAGAAAGAAAGGATAAAGACCTAAGAGAAACATGAAAATTCATGATAGTTGAAATCTTTGACAGTCATAAGATTCATGAATTAGAAGATGTAAAGGAAGAAGTGAGTTTCAAGGGAAGCTTATTTTTAGAAAATGGAATGACAGAGATCAACAAAAGAAATGAGTAGTCAGGGAGGTAAAGCTGAAAGAATCCAGCACATTCTTTAGTCATTGAATCCAAAGAAGAGGTTACAATTGTCAGAAAAGAGGCAGAAGATATGAAGACAGACAATTTCACTTACATCAGGAACCTAAAAGATGATGCTAAAAGTCAAATTACAAACTATTAGAAAATAGGTACGTGGTGAGGAAGGAAAAACCAAAGGTGTAGATTATTCTTTAAAACTAAACCCAAATCCACTGCCATGGAGTCAAGTCTGACTCATAGCGATCCTCATTGGGTTTCTGAAGCAGTAATCTTTATGGAAGTAAATTGTCCCATCTTCCTTCCACAGAGTGGCTGGTGGGTGTGAACCACCAACCTTCTGGTTAGCAGGCAAATAACTTAGGCACTACTACATCACCAGAACTCCTTAGGAAAGTTTATTTGTGAAGTGGAGAATCCACTTGTGGAAACTTCTGTGTATCAACAATCTCTTTGTAATTATCAATGTAAAATGAATGTACTAGCATACATAGAAATCTTATCTCAGAAAATTGGATGAAGGCAGTTTACATTCAAAAGCACGACGGCTTTACCTCATGATAGTCTCCTCTTCTCGAATATGTTATTGTTGTTAGGTGCAACACAATTTGTCCCAACTCATAGCAACCCTATGAACAACAGAATGAAACGATACCCAATCCTGTACCATCCCATAATCACTGCTATGCTGGAGCCCATTGTTGTAGCAACTGTGTAAATTCATCTCTTTGAGGACCTTCTCCTTTTTTGCTGACCCCTACTCTACCCCCCATGATGTCCCTCTCCAGAGACTAGTCCCTAACCACAACATGAACAAAGTACAAAAGGTGAATTCTGGTCATTCTTGCATGTAAGTAGTATTCTGGCTGTACTTCCTCCAAGACAGATTTGGTCATTCTTCTGGCAGTCCGTGGTATATTCAAAATTCTTCACTTAAACCAAAAATTCAAATGAGTGAATTCTTCTGCTATCTTACAAATTTCTTGGCATAAATGAGTGGGTGTTTCCAGTGCTACATCCATTTGTTGAAAGATCTCAGTAGGTATTCCATCAGTTCCTGGAGCCTTGATTTTCACTAATTCCTCTGGTGCAAATTGAACTCTTTATTTAAATTCTTTATTCTGTGTGTTCCTTCCATCTTCCTTTGATGCTTCCTGAGTTGTTCAATATTTTTCCCACAGAATCCTTCAACACTGCAACTCAGGGCTTGAATTATTTCTTCAGTTCCTTCTGCTTGAGAAAAGCCAAGCATGTTCTTCCCTTTTAATTTTCTAACTCCAGTTCTTTGCACATTTCAGTATAATAATTTACTTTGTCTTTTCAAGCCACCCTCTGAAATTTTCTTTACAGTTCTTTTACTTCATCATTTCTTCCATTTGCTGTAACAACGCTCCATTCGAGAGCAAGTTTCAGAGTGTCTTCTGGCATCCATTTTGATCTTTTGTTTCTTTCTTATCTTGTTAACAACCATTTACTTTCCTCATATATGATATTCTTACTGTTATCCCACAAGTCATCTGGTCTTCAGTCATTAGTGTTCAATTCATCAAATCTATTCTTCCGATGGTCTCTAAATGCAGGTATGGTATACTCAAAGTCATATTTTACTGTCATGAACTTGTTTTAATTTTCTTCAGCTTCAACTTCAACATGTATATGAGCAAATGATGGTTTGCTCCACAGTCAGCCCCTGGCCTTGTTCTCACTGATACTGAGCTTCTCCATCATCTCTTTCCACAGATGTAGTGGATATGATCCCTGTTGTTCCAACTAGAGTGGTCCATGTGTGTAGTTGCAGTTTATGTTGAAAAAAGGTATTGACAATGAGTAAGTTGTTAGTCCTGCAACATTTTATCATGTGGTCTGTGGTGTCATTTCTATCACCAAGGCCATATTTTCCAACTACCTGTATATAAAACCAAAAAAACAAACTCACTGCCATCGAGTTGGAACTGACTCATAGTGAAACCCCCACCCTTGGGTTTCTGAGGCAGTATCACTATGGAAATAGATTTCTCAGTCTTCCTTCTGAGGAGTGGCTAGTAGTTTTGAACTTCCAGCCTTCTGGTTAGCAGTCAAATGCCTTAGGCATAATGCCACCAGAGCTACTCGCTGTATATAGCAGTGTTTTAATATTTCCACGTGAGAAGCATGTTCCCTGTTGTTTCTCTGCTGAGATATACCAGTGTTTTAATAATCCAAAGGAAAATCTAAACACTATCTTTTGCTTTCAAGGGGAAGGCAAATCCATGCCCTTGTCTGGTAACATCTCTTTAAAAGGAAGCAAACTGATAAGGTCCTTTCTGTAGAAGAAAAATTTGTGAAAGGTAAGAATCACACAAGCTTAGCTTTCCCAGACATGTGGATGCAATTTTAAGAAACATTTAAATTTTTAATTTATTTTTCAGTATAGAAATTGCTGGCAGCTTCCTTATCTCTTTGGCAGCATGTCTCCCCTTAAAAGCCTGTTATGCTCTGTAGGCAGTTCAAATTAGAAACAATGCTTTTTAGATTTCAAAACACAGCTGCTGGGCCTCTCACCTTGGAGATTAGAACACAAATGACAAACGGAATGTAGCGAGTTCTGTAAAGATACCTTACTTCTCCAAGGATTTTCTTATAGACTTCCTCAGTGGTTATAAACATATTGAGTATATACATAAAGGAATGTTTTGGTTTCAGCATCTGCTTCTTATATGTCACTTAGTTTTACAAAAAGTTTGAGGATCTACTATTCCAAAACATGTGATCAGAGAATTAATAGAAAAATGTTGATGCTATCATTTTGCTGCGTTAATCAATTCAATTCATTACACTTATTGAACTCCCTTTTGTCAGGCATGCAGAAATAGGAATGGTCTTATTTCTGATACAAAAGATCTTACGCATAAAACATTTATAAATGACAAGGGATAAATATTCTAAGTACTGTAATGAAGATACACAAGAGGCTAGGGGAGTTTCGAACCACATTACAACTGGTTGGGAAAATAAGACAAACTTTAGGAAAGAGTTTTGAGCAAGTCCTTGAAGAATGTGTGGTATGACATAGACACCAATGCTGAGGTGTGGAACATTCCAGGAAGGAGAAATAGCACAGCCAAGTCGTGAAGGCGGGGATTCTCAGATATGTTTGAGGCAAAATCTGTGGGGTAATTTGCCACCACACAAAATACAAAAGGAAAATAAAGATAGCAAGATGGATATACGTGTTGATATATTTTGAATGCCAAAGTAGAGTAGTTGGTGGATAAGTATGCTATAGGAAAGCTCTGTTGGAAAGATACATTATTAGAGATGTGATTTGGGAGACTAAAGGGGCAATGGCATATCCAAGAAGGAGAAGGGGAGCACTGTGCAGCTAGTGAAACAACACTGCAATTTTTTAAAAATTGTGTAAATAAAGGGTGAACCAAGATGGTGGCCACTGAAATGGACATGAGAGAACTTTTCTGATCTGTCAAATAACACATGTTGCTTAACTAACATGGTCCTTTTCTCCTCTCTCTAAACCTCTTGGAGTTAAAACTATCATGCCATGCTGGGAGAGCAATAAATCAGTAAATGTTCTAAGGGCATCTGAAGCTATAATCAATGTTCCAGAAAAATTTTTTAATAGTATATTTTCATTTATGGAGTGCTGGTGGAACAGTGGTTAAGAGCTCAGCTGCTACTCAAAAGGTCAGCAGTTAAAACCCATCAGTTGTTTCATGGGAGAGAGAAGTAGCAGTCTCCTTCAGTAAAGATTTAAAGCCTTGGAAGCCCTTTGGGGCAGTTCTAGTCTGTCCTATGAGGTCACTATGAGTTTGGATCCACCCAGTGACAATGAGTTTATATTTGTATGCATGTTATTTTATACATGAATTAGGTCAAAATGTAATTTAAAAAAATCACTTGTATAACTTTCTCAAAGTGACCTTTATTGCTGTGGGATTTCTAAAGTTCTTCCAAAAATTATTTCTTTATATAATTGAGAAGTAAACTAAAGAACACTGAACAATACCTGTACTTAGTGAGGTGCACTGAGTTATACCTTCCCAGTGTTCTGTCTTGAAAGGGCTTTGTATATTTTAAATCTTAAAAGAACAGTGCTTTTTAAGATTCTTTAGTATCTCATTTGTTCATTGAACAAATATTTATTGTGTGATTATTATGTGCCTGTCAGTGTTGAAGGTGCTGCACCAAAGAGACAATGCCCATGATCTTGGAGCCCATATTCTACAGAAGCTACACAGAAATCATGTAAAGAAACATATATATAGCATCATTGGTGATACATGCTATAAAAATAATGCCAAAAAAAGGAATACAAAGAATTAGGTTATTTTTTATAGGGTGGTTAATGACATATGAGTTATGAACTACTTTAATTTTCAGGGACTTTAAATCTAGTTTATTGAACATAGGTTATATAAAACATAAATAAATAAAAGCCTATGAAACATTTTTTTTTAAATGGACTTTTGGACTTTAAATATATTTCCTCTCTCCTTTCCTCCAAATTTCAGATTTTAGGGCACTGATATTTTTCTTCTAATGCATTATTTATGCATTTTTTTCTTGATGGTTGGCAAGATATTAGACTGAAGTATGGATGCCTGCTGGACTGATTAAGAAGTTATTGAGGTAGCTCAGATCTGAGCTAAAGGATGGAAGTGAGAATGGAAGAAGGCGTGGGACCTAGAGACACTTCAAAAAATGAACAATGATACTTGGTACTATAATCATTTGTTTCTACTTTCCTACTACCTTCTACCACCTGAACCCATGCAATCATTACTTCCAAATTTTAAGTTTATACTGGAAAATGATGCTTCTTTTAAAAAAAAGAAAATCATAATCCACTCTGCCAATAAATAATTTTGGGGTGGTATAGACAAAAGAATATTGAACTTAAAATAGGATGAGAATTCTAGTTAGTTCACTATAAAGGAATCAATCTTTCTAGACATATTCTAAATGCTTGGGGTTGTGCTGACATTAGATTAATTGTGGTGATTGGCCTATTTTGATAACTTTCTCTGGTAGGGTTTTTTTTTTTTTTTTTTTTAAGACATGAATAATAGAGAAAAGCAGGTCCTTTACAGCTGGGACACAGGTTTACAATAATTGTTTTCTATTAACTTTTGTGTGTGTATATATGTAAGGGTTCTCCTCTTAGAAGCAATATAATTTCAAGTAAAGCTTAAATAAATAAATCATATGTGGATATATTTAAAATCAATGTGACATCTTTATGTGTAATCCCTTGTTCTGTTTTTGGAAAATTTAGTTTTTTAAAAAAATTCAAGAGTAATGCCTTATTGATTTTTCACATATACAGATGTTATAGTAATGTTTCCATATTTTTCCCCTTGTTGGAAAAATTGCCATTTGGAAAAAAAAAAGTGTGTTAACAAATGGTATATATTTCCTGTTGTCTGAGTTTTAACTAAAGCCTCAGAGTTTATAACAATTGGAAATATGTGCTCTAAAGAGGAGTGCAGAGCCTCTGTGGGGAATGTGTTAAAGGCTGGATTGGAAAACTGACACAGGACTATTAGAACAGCACGTAACTGAACTCCAGGATGGATGTATCAGGTGTAGAGACACCAATCAAAAAAGATTGTTAGATATAACTTCTCTGGAGATTTTTATTATTACTATTCAAAACACTTTGAATATAACCCTTCCCTCCCACCACCTCAACCCAATGAGGAGGGAAGCTTCAAGAAGACCATTTAGAGAGTAAGTAGGGACAGAGGATTGATCCTTTCCTCCTGCCTGGACATTTCCTAAACTTCAGAAATACATGGGCTCTGGTTCCTTCAAGGAGTTTGTATAACCTGAGGAAAGAGCATGAGGAGAGCTTGTCACATGTTACCTATGTTCGTGGGGCAGGGCTGGTACTTCAATACAACAATCCATCTAGCTTCCTAGGGTGGTGGTGGTGATTCATGTGCACCTTCCCCAGAGAGGCTAGTTTTCCTTTGATGGGATGCAGGCCCAGGGACATAGAATTAACTAGTAAGTAAGCCTATGATTAAAAGTATGTTACTTAATATTGAGCTGATTTATTTCTTGCCAATGGGTTTTTTCTTTCTTATTCTTTGTAAAATATAACATATCCTTTCTTATAAGAATGTTTGTTTTATATTTTCAACACACATGCCAAGTTTTTATTGTGAAATAAAACAGTCTACAAATATTTTAGCTACTGCTTTTGAACAGGTTGAATATTTATTTATAGATCAAATTACCTAGAAAAGCAATCTAATCTAATTCCCTTTCCCTATAAAGGCAAAAAAAAAAAGTCAAATTCAAAAGAAATCTCTGCTTGAAGATTTCTTTGCTCCAGATCCATGTTTCCAATTTTATGCCTACAAAAATTACTAGCAATTCCCCAAATGCAGGGAGATTTACCATGCCTTTGTATTTTGTTTATACCTGGGTATCTCAGTAATGGTAGATATAAACCATAAAAATAGGCAGATACATTATCATAAATTTCAAATTTCCAAACTCAAATCCACTTCCATCAAGTCAATTGGAACTCATAACAACCCTTTAGGACATAGTAGAACCGCCTTGATCCATAGGGTTTCCAAGACTGTAATATTAATGAGAGCAGTCTGTCACATATTTCTGCCAGGGAGTGGCTGTTGGGTTCAAACTGTCAACCGTGGGTTAGCAGCTGAGCACTTAACCACTGCACTACTAATACTCTTTTGATGCAGGCTTGTTGTTGTTGTTAGGTGCCATCGAGTCATTTCCAACTCATAGCGACCCTATGCACAGCAGAACGAAACACCGCCCAGTCCCACACCAGCTCCATGATACTTGCTATACTTGAGCCCATTGTTGCAGCCTCCATGTCAGTACATCTCATTGAAGGGCTTCCCCTCTTTCGTCGACCCTCCACCTTACCAAACATGACATGATGCAGGTTTACCAACATAAAATTATTGAAGAAGTGTTTTTCTCATCTTCCCCACTCAGAATGCACAAGCCAAGCAGCATCTGCTTTCTGTTCCCCTATCTTCCTTCATACTGTGCACTGAGAATGATTTCCCTTCTCCTGCCCTCTGAATCCACCTGCAAATCTCTATGGCATCTCAAGCTTTATAAGCAAGGACACATCTGAACTCTGGGGTTTCTACCCAACTCTGGAATTTCTAACTTTCTTAAATGATATCATCGTTTACTACACCCGTATGTTACTTGATCCCAGAAAATTGGATATCATCTTTTCTCATATCCTTTCTTACTTTCCACATTGACTTCATCATTGACTGGATAAGGATTTTATCTGCAAAAGACATAGTTTAGTGCAGTATTAGACTAACCAATAAACAAGGTATGCATGGGTTTGCTTGTGTTCATTTACTAATCTACAGTGAACAGTTCCACAATTTTTCACCATATTAAAGAATCTTCTTATAGGTATAGCTGGCATCTGTCTCTTTTCCAGTTGTGCAGAACCTTCCTATAGAATCAAAGCTTCTTTTCAAATTTAAAATTCCTGACAGGACAGAGTATACAGTAAGTAAAGTAAGCATGGGCTTACTGGTGTTTATTTACTAATCTGTGAGTGAAAATTACATATGGGTTTAACCAGTAAACTTGTGCTCACTTTGCTTATCTGGTAATCTGCCCTTGGTTTACTGCTATCAACAAAGTTCCAGTCTCTATAAAATTGCACCAGTTTAACTCCCTCCTCTGCTTTCTTCAAGCTATCTACTTAAAACAGAAATCATTATCTACTGAACATATTAATTGGATTAAGTCATTATCTTGCTTACGTTTTCACAGCTTCCCATTCTAGGCAGGTGACACAAATGAATGAAGTAGACCATGGGTGATAGTAGCAAACCAGACAGAGTCCTCACTGATTACAGGAAACAACTATTAATTGGTTCAAGAGAATGATGCCATAAAGGTTCTTTGGTTTAGGCCGTCAAATATCACAAGGGAAAACAACATTTTTGTACCTGTATGCAGTCGTCTAATTTTAATTGTTGGTTCTTAGTTCTTGTAAAACATTGTATATGTTCAACAAAGCATATCTTCATTCCAAATTAGACTGGATGGATGCCAGTTTGCTTCCTCTGCAGAGCAGATGTGGTCCTTAACTTTATTCTAGTCTACTCTCCTATTTACACTTTATCAGAGGTTTCACTGATCGAGCTCTTCCTCAATATAGAGCCTTCAAGGCAGTAGCAGTCTTCCTGACTTACTACCGACTTATCCTTCCTGGTTACTTCCTTACAGGCTGGATGCATATACTTTTACCCACCTCAAGGAGAAGGAAACCTATTTAATTTGGAAAACTTTCCATTCTCACACATTTTTACTCTCTCTCATACATCTTGATTTTTCCTGTTTTTGTTTTCTAAATGTGTGATTATATGCCTGCTTTTATTTGGTTTTATAGGTTCCTAGCACAGGCCCATAATCAAAATGTGTAATGTATGAAATATGACATTAGGAAGGTTAGAAATCTTCAAAAATTAAGTGGTAAATATAAAGATAGATATGCTAAGGATTATTTAGCAGAAATGGACTGATATTGCTATAATGAATTAGACAATCATATACCAGGAATGACAAATTGAAGAGGAATGGCATCACAATTCATTTAGAAAAAGAACATTTCAACATCTAGCTTGAAATACAAAATAGTGATAGAACACTATCCATATATCTACAAGGAAGACCAGTTAATATGATCATTATTCAAATTTATGTACCAAACACTTAAGCCAAAAATGAAGAAATTGAAGATTTTTTCAAAACTTGTACAGACTAAAATTGATCAAACATGCAATAAAAATACATTAATAGTCACTGGTGATTGAAATGCAAAAGTTGAAGCATAAAACTGATTGGTAATTGGAAAATATGGCCTTGGTGATAGAAATGACTCAAGAGATTATATGCTAGAATTTTGGAAGACCAATGAACTAAAATAAATAAATAAACAAACAAACAAACTTGCTGCCATTGAGTCAGATCCGACTCATAATTACCTCTCCTTGTATTTTGGAGGCAGATCACCATGGAAGTAGATTGTCCAATCTTCCTTCTGAGGAAATACCTTTTTTCTACAATATAAATGACTACTATACACATGGAGCTCTGGTAGCATAGTGGCTAAGGCACTTGATTGCTAATCAGAAGGCTGGCAGTTCAAATCCACCAACCACTCCTCAGAAAGAAGATGGGGCAGTCTACTTCTGTAGTGATACTGCCTCAGCAACCCAAGCAGGGGTCGCTATGAGTTGGGTCCGATTCAATGGCACACAACAACAACAACTATACACATGGACCTTGACAGATGGAATGGACAGGAATCAAACTGACTGCATCTGTGGAAACAGATGATGGAGAAGCTCAATATCATCAGTCAACAAGGCCAGGAACTCACTGTGGAACAGCCTATTGATTGATCATATGAAAGTTCAAGTTGAAGCCAAAGAAAATTAAAACAAGTCCACAAGACCTAAAGTACTGCCTTTTGCATTTCCCATCTGAATTTAAAGACCATCTCAAGAATAGATTTAACACATTGAACACTAATGGTCAGAGGTTGGACGAATTGCAGGATGACATCAAGA
>NW_006922117.1:545375-548605 GCF_000298275.1 Orycteropus afer afer | reverse complement strand
GAGACCCACTGAGATGCTTCAACAAATAGATGCAAAGCTAAAAGTGCTCATTCATTTATGTCAAGAAATTTGGAAAAGAGCTACCTGGCCAACTGACTTAAATGATTCATGTTTGTGCCCATTCCAAACAAAGATGATCCCACAGAATGCAAAAATTCTCAAACAATATCATTAATATCACATGCAAGAAAATTTTGCTGAAAAAAATTCCAAAATGTCTGCAGTAGTATACTGACAGAGAATTGGTGGAAATTCAAGTCAGATTCAGAAAAGTGTGGAAGAAGAGATATCATAGCTGAAGTTAGATAAATCTTGGCTAAAAGTAATACCAGAAAGATATTTACCTGTGTTTTATTGACTATGCAAAGGCATTTGACTCTGTGTATCATTAAACAAACAAACAAATAAATAAATATAACATTATGAAGAAGGGGAATTTCAGAACACTTAAGTATGACCATGTAAGACCTGTACATAAACAAAGAGTCGGTCTTTCGACAGAACACAGGAGATACTGAGTGGTTTAAAATCAGGAAAAGTGTGTGTCAGGGTTGTATCCTTTTACCATATTTAGTCTGTTTGTTGAATGACTAACCTGAGAAGCTGGACTATATGAAGAAGAACATGGCATCAGAATTGAGGAAGACTCATTGACAACCTGAGATATGCAGATGACACAACCTTGCTTGTTGAAAGGAAACAAGACTTGAAATACATACTAATGAAGATCAAAGATTGAAGCCTTCAGTGTGGATTTCACTTCAACATAAAGAAAATAAAAATTCTCACATCTGGAGCAAGAAGCAACGTCATGATAAACAGAGAAAAGATTGAAGGTTTCAAGGATTTAATTTTACTTGTATCCACGATCAACACCCATGGAAGCAGGAGTCAAGAAATCAACCAGTATGTTGCTTTGGACAAATACAGGGTGAAATAAAGTGTTAAGAGGCAAAGATGTTACTTTAAGGTCCAAGGTTCACCGGATGCAAACTATGGTATTTTCAATAGCCTCATATACATGTGAAAGCTGGACAATGAATAAAGAAGACCCAAGAGGAATTGATGCATTTGCTTTGTGGTGTTGATAAAGAATATTGAATACACCATGGTCTGCAGGAAGAGGGAACGAATCTGTCATGGAAGAAGTACACCTGGAATGCTCCTTAGAAGCAAGGATTGTCTCACGTACTTTGGACATGTTATCAGGAGGGACATGGAGAAGGACATCATACTTGGTAAAAGAGAGGGTCAGTGAAAAAGAGGAAGACACTCGATGAGATGGATCAATACAGTAGCTGCAATAATTAGCTCAAACAGAGCAATGATTTTGAGGATAGTGCAGGACAGGGCAGTGTTTCATTTTGTTGTACACAATAGGGTCGTTATGATTCGAAACTGACCTGACAGTACCTAACAACACCACTGATTGATAATAGTTATATTTACACATGCCACGCATTTCAAATTCTCATGACATTATTACTGCTTTATGTTTTTAGCATAAGGATACATGATACTCTAAAGAATATCCCTATAAAGAAAAAATGTAGTTTTTAAAATATAAATCTGTAGAAACACTTCCCACAAATCTTTTAGGATTACAAAGTTATATTTTGCAATATTTGCAGTTAAAAGCATTATTGCAATGTGAATACACTTGTAATTTTCTGAAAAAAATGGTGAACATCATTTAATCACTCCTCATAATCTAATACAAATAAATAATGTTTTAAGACACACACCAGGATGTATTAAAAATATCTGGATTCTAGTCAAGCTGTGGCCTAATCAAATAAGTGACTTTATTAAAATTAATTATATCTTTCAGTCTTAATTATAATAAAATCATATTTTGTAGCGCAATCTATTTCTGCAGTGATACTGCCTCGGAAACCCAAGGAGGGGTCACTATGAGTTGGGTCCGACTTGATGGTACATAACAATAACAACAAGAGCACCAAATGGTAATTAATTTAAGTGATTCCTTTTTTTAAATATCATCCTTAACCCTATACCCTATGCTACATATATATTTCATTCATGGTATAATTTGTATACTCTACCAGATATTTATTATTGTATCCCTTTTTCTAAATGAAGAAATTAAAGTTTCAATTACTCAGATAAATAATGGGACAGAGCTGAAATATGAACTCATGACTTCCAGACTCCAAACCCTGACTATTTAATCACTGTATTAGATTAGTCTTTGAGGTCAAACTAACTTCATTTTAATCCTATGTCTGCCGTTAAGTATGTTGCCTTCTGCATTAGGTGTATTTTATCAGATATCCAAATGCAGATAATAACACTTATATCATAGAATTTAGAAGAAGATATTTATGATATGTATTTATGATAGTTATTATAGAGGTTGGTAAAAAATAAGTGTTCAGTAATTATGATATGTTATGTAGAATAATTTTTATTGTTGTTGTTATGTGCCATCGAGTCGGCCCGACTCATAGTGACCCCTCCTTGGGTTTTCGAGGCAGTATCACTACGGAAGTAGGATTGCCCAACCTTCCTTCCAAGGAGTGGCTGGTGGGTTTGAACCGCCAGCTGTCTGGTTAGCAGGCAAGTGACTTAGCCACTATGCTACCAGAGCTCCTATAGTAGTATATTAGGTCCCAGTAAACGTAAAATTATATGAATAGCTTATTGGAAACAGAAAGAAAAAAAAAAATAATGTAAGGGTAAAATTGTTATTATTGCCATAGATCCTGTGTAAATATAAGTATTTGTGAATTTTACTTAACTGGTCACTTAGCATTTTGATAAGATTTCCTGTATCCTTTATTTGTAAAATGTTTCACTTAGAGGAATAATAAAAAAAATAAAACTGTTTATTAACATTACTTGATAGCTATGCAAATTAATTGTTGCCACACTATACACCCTGTAGGTTGGAATCTTAATTTTGAAACTATAGAGTACAGGGCTTCAAACTTGTTAATTCCAGTGCAACTGCTGATCAGAATTTGTATTTCCATCCAGGTATACTAAATCAGAATTGATATTTTAATAAAATACCCAGATGATTTGCATAGTGCTTAAGGCATTTGATTGCTAACCAGAAGGCTGGCAGTTCAAACCCACCAGCCACTCCTGGGAAGGAATACTGGGTGATCGAATTTTATAGGGATGCTGCCTGGGAAACCCAAGGAGGGGTCACTATAAGTAAGCATGGACTCAATATATATATTATACATATAAAAATATATATA
>NW_006922117.1:514624-545229 GCF_000298275.1 Orycteropus afer afer | reverse complement strand
AAAATATAGATTCTTATTCAGTATATCTGGGGTAGAAATGCAAATTCTCAGTATTGGTTTGAACCAAAATGAACCGGTCTGAAGTCCAATAAAATAAATACTACTTTTAAGATAGACCTAAAACTTATGCTTAAGTTATGGTCACTTCTTAACAATAAAAATAAAATGTCTATAGAACATTGCTGTACAATTTCACAAGCTTTATAGCCTTTGACGCTCACTTATGATGTAAATTTGCTGAATGTTCTGTAGGAAAAGAAAGCAATACACTGGAATTGAGCAGCTTACCCAAGATCAGAGAATTAATAAGTAGCAGAATTTGAATTAAACTCTTGTCTTTAAAATCCGAATTCCATGATTTTTCACTTGCACATGATAAGAAAATAATCATTAAAACTCCAAAAACAATGTCCTGTTAAATTTGATATCTTATTTAACTTTTTGTTGTTGTTGTTATGTGCCATCGAGTCAGACCCGACTCATAGTGACCCCTCTTGGGTTTCCAAGGCAGTATCACTATGGAAGTAGATTGCCCCATCTTCCTTCCAAGGAGTGGCTGACGGGTTTGAACCACCAGCCTTCTGGTTAGCAATCAAGTGCCTTAGCCACTATGCTACCAGAGCTCCCCTTATTTAACTAGTCACTTTAAAATAATGAAATATTACTGATAGTGATGCACCAGTAGAAAATCTAGCTATCACAGTTCTATGTTTTAATACACCAGGCCTTCATCTTCATATTATTAATTTTTAAAGTTAAAATTAAAATTTCACAATATAAACAATGGAATGAACAATGGAAAACATTACCTAAAGTCTGATCCAATTCTCTTCCCATTTTCTGGTTCTCCTGGATCTGGGCATAAATTGGAAGCCGTTTTAATACCTCCCTCATTTACTGTAACAATATGGGGTTGGGGGGAAAACATATGATTAGAAAATCAAGAATTATATTCACTTAAATTTTACATAGAATGTATTCTTATATTTTCTAATAATCAGTATAGTTCAAGTACAGGAAGTTAAAGTATAGCTTTACTCAACTAAGGCAAAAACATTTTTTTTTTCTATTTGTAGACCTATTAGGAAATAAATTTAATCTTGATATCCAATGACTTATATACTATTCTGAACATAACACATTAATACTTTACATTTCACCCTTAATTATTATTAAATTGCAAAATTTCTGAAAAGGGCATTCCCAGGTGCAATAACGTTCAGTAATCAATGGTTGTAAGAAAACCACTACCTTTCATGACAGCATCATATGAGACACTGTCATTTTTAAAGTTTCAATAAAAAAATAAGACATTCTAGAAAAAGTTTAAAATTATTAGCACTCTGTACCTGTATATAACAGAGCAATTTTGTCTGCTCATGGTAAAGTAAAACAAAGCCACAAATTACCTACAGTGCATGTCACTGAATTATTATTCTGAGAACCAAACCAATGTCTTTGCCATGTAGCGATTTTCATAACTAAGTTTTATTTTGCCATTATACACATTTTCAGCAGTTTTTTCAGAGTACCCAGTTAATGAAAGATTGATTAATAGTATCAGTGCATGTGATCACACTGTATAAATGAATTCCCACAATAGACTTTTTAATAGGAAGATTAATTAACCAGATAGTTCTGAAATATCTGAGTGATATTGTTTTATAAATTAAGTCTTTTGTGAACTGAAGAATAATTTCTATTGTTTTGCCCTTTTTAAGACTGTAATAGTGCCTGAACAGAGGAACTCTAAATATCGCAGAGGTCCTCATTTCATACTGTTCATCAGAATTATCTAAGATGCTTTGAAGAGTCAAGATGCCTAGTTCTACCAGACCTATTTGAATACAACTTGTCTAGATGGTGCCCAGTGCATCACCTGTGTGTGTATATGTATGTGTGTGTGTTTACCTTCAAAGTGATTTTAATGTAAAGTTAATGTTGAAAGCCTCTAGATTTCAACACTATTTAGTTTAGATTGATCTCTAAGTTCAAATTGAGTCCTTTGCATATAAACACAGCGATCAGATAATTGTCTAACATTCATGCCTGTCTAATGTGGCCATTTTCTTAATTGGACATAAAATTTTGCATCTTTCTATAATTCCATAAAATTATTTATATATATCACCAACAATATCCTTGTTGCCAACTTTATTATAAATACTTTAATCCATGTGAAATTCTTGCTTTTCTAGGTCTTTTGACTTGTTATTTAAGTCTTTAAATTCCTGCTTTGTGGCTATGCCTTTCTTTTGGCAATTACACATGCATTTGACAATTTTAAAGACCCACAGCTCTTCACACATCATATTTTCCTCATGGCTTGAAACTATTTGTTTACTATGACTTTTAATCTATGGTTTTGTCATGGCTTCTAAGCTCCTTCCTTGCTACTTTAATCGTCTATTAGATAATGCCACCAAAACTCTCGTTGTCACCTGATGTGACTGTTCAAGTCCATCCTAATTACTGTGACTTTTATGACTCCATTATCATCTACCTCCAATCCATTTTGAATATGAGAGGAAGACTAAGCTTCCTCATACAAAATTATTACTGTTAAAACTTTGTATGATTCTAGGTTTGCTACTATACCATTGGGAGCTTTGGTAGCATAGTGGCTAAAGCACTTGACTGCTAACCAGAAGGCTGGTGGTTCAAACCCACCAGCCACTCCTCAGAAGGAATATGGGGCAATCTACTTCCATAGTGATACTGCCTCAGAAACCCAAGGAGGGGTCACTATGAGCCGGGTCCGACTTGACGCACATAACAACAACAACTATATCATTTGCATTTTCCACTAGTCACTAAGATGCATCTATCACTCAATTCTAACTGACTCTTCACTGTTCTGTTTATTGATTAGCCATGCTCATTCCATACATTTGTTTGTGTTTTCTCTGTGTCTCTATTTTTTCCCTTTTACCTATTACAATTCTCACTTCCAAAACTCAGATCAAGTCCATTAGTTTGAAAAGATGATCTCTAAATTTTCCAGAATTTTTGAATCTCTCCTTTATTACATAATTCGGAGTACTGTATTTGCACATTTTATATTCACTCTTTAAATTGTTGTTTTATTATAATTTCATAGTTTCATATACCGTAGTTATTTATAAAGTTGATAAAAGGGAGAGAAATTTAGGTTTATATTATATCTTACTGAAATCTAACGTCTTTAACATGGAGTATAGAGGAAGAAAAAAGCTGGTATGGAGGAGATTTAACTATTTATTCTATTACAATATGCAACACAAATTATTGGTTAATATACAAGTGATCTGTGAATACCTTAGAAAATAAAAATAATTGAAAATCTTTTTTTTTTCCACTTCATTATCATTATCTTCTCAAAAAGTGGGACTTGGCTAAGTTTTCTATATGATTTATAACAATAGCTAACACATAGTACTAGCTGTGCATCAAGCACTGTTTAATGTGATTTATAAGTACCAGACAATGTGATTCTCAAAACCATCTTAAAGGTAACTACTATCTTTATGCACCTGTACAGGTGAGGAAATTGAGTCACTGAGAGGATAATATCACTACCCAACATCATATTACTAACTAGTGCCCAAATCTGGATTTAAATGCAAACTTTGTAGCTCAAGAGACTGTACTCTTAAACCCTGAGCCTTATAACCATTCAAGAAAGCTTATCAAGGTAAGAAATTGTCATTAATTAAAATTCAGAGCAGTTTCCCAAACTACTTATCCTAAAAGGCAAAGCATACTTATTTATAATCCTCATCATTTCCATCTATTTAATCTCAGATTCTATGATTTTAATCACCAAGACTGTTTCAGTCTGTTTGGAAACGTCATAGGAACCCTTGTTCTTGGATGGCTGCACTAGATGAAGGACTTCCCAATTTAAAACATAAGAATAGTGGCATAATCTGCATGATACATATTTTTATTATTTCTTAAATAATATACTTAATTACACTTTAGTGAAAAATATTTAGAATAATAATTTAATTAGTGTCAAAGTATATAATGTTTTGCTTCTCATATATTTAGATATTTCTGGATTAGCCGTAGCTTAAGGCACTGACTGCTAACCAGAAGGCTGGCAGTTCAAACCCACCAGCCACTCCTCAGAAGGAAGATTGGGCAATATACTTCCATAGAGATACTGCCTTGGAAACCCAAGGAAGGGTTGCTGGGAGTCAGATCTGACTTGATGGCAGTGAGTTTTTTTTTGGGGGGAAGTGATGCCAAAATTTCAAATGAAGTTAGTATTTACTCAATCAGCTGTTTTCACTACACAATGCAATTAAGCAATTGGAGGTACTTATCACTTTTATTTCTTTTACTCTGAACAGAATGGTAAGAATATGAGTGTTCTCTGAAAGTTTAATTTCACGGAGCGTGCGCTGACTGTTAATAAGAGCACCTCATATGGGCAATACTTTTTTTGCTATTATATTCAAGGATATTATTATTATTACTAATGAAACATGAGTCCCTTTTACCCAACAATTAGAGACAAAGAAAGGAGAGAATTATATGATTTTTAATTAAATTGCTTTTCTTGTAACATCAGAATATCTGTGTTTTATGTGTTTATAAGACATGCATTAGAAATCTCAATTCCTTTCAATATTACTGCATAATCTAGCTTGAAAAATGCTTTAATATCACAGTACAATATTGTTATTATAAGTATGTTTTCTTAAGACTTCTGATTTTATATAATAAATAATCTACTCTTAAAAAAGTAAAAATAAATTGATTCTTATGGAAACTATTGTCCAGATTACCTTATACAACTGGATATATGGCCACCTTTATTAAGACTTTTGTATTATTTCTTTTAACCTTTGGTAGACCTTGTAAACAGTGGCGCTTTTGGATCTTGATCAGACCCCAAAGGTCATGAGTGTTGACGATCTTGTCATTTCACAGTAACAAAATTTATATTTTAAAAAGAATTGGCTCTTTACTCATTTAGCTTTCCAGTATAATGTCATATCCTGGAGGGCTAAAACTATATTTTATTCATTCCTTTACTTTCTCAGTGTAGCATAGTGCTGCATGGAGGTGTAGCTCAAAAAGAGTTTTGGAATGAATGGAAAATGTGAATGAATGAAACTATGGGTTTGAAGAAGAGGATAGGAAAATAATGCATTTTGTGAAGCTCAAAGTTTCTTTAAAATTCCACTTCAGTATTCTAAAAGAACTTATTAGAAAATTAGTAAGGCTAGTAGTTCATCAATTCTACCATTTAAACTCATGAGTGCTTGTTACCAATTTTAAATCAAAAAACACTTTTCTCTTTAAGGAGAAAACCACTCTTTCCAATAAAGAACAACTGGGGTGGATAGAAGTTATTTAAATTGCAACTACTAATGTAGCAAAAAATAGGAATTAGCTGTTTAAACACCCAAATTCTCCCCATGAAGACTACTGCAGCTTCCTGAATCTCTTGTTAATTCATTCCTTGTTAAACTTTAAAGGAGCCCCATAGCTAACCTTTTAAGCAGTGTGTGGATTTTAAATCCTCCAGGACTGTGTTCACCTCTGGAAGTTATAGAACTTACTGTTTTTCAGGACTGTGTGCCTTATTTATTTATTTATTTTCTTTTGTCACATGAATGTCAGCAAAGCATAGTCTATCTTTAATTGGTTTATCCCACATTAAATAAGTGATATCAAAAGACATGAAGACTTGAATAATTATTTAATAACAGATCTATAATAATAATACCATATTAAAACTACCTTGTCCTTTGTTATTTTTCACATAAAATACAATGGATAATTGCAAAAACTGCTTTAAAATTATGAGAGAAATTACTATTTTTGCCTCGCAATTAACCTTTTAGGCTCATGTTAACTTTCCCCTGGCATTTTTAAAGTAAATGTTCTTTAAATAATACTCTTTTTTTTCTTTTTTTAAAAAATCAGCCTTTTTTTTCCCCCCTCTAATGAATGTGTAGGAGCTCTGGTAGCATAGTGGCTAAGTCACTTGCCTGCTAACCAGACGGCTGGCGGTTCAAACCCACCAGCCACTCCTCGGAAGGAAGGTTGGGCAATCCTACTTCCGTAGTGATACTGCCTCGAAAACCCAAGGAGGGGTCGCTATGAGTCGGGGCCGACTCGACGGCACATAACAACAACAACAACAACAATGAATGTGTAATGTCTAAGGTTACTATTGTAACCCATGTCCAAGAATAATGGAATAATATATATTTCTACTAATGAGATATATAAACAATATAGAATAGTATATACATCTTATAGTATTTTGATAAATCCTGTATTTGCTGATATAAAATGTCTGAATTCCACAGACTACCTGCAAGTGTGCAGCATGCAGTTTATAAGTGGCATTTGTGGAACCAAATGGGAAAACGATGAACCAGTCTTAAATCACTCTGGCAATGTTTTTCGCATTTATATTTTCTAGTATGAGAAGTAAGAAGCTCTGGTGGTGCAGTGCCTAAGACATTTGACTGCTAACCAGAAGGTAGGTGGTTCAAACCCACTAATCACTCTACGAAAGAAAGATGGAGAAATTTACTTCTGCAAAGCCTTACCACTTCGGAAAACTATTCTGGGTAGCTATGAGTCAGAATCAACTCGATGGCAATGAGTTTGCTTTTTCTGGAGTATAGTATGTTTTTCTCTTCAAGATATACCAAATACTATTATATGTGACTCAACTATTGTAGCATTATTTATTTTCCCTAAAACAGTATCAATCTTATAAATATATATTTAATCCCAAAATAATTTATCAAGAAAACATAATTATACAGGTAAATATTTGATTTCCTTTTGATGTCTGCCACTGTCGGTTTAGTATTCTCAAGTGTAACTAATAAGATCATATTTTAAAATTTTCACACCTTGGTGTATTTGATACCATACATGCATCAAATTTATTTCTTTATAACAGAGGTAACTGCTCAATGTGTGTCATTTGCTGTTTTATATACAAGTGGATAAATATGTTGATAAAATCCTTTTCTGATATGATTATACTGGATGACTGTATTTAACAAATAACTATAAACTTATCTCCTCACATGATTTGGAATTAAGGAAAAAACAAAAATGTGGAAAAATATAGTCTCTCTTCAGAATAATATGCAAATATATGTCATTTATGATAATTACTCTCTTATTTACTATCTAAGTGTCATTTTAAAAATTAGGTATTTTGCCATAAATATCTTCTTTCAAAGCTGTTAATATGTACATTTGGAAGAGTAAGGTAGAACACTTTTTCCAACTGCTGTTTATATATAACAACAAAAACAAAATGCATCACTCTCCTAAAAATAAAATTGTTTGTTTGTGGTAATATGGATTAATGATATAATTCTGATATTCTTAGTCTCAGATTCATGGGTGGAATTCAGTTCCCTGAATTTGTAAGCAAATTTATGTGTTTGGTAAGCACTTAAATATGTATATTTATGGTCATCATATCATGAAGTGTTCAAAAGTGAACAACAAAAACATCAGTTAATTAATATATTTTCCAATAACTATTGACTTAAAGAGCTTGGTTAAATTAATTCTAATTAATAGTAATCCTGTGTTTTTAAATTTAACAATGGTATTCTAAAATAAGTTTTCCTTAGAAGAATTTTATTTATGGTGAAATTTAGATGCGTTCAAACACAAATTCTTACAATAAATCACAATTTTTATGAATTTTACCCATTTCCACCTTCATATCTTAGAATTACAAATGTAAAGTGTCATCAACACACCAGTTCAAAAGAGCTTTTTATATTTTGAGGAATGGACTAAATTTTATCAGAAACAATTTGAGCTTGGGAGTTTACCGCATGAATCTATAAAACTGGACACATTTAAATGCAATAAAATATTGAATAACCACCATGCATGTTATATAGATATTAATGCAGTTAATCTGGTAAATACACAAACATTTTGATAAAACACACACAAACAACACAGACAGCACAAACTCCACTCTTGCACCAGAAAAAGTAACAAAAAGGAGTACACTCACAGATAGAAAATTTGTTGCTGTTGTCTTTCCCTGGAAACAATTTAAATCCTCTAGATTTAAAATCTATGGCCTTTTTCACTAGTTAAGAAAACAAACAAAAACATGTATCAGGAAATACAATTTTAAAATGAAGACCAAGTTAACAAACTTTGTTAGCACAGAAGAATGCAAGTTAAAGAAACTGCTTTCTTAAGCCTGACATAGGGCACTCAGATGAAAATTAACAAGGAAAAGAAAAAAAGGAAGCAAAATAATCACTTAGTAGGAAAATACTAAGTAGTAAAAAAAGTTAAAAATATTTTATAGAAAGAAATCTGTGTACACATATATGTATTTTAACATTATGTGAGTTTTTTGTATAAAAACAGTATATTAACATCATATTAATCATAAACCATTTAAATTTATGGAAGTTTAATAAAATAAACAAAAGTAGAGAAAGAAAAATGTTGGGACATTAGAAGAGTGGGATATATCTATGGATTTGGTTTTCTAAATAAATATATTTTAGGTAATTAAGCCTAAGTGAACAATTTGGACAAATGTTTTCAATCGTATCAGTGTAAAAGTATCTTAAAATACCTTTTAAAATTCCCACCAATAAATATTTCCTTTCATTAATAATGTTTTTGACACCATTATTAATGCAAATCTATATTATACCACATTTATGAAAGTGAATTACAACTATTAGGAATCTATCTAAAATATCTTGTTATATTTTCTCTTATGATACTGACCACCAGTATCGTAAGAGCTTACCGTAGTTCATTGTACACTTATATCTAGTGTACACTTATATCTAAATGGATAGTTTAAGAAAAACAGATAAATATAAATTCAATGAAATAGCTTCGAAAACATTATTTTTAAACTTGGAACATTTAAAAATGTTTTTTCAAGGAATTTGGAGACAACAATGAGTTATTTCCTTTTATAAACTATAAATTATTTGATTAACTATACTTGCTATGAATTTTTTTAAAACTAATAGTTCAGAACACTATTTTATTTAAATATTTAAATAATAGCAAGTGAAATAAAGAAAATATATTTAATTTGAAAACCTCTAATTAAAATATGTTTCAATCTGAGCTAATGAGATATTTAGAACTTAATTATTTTCTAAAAAAAACAACTGGCTTGAATCAAGAATGCAAGGGATATATTTAAATTCTTGAACAGAATTATAATTTAGAATATTTTACATATTGCTTTTCATCAGATTTATAGTTAAGGATGACTGCTGGAAACTTATTCAGTAAGGTTTTGTTCATGGTATGCATATGATAAAAGCAAAACAGATTGTATGTTAGTTTGCAGTGATCATTTCACTAATTCTATATCGCCCATGTAACCAATTAGTTCTAAATGTTTTAAGTTGATTTTTTTCTTGATATTAATACGTCCCATAATAGAAAGGTAGAGACAAAAAGTCTGATGGTTTATGGGATGTAGAGTTATGAACAAGCCATGCATAAAATATATGGAGAATAAAGAGGAAACATCATTTGGGTGGGGTTTAAAAGACCTGAATCTTAACAATTATTTGTTATTTGATTTTGGAAAAACAGTTGCTTTTTTACCTACTTCTCATCTTTTAAAACACAGTTATGGCTAAATGATCCCTCAGTATGTGGTTGAGATTCTTTATCTGTGACCCCTTAGTTATAATCAGAGTGGCTGCATCCCTCTGAAGTGATGTTTTGGTTGCGATTTATATCCTCTCAACTCACTGTACTCAAAAATTCAACTCCACTGCGTGTTCACGTCTTCTAAATTTGGTTCTGGCAGTTGTGAATTTTCCTGCTGTCTCAAAACTCTTTTCAAAAAAATTTGCATTTTCTATTTTGTGGCATCGTTCTACTCTCTCCAGTCAAAAGTGAATTATAAGTAGGACTTCTATCTGTGTCTTCCAGTGTGTTATAAGATTTGACTTAAATATTATAGACGAGTTCGTAGAATTCATAGTAGTTTGAACATAAACCTGGACTTCTTAAAGAATTTTTTAAAAAAAGAATTGAAAACTTAAAGGAGAAAATTGCAGAGGGAAGAAAATTCTACCAATGAGCTCAATGCTATAAATAATATCATTGAGAAAAGATGATGTTCAATACAGAAGAAATATTGTGTGGAGGAGGAAGAGGTAGAATGTAAACTCTAAACTTAATTGTGGGAGTGATATCAGAAACAACACTCTAAGATAACAATATCTGAATACCTCTAGCTAAGAATCTGTCACATCACATGAAGGCATTTAAACAGTTTTTTATCAATGCTATTTTCTTGCTTTGAAATGGGCAAAACATTTTTTAAGCACCTATACTTCAATTCAAATTGAAGATAGAAACAGCAATAACTTTTAAGGAATAAAACATAATGGTAACTATAGAGATAGATCCAGAAGATGGAAGGTCAAGCGAATGACCATTTTTAAGTAATTGAAAGGCATGGATGGAACTGATATAAAATTCCAATTTACAAAAAAAATTATAATAGGGTAAGCAGTTAACAAATATTTTATATCTTTTTAAAATTTAAATAGAAGGAAGGCATACTGAATAAGTCAAAAGGACAAATATTGCAGGTACTAAATGCAAGACCCTGCTCTAAATCGTATTATCAATAAAAATGCCAAACCCTAAGTATATACCAGAAAAACATAAATTTTACTTTGTATTTCAAGGTATATTCATTCAATCCCAACATATCACCAAACACTGAGTGCTTCTAATAACTATATTTAACTTATAAAATTAACTTGACCTTCATAGCAGGTGTATTTCAGTAATAAGCAGGTAAAATTGTTATAGTGAAAATTAAAATGCTAAGCTATTTTATCAGAGTTTAAGATAACATTGAAAGACATTGTGTTATTTGTGACAATTCTTTCCAGTGCTTAGTGAGCTTCTCAAAGGCGGGGATAATATTTCATTCAGGTTGTACTTTATGAATGTATGATTGAATGAATAAATGAAATGTTATAAAGTCTGAGTCATTTAATTGAAGGCATTTGGTTGGACAAATCTTACATAAACACTAATCAGGAAAAGAGGAAGTAACAACGAATGTTCAAGAAGGAGCATTTTCATCAGGCTGGCTACTTTTAAATACGTAAAACTATGCATGTTTTAAAAATTTTAGAAAACATTATACGCAAGATTTATAGGCATATATGTGTATGGATCCATTTCCTAAATAATTTATTTTTTATTACTTTTATCAAATTTTTGGTTGACTATGCTTTTTTCTTTTAGCTTAATGGAAATATTTTGCAATAGAGAACAGAACTAGCAGAAGAAATATTAGATCAAGAATTAAATCTAACTTGCACTCGTTGTAAGGAGACTGAAAAAACTACTCAGCTACTATAATCCTTAGTAGAACACAGTTTAAAACCATAATAGTGGATCACCTCTCTGGTGTCTTCCAAATCAATTATTGTTCTGTTTTCCTCAATATCAACTTGAATTCTAAATTGCATTTTAAAATTTACAAAGCAAAACAGGTATTGATTAAATGTTATTTAAAGCTCATATAACTCCCATGTTAATCAGCTAAAGTCACATGTTTGAAAGGAGAAAATGTTTAAGAACTCAGCTGTGAACTGGAAGTTCAGAGGTTCAAACCCATCACCTGGGAGACAGATGTGGGAATCTGCCTCTGTAAAGATTTACAGCCTTGGAAACCATAGGGGCTAGTTCTTCTCTGTTCTATATAGTTGTTGAGTTGACATCTACTCGAAGGCAATGGGTTTGTTATTATTGTTATTATTATTATTATTAACATTATCCATATCGGCACACATATGAATGTTGTTGTTGTTGTTGTTATTTGCCGTCGAGTCGGACCCGACTCACAGCGACCCCTCCTTGAGTTTCCGAGGCAGTATCACTATGGAAGTAGATTGCCCCTTCTTCCTTCCGAGGAGTGGCTAGAGAGCTTTATGTTGTTTCAAATATCAACATTTGTGCTGATGCATGTAGTATATGACGTTTTTATGCTAGAATCTTTGCCAGTGTAAGATGAGAACATGTGGTAGAAAATAGTTCAGGGATAGTACATTTAGTTTTGAGTGCCAGTCTTTAATGTTAGAATGCATCACATTACAGAGAGGTGATAAATAGGACTCAAACTCAGTTGAATCACTGAAAAAATTGACCTTTAAGTAGTGCTTCCATCACTTGCTGTGGTTCTTATGTGCCATCAAGTCAAACCTGACTCATAGTGACCCCTCCCTGGGTTTCCAAGGCAGGATCACTACAGAAGGAGATTGCCCCATCTTCCTTCTGAGGAGTGGCTGGTGGGCTTGAACCACCAGCCTTCTGGTTAGCAATCAAGTGCCTTAGGCACTACGCTACCAGAGCCCCTTCTTCCATCACTAAGCTTCTGTAACTTGGTCCTAAGAGGTCTTTAGGTTTCAGGTTCCTTATTTGAAAATAGATGATCTCTGTATTATATCATCTGAAAAGTCATATATCCATAATTTATGATTCTATTTCAGTGCTCTGTGTATATTCAGTGAAATTTTATTACTTTGCAGAATATTTGTATTAGGAAAAAAAAGAAACACAATTTTAGTATCAATGGGTAGAAGATTTTTTCAGTTGGAAATGTATACTTTCAAATTCATAGGGGCTCCTATAGAAAAAAATCAATGGCATTACTTATTAAATGTTATCTGAACATCCCAGAGTCCCTCTCTTTCCCTACTTAGATTATATTATAGCACAAAAATGAACATAAAATGAATGCCATATTATAACTTTATATTTATCTTAATCTTCCAAGGTTACAGTATTGATTTTGATTATAAAGTATCTTGGAAGTAGCAGTAGCTACATTATAAATCAAGTCAGATTATGATAATTTGCTTGAAAAGGGAAAAAAAATATTTTCAGCAAGTTTATCATTTGCATTTCATTGAACTATTTTGGTACATTCTTGTTTATTTTTCCTTTACTTTCAAAATGTACAATAATGCCTTCCTCTTCTTTTGTACTATGTCTGATATCATGATGCTTTCATATATAATTTCTATTTTTTATTTGGAATTAATTAAAATCTTATATTTACATTCCATTTACACTCAATACATGACCTATAATAATAATAACATGTTGTTGTTTTTGTTGTGTGCCATTGAGTCGGACCTGACTCACAGTGACCCCTCCTTGGGTTTCCGAGGCAGTATCACTGTAGAAGTAGGATTTCCCAGCCTTCCTTCTGAGGAGTGGCTGGTGGGTTTGAACTGCCAGCCTTCTGGTTAGCAGTCAAGTGCTTTAAGCACTATGCTAGTTTAAGTTTTTTATATTGGAAATTACAAGCAGCTCTTGTGCACATGTACATTTACTTTTCAGTGTATTGCACATCTCACTATCAACAGTAGATTAACTAATATGGATTCTAAGAAGGAACACATAGAAAAACAGTCACTGGACTAAAATTTACATGAACTTATATTTTACATAAGACGTAGGGCAAGTTGGGTAACTCATCTACTCAATTCTAGCAAAATTATTCATTTCTCTGCTAAGAGAAAGGTTGGTCTTGAGTAGCACCATAAATGCCTGGGAAGAAAGGTCGGGGGATGTAACCTCAGAAACACCAGCCATTTAAAACTCTATGGAGTTCTACTCTTCACACACATGTGGTCACGTGAGGGTAAGTTTACCAGAGGGTGGCTGATTGTATGTAAAGTAAAATATGAAGCAAAAGGAAGCTTCATGTTATAAAAATCGTCAAGTTCATCTCAGAGGTCAAAATGTGTTTAGAGGTTGTAACTGTATTTAATTTTGTTAAGAGGACAGATTTTGTTTGTTTGTTAAAAAGGTAAGCAATGGCTCCACATACCAAGCCTAAAAACATTACAATTTAACTTTGTTTTTTAAATGCCCAAACAAAACACTTCTTGAGGATATATTTAGCATAAACCAAAAA
Organism: Orycteropus afer afer; assembly: GCF_000298275.1. Lineage (NCBI taxonomy): Eukaryota > Metazoa > Chordata > Mammalia > Tubulidentata > Orycteropodidae > Orycteropus > Orycteropus afer. Next base: position 531,281 of record NW_006922117.1, on the reverse strand, counting down.
ATCCAAATCCATTGGCAATGAGTCAATTCGGAGTTACAAAGAACCTACAGCAACCCTATTAGATAGACTGCGCCTGACCCAACCCATGATGTTTTCGATACCTCATATGCATGTGAAAACTGGACAATAAATAAGGAAGATCAAAGAAGAGATGCCTTTGAATTATAGTGTTGGCAAAGATTATTGATATGTAAAAACCATGGACTTCCCCAGAACAAACACATTTGACTTGGAAGAAGTACAGCAAAATGCTCCTTAAAAGTGAGAACGATGAGACTTCCTCTCATCTGCTGTAGACATGTTATCCGGAGGGACCAACCCTGGAGAAGGACATCATGCTTGGCAAAGTGAAGGATCAGCACAAAAGAAACAGATCCTTAACAAGATGGATTGACACAGTGTCTGCAACAACAGAATCAAACAGCAACAGGGTGCGAGACTGGGCAATGTTTCATTCTGATGTATATAGTGTCACTATGAGTCAGACCTGACATGATAACATCCTACAATAAACAATAGGACAGAGTAGAATTACCCCATAGAGCTTCTCATGCCTTAATCTTTATGGAGCAGAGCTGAGTGCCACATCTTTCTCCTAATATTTAGCTTTCAGGCTGCTAATTTGTTAAAAAACATTAAAATTTACCATTTTTTCCCTACATAATATAATGACCAAACAAACATGTCTTGAGAACATATTCAGCAGAGAGGCTGTAATTATTAACTGCTTCTTCATAATGCTTAGCACTAGAAAGATAAATAAATTTTTCAGATGCTAGAATAGAATCAGGTAGCATTCTTGCAATGTGTGCTTTATAATCTTTCATATAAGATTAACCATTGGTTTAATAATACAAATTTCTGACAAAAGCATCTTTGCATTACACATATTGCTGTTGAACAATTTATGAAAAATTATCAAATATATAGTGCAAATAAATCATATTTCTGGAGTACACAGGGTAATGATAGAATAGAAAAATCAGTAGCATAATATTAAATGGCTTATGAATCTTTGAGTGGATTCTTTGATTTCACAATCTATTAAAATAAATCAACATAAACTGAGTATAAGGAGAAATAATACTTGCCACTATTTGATGAGGAAAATAGTAGTACAACTAAATATATTCATCAGCACAGAAAAAAATCATTTGTAGAGAAATACACACTAGAAATATGTAAGAACCAAAATATTTTAACTTTTTAATGATGGAATTAGACCAATTGAGTTTATTAAGAAATGTTACATATTCAATGTTACAATTATTTTAAAACTTAATATATTCTCCTTTTTAAAAATTGCTGAAGGTAAGTACTATATAGTTCAATTACCCCAATATTATATTAAGACATAAATGGTTTGTCCTACCATAGCAATTTGTGACTAGCACTTATTCTCACATTCAAACATTTATATATAACCTTTGTGATGTTCTAATGTTTAATTGAAAGACCTTTAATAATTACATTGTGTACTACTATGCTTAAACTCTACAATAAATTATAGGGCCTGAGACATAGTAAAAATTCAGTAAATTTTGGTTATTTTTATTATTGTTATTGCCAGTTATAATATTAAGTTGGTTTCAAAGGCCATTAAAATTTGTGATCTAATATACTCAAAACTTTTTGATCATTTGGTATGAAGTCTTTTTCACTGCGTAGGGATCAACTAAATCATCTCCTTTCCCTGGATTTTTTAGTAAAAATTTATTTTTTAAACAAAGTTAGAAAACTCCTGAAATCCTCGTCCCAAAAAAGTAAATTTAGTAGGAACGTATAGAAAAATTCTAAAGTATATGGTTATTGTATAACCATATGTACAATCATTGAGCATATTTTAAAGCACCTGCTCCCTTAACAGTCGGATTTTCCACTTTATGAAAGAGTATTCTAAAGCTCTAAGCTTTCAGAATTATAATGAGCTCAATGTAGGCCCAAACTCTTTGAACAGTTATTTTTCAACAATTTCAGACTAAGAAATAAGTGTGTTTTTTGTTTGTTTTTAATTTGGGAACCTGAACAAAAATTGGCAGACATGAGGAGACATCATGTTTCATTAAAATGGCTTGTTAAATTTCATAAGCCTAATAGATTGAATTAATTTTGCTACTAATTCAGGAGACAGTGGATGTACTAAGTAACTGGTTGAAAATCATACAATTAATTATTGGATAAATACCCTAATATTTTACATGGACTGTCTCCCTTTGTAGAAATGGAACAAATTCAGAATTCATAACACATATGTAGATACCACCAGATGCACTCACAAGGATTGGCATAACAGGCCTTACAATTATGGTGTGCTGTAAAATGTCAAGATTATATGGAAAAATGCGGAATTTTATATTCTCTTTGGGCATTCTGATAATTGGCATGTAAAAGTCACCATGTGGGAAGAGTTGCCATTGGTATGGGTCACAGTACTTTTAACACTTTTAGAACTGTCTCAGCCTTCAATTTAATTAAGTTTTTAATCCTTGTTTCCCAACAACCTCAAATTCACTTCTGTACTGCATTGATCAGCAGTTAAATGTTAAAATCCACTCCATTCATTTTCTGTTTTGAGGGTGGGGGTGGGGGTTTGGATGTATCCTATTCTTTACAACTCAAAAGAATGATTTTGTGTTGTATTGTTTGCTTTTGTATTGTTAATTATTTCTCTTTTCATGAATGAACTTAACCTTAGGAAATTCCATTAAAAATACAACTTGTCAACTGATGTCACTGGAATTTTCCTACTCAAAGTAAAGTGATTTTATGTAACATATTTATTTGATACTCAACATCAGAGATCACTTCTGTACCCAGTGGTGTTTCCTAAAATGTTTCCTAAAATGGGATAACTCTAATTTGAAAAGAGTCAAGTGCTTGAGTAAGAGTGACCCCTATTAATAAATGTCACTAGATTTAAAGTAGTGGGATATTTTCTTGCACTACAAATTTCCTTAATGTTGTAAATAATTTAAAATTAAATAAAAGGAAAAAATGGCATAACTTCCAGCATTCCTTCATCCCTGTGATTTCAGGTTATTATATTTTTTCCAAGTCCTTTACTGGAGGCCTTTGTGTCATTTCCTGCCATGTGTTTAAGACAAGCATAGAGGTGCTGTGGTAGTTTTATTGGATTGAGGATTATCTTGCTAAATTCATGACATGAAGTTCTCAGAGCACTTCTCACACCCTATCATCTATGCCCTGCAGGATCCATTTGCCTTTCCAGATCAATTCTCCTCACCTCCTCTTTGCTTTCTGCCTCAAAGTTCGCTTTGCATGGTATGCAACCCTTGATACACAAACTGTGACATTGCCAATTGTGCTACTGGCAACAGCATCACCTGGGAGCTTGTTAGAGAAGAAGAATCTTCAAACACCACACCACACCTATTGAATTAGAATCCACAGTCTAATAAGATCCCAAGTGATTGTTATGGAAATTTAAGTTTGTGAAACCCTACACTCCATCAATGGACTCCCCTATCCTCTGAGGAACTCCAATAGGAGGATGGAGGAAGGAAAGAGCATGAAACCAGAATTTTTATTCCCCAGAATTCCTCACTTTTATGTTGACTGGAGTTGGCTGGGACCTTTACAAGGTTACTGATCCTTTCATGCCAAGCTGCTATGCATGACTCTCTGTCCAATATCTTGCTTCTCCATGGTTGAAAATCATACAATTAATTATTGGATAAATACCCTAATATTTTAGGCTGGAAATAGTGACAGTTTGGTTACTACGAATCAATGCTACAGCATGATTTCTTTGGGTTCCTTTATAACATCATATTTAGAACTAGTTACTTTGTAAGTAAACCCTCCTTGAATTAGTCCCTGTTCCATTGTTTCCTAATGGATTCTGATGGATTTACCCCTGTAAATAGAAATCACTGGTGATTTGACTTAACTACATCTTTCAGGTAATGGTTTGACGAAATATCTTAATTTGTCTAGTGATACATCATACTTCAAAAGATAATATCCAGGCATAATTATGACTGGCTGTTGGTCATTATACTACTATTGGTTGTTTACTTATTTCCTAGGGATGGTTTTAAAAAACGAGATCACACAATCAAACTCTTTACAATTTTCTACTCAAGAAGCATGGAAAATTCACCAAGATAGTGTAAACACAGGAGAAGTTCAGTGAGTTGATTGTATTATGGTTGGACAGTTGAGTTAATGATGAAATGGGTAAGTAAAAATAAAGGACTAATAGAAAACTGAGATTAATAGAATGTTATTATGACTAGGAGCTCTGGTAGCATAGTGCCTAAGGCGCTTGACTGCTAACCAGAAGGCTGGCGGGTCAAACCCACCAGGCACTCCTTGGAAGGAAGGTTGAGCAATCCTACTTCTGCAGTGATACTGCCTTGGAAACCCAAGGAGGGGTCGCTATGAGTCGGGGCCAACTCAACAGCACATAACAACAACAACATTATGACTCTGGTATAACTTATAATGAGATGAATATAGATAGTACTAAATAAACTTGTATATATCAGTTATTTTCAATATTCTCTATCAATATTGCATTGACCTCTTTCATTTCTAAGGAAATGAGCTACTAATAAAATTCTATGCTAATCATTTTCTTACTCACGCTTGTCTTCACCTTTAATAATTTTTATACAACCAGTGTATATTTTCTTCTTGTAAAGCCTCCAGAAATGGGCAGCATCATTTATTGGTTCTATTTCCAAAGCACCAAGTCTCTATAGGAGCTCTGGTGGCGTAGTGCCTAAGCCATTTGACTGCTAACCAGAAGGCTGGCAGTTCAAACCCACCAGCCACTCCTCAGAAGGAAGATTGGGCAATTTATTTCCATAAAGATTTGCTACCTCAGACACCCAAAGGGGGTCTCTATGAATCAGAATTGACTTGATGGCAGTGTTGTTGTTGTTGTTTTCCTACAGATACAGGAAAGGCGGAAGGAGCTCTGGCGGTGCATGGTTGATGCGGTCAGCTGCTAACCAAAGTTCAATGGTGAAACTCACCCGCGGCTCCATGGGAGAAAAAGGGTGCAGTCTGCTTCTGTAAAGATTTACAGCCTTGGAAATCCTATACAGCAGTTCTATTCTTTCCTAAAGGGTCATTACAAGCCCGAATTGATGGTAGTGGGTTTTGGGTGTAGGAAAGGAGGAAGGGGGACTAAACAGATTTTCCCGAGTCCTATATTTGTTAATGAAATGTATTCATTAATTTGACTCTAGCGGTTCAAACCCACCAGCCACTCCTTGGAAGGAAGGTTGTATCAGTAGTGATATAATCTCAGAAACCCAAGAAGGGATTGCTGTGCGTTGGATCCAACTCGACGGCAGTGAGTTTGGTAGGTACAAGTGCTTAAAGCACTCAACTGCTAGCCAAAAGGCCAGTGGTTGGAACCCAACAGGCACTCATCGGGAGAAAGATGTGGCAATCTGTTTCCTTAAAGACTTACAGGCTTGGAAACTCTATGAGGCAGTTCTAGTCTTTCTCACAGGATTGCTGTGTCAGAATTGACCGGAAGGCAGTGAGTTTATTTGATCCTAAAACTTGAATCCTAGCATCTACACCATCACCTAATTATGAATAAAAGCATTCTTATTGCCCTGATATTCAATCAGAACACCTAAGTATGTATCACAGAAAAATACAAAGAGCTAGGACTGGAGAATCCTATCCCCATTTATTCTTTTTAATGCAAAGTAATAGTTTAAGTATTCAACAATATCTGACTTTAAGTACATTTTCCTTTATATGGAGCATAACCAGCCTCATTTACTGGATTTAATATTGAATAAAGACCGCAATTACCTGCTGATAGTGCTAAGTATAATCTCATGGTCTGAGGCCTTTTAATGCTTTATTTTAAAAGTATGAAAAGATGAATAAAAATGGTGTATAAAAAGCAATACGCAGTTCAAACCATCATCTACTCTTTCTAACACAATCATTTTGGCTGGATTCCTTTCTAATGGGAAAGTCCAGGATAACTAATCAAGTTTTTGTCTCCCTTAATGCAAGTCTTTTCAATGAAAAATTTCTAGCACCTCTCGACTCTTAATAAAATCAACCTAGAAATTTCTGTCACTTTAATCCCATTTGGTATTACCAAGAAGTATCATTTGAAGACTATTTTAAACAAAGAAAACTCAAGCATCAACATTAAAACAAAACCATATTAGTACATAATTTAGAATACAAATGATGCAATTATAAAGAGAAAAATATCACCTGCACTACACCCCAAACCTAACACCATGCTGCTCTACCATATATGAAGGCTGTGTTCTTCTAAAATTGTAAAGCTTAATTGTGTGATTTCACTCTGTGCACAGCAGGCCAGCCATATGCTCTAGAAAACTACACGCAAAGGAAGCAGCTTGTTGCAAAAGTGGGTGAAAATGCCCTGAAATAATCCTGAAGAAGATAAAAAATATCTCTAACACAGGACCACGTCTTCATACTCCACAAGGCAGAGGAGTCCATGTTGGCACCAACTTTGAACAAAAATAAAAGTCTAGTTATTTCAAAATATTTTAACAAGGGAAAAGTTTTAAAAAGTCACATACTTCACATTTGCTGTGATCGTATCATTCACAGGTAAAAATAATAACCATTTGGAGAAAATCAACTGCGTACAAAATCATTTCCACCTCTGATCTTCGAAGTTCAGCCTTCTCTGGTGGACTCCCAGGCCAGTGCAGCATATGGCATGATCCTGTTATCACTAGGGTAACTTGTTTGCTCATTCCATAACAAAAGAGAAACTGTGTTAATAAAAAGAGTATATGACCAAAATACCTGATTTTTAGTTAGTGGTGAGCGTAAGAATCTGGTTGGAAATCTGAAAAATAGCATTTATGAAATAACATAAGACCATTGTTCTGGGGCAATGGTCCTGGTCAATATGAAAAGATAAAGAAATCCACCAGCCACTCCTCGGAAGGTTGGGCAATCTACTTCCACAGTGACACCACCTCGGAAACCCAAGGAGAGGTCTCTAAGAGTCGATCCGACTCAACGGCACATGACAACAACAAATACCTACTCAAAGGACAACAGAAGTATTGGGTCATCAGAACTTCTTAAAAGTGCTGCATAAGACTAACAGAAAAGCATGACCTGAGGACTGGATAAAAACTGTTAACATGGTCACTTAGATTTGATATTTTTTAAAAAATAAATTTTGATTTCTTAATGCTGTCATAAAATCTTTAGGCATTCGGTATTTTTATCTAAAATCCTTTAAAATCCAGAAGCCTGCTAATAGCAAACTATAACATTTTAATTTTTTCACTTCCTTCTTCCTAAAAGCAATTTATTGTGTAAGATGAAAAATAATTGGACATATAAAAATACATTTACTGCTCTGAAGGGCATTGTTTTGACAAATTCAGTTATGTGTTGAAATGTGGTAGAGAAATATAGTGTGGGATGATATTCAAAAAATAATTATGCATTTCAATAATAAAGTGGTACATTTCTGGACTTGGATTTTTAAAGTGCTGCAAATGCCAATGCTGAACACAATCTTCCACAAAATAATATAATTAGGTAAGAGTCTAGAAAATAATGAAAAAAATGACAATTTTCATAAGGCATGCAATAGTCAATATTTATATAGAATACAAAAAAAATAGCATTTCCTATCTGGTAAACATATATTTGCTTTATCAATATTAACATTCTTATATGAAAAAAATAATTAGTTAAATTAATGAAAGGAAGTATATTACAAGAATCAAATATATGAATAGATAATTTAAAAAATGTTATAAAGTCTCTATTCTATCATTATTTCTGTGGTAAACATTCTATAAAAATCAATAACTCAATTAATCTCATAAATTGAGACCTGGGAATCTAAGCAGACAAATACAGTTCCACCATATACATAAAATATGCAGAGACTGTTTAAATATTCATTAGGGAACATTTTTATTTTACAGTCATTTTATGAATCAGTTTCATTAGGTTTTTCCCACAGTCTATCAGTTGTCCTTCCAGAGATTTGAAGTATGAGAAATAAAAGGAAACTAAACCAGCTGGGTATTTGCTTTTTATTTTACTCCTTTTTTTTTTTTTGCTATGTCGTAGTACATTTAAAATTTGCTTTAATATGTGGAGTTTAGGATAAAAATTAAAACTATTAAATGAGCTAAAATTTGATTTTGGAATTCATTCATCATTCATTCATTTATACTTCTAATAATAATCTAATAATAATAATAATCTAACAAAATCATTTCTAATTCTAATAAAAATCTAATAATATTAATAATATAATAAAATCATGATGCATTCCATTATTTCAACCATATTTAAGGGTTGACAGAATTGCTGTGAAATTACCTACTTACTTATGAATTTCCCACCATTAGAATCCATCTTATAGAATTCAAATTTAGATTTGACAACTTTATCCGAGATAGCTTATCAAGATTCGGTTATTCTACTGGCGAGCAGCAGCTCATGGCGAATAGGGAGCAGGGACTGTGTGGTTTGTGTTCCTCACACTCTGTGATCATCCCCATGAGGTCAAAGTATCCTCATACTCAAAGTGTCAGAGTAACCTGTGACCTTGATTGACATGCATAATCTTGGATGCCTCCAAAGTTTCATCAAATAAATACTTTCATTTATACAAAACTGCCAGGTGTTTTTCCACATTGAACTTTGAAAAACATAGTCCAATTTTAAAACTCAAAATAGCTCTCAATTGTTGAGTGCTTTTTTGTACAGCTTATTAATTAATATCCTAGCTTCTATTTATTCATAAGGAATTCTGGTGGCATAATGCCTAAGGCATTTCACTGCTAACCAGAAGGCTAGTGGTTCAAACCCATCAGCCACTCCTCAAAAGGAAGATTGGGCAATCTACTTCCGTAGTGATACCAGCTCAGAAACCCAGGGATGGGTCACTATGAGTCACATCTGACTCGATGGCAGTGAATTTTTTTTTATTCTGGTGTTTATTTATAATTCATTCCTGTAATTTTAGCAAAAATGACCTCTGAAAAAAGTACACTAGATAATATCATGTCTATGCAAAGACCTGCCCATGGCTTCCTATTTTCTTTAGATTAAAATACAGCTCTTTACAAAGACCTGACAGCCTAGATTATCTACCTCTTGCTCATCTTTCCCACTTCAACATGCCACTACCCCCACCCCACTGAACGTCAGGCCCACCACCATCCCTTCTTCTCAAATGAATCTCGAAAGCTTTCCATTTAGCTACTTCCCTTGGCTGGAATGTTTTGCCCTTTGATATCAGCATAATCCTCCCCTTGTTATTTAGGTCTCAGCTTAAATTTTAACTACTTTAAAAGACCTTTCCTGATCACTTAATCTAAGGTAAGCACTCATTTATCATATACTCCATTTTGATTTTTCTGTACACCCCTTAGTGCCATCAAATAATTAGTTGTTTCTTTCTTTTTTTGTCTCTCCAATTGAATAGAAGCTCTATGAAGCAGGCGCTACTCAGTTTTGTTCAGTGTTAATATATAGAAAGGGTCTGGCAAGTAAATACTCAGTAAATATTTGTTGAATAAAGGAAAATAAGGAAATAAAAGAAAGGGAAAAAATGAAGCCAAGAAAATAAGAAAGGAAGTAAGAAGAAAAGAAAAAAAGAAATGAAAAGGGAACAAAAGAGAAAAAAACAATAAGGGAAAAAAATATATGCACACATGAGTACATTATGGAATGTGGTTGTGAAGAAAGAATAACTCTGTTTTCTTACCCATTGCCTAGAAAGGCAAGCTACAATTAGAGCCCAAAATGGAGAGTAGTTTAGAAGTGAAGGCATAAATATATGTATTAGGGTCTGAGAGAGACATATTTGTGATTGATTTCACGTTTACTGGAATGAAAAGAGTTCCACTCTTTAAATTTCTTCAAGGCAAAATTGGCCACTTCTGTTGCTGTTCTCACTTTGGTTATAAAATTAAATAATCATGTCAACTCAAACACCACAGAAAATAGATGATGATAAAAATATTTTAGTTCATATAAATATCTTCAGATAAAAACATAGAGTGCTAGGACCAGAAGGGAGAGTAATAATTATAAAATTGAAATATTCTTTGATGTTTTATGCTTTCTAAACATTCCTTTGGTCCACCAAGCTATGATTATACATTATTACTCTATTTTTACACAAATCACATGTGCTTTTTACAGTTTTCTGCAAACCACACAAGCCCCACACATGTAAGTTTCCTTTGAGTTGTATGTGTAAATATGCTTATGCACATTATTTACCTATTTACATTATATGTGAAAAATACTGTAGTGATAGGATTTTACTGCCTGTAGCACACAATCTATACATAAACAAAGATGAATGTCTTCTTTATAATAAATTATTTGCACTTTCCACTGGTTCCATAGACTAAGTTCTACAACTTATACTAGAGAACAGGTTTGATCTCTTTTACATATGATGACATGCTACATCTTTGCAGATAACTATAACTAATTCCCTATCACATATCATACTTATGCTGTGGTAATTCTTTCTCTCATAAATGATAAGTCCTTTTTCTCTGCAGTCTTATCTCTACAACTTTTCCTTTGAGAATACAATCTTGTCTTATCCTTCTTTTGAATTTATCACATGCTTATCACAGACGTAAGGTGTCCATTAAGCGTCAGATATTTGACAGACAGATGTACATATTGATAAAGTACACCTAAGTAACCATCTATAAATTAATTTAATGTGAAAATACTTACAAAGGTTGAAAAAAACAGCATGGTTTAGATTGATAGATTTACGCCTCTTATAAGAATTTTAGATACTTTTTGAAAACATTATTGTTTACCTATGTTTGAAAGTATAAAAAATAAATATTATATGCTCTGGTAGCATAGTGGCTAAGACACTTGCCTGCTAACCAGACGGCTGGTGGTTCAAACCCACCAGCCACTCCTCGGAAGGAAGGTTGGGCAATCCTATTTCCGTAGTGATACTGCCTCGGAAACCCAAGGAGGGGTCACTATGAGTCGGGTTTGACTCGATGGCACATAACAACAACAACAACAACAAGTAGCAACAGGCACAGAGTAGATGCCTACAAAGCTGTGCTTCTTAGAACACCAGCATGTCTGTGATATCACAGTTTTGATCCACCTTTTTTTTTTTTAAATAAACTTGATGCATATCAGAGAATATTAACTTCTAAAATAAACGGACAATCTACATGGATTTGTATTTTATAGTCCGAGGTTTATCCATTTTTGTTGAGCCATCCTTCTCAGATGAGCGTACTTGAAGAGAATCAAGTGTATGATAAAAATTAAAATTCTTGCTTTTTTATGGATTAAAATTGTTGACAGAAGATGCATTGATTTATCCTGAATTTAACAATCATTTCCTCAAAGCTGGAAATAATGAATATTTACTTCTTATTTAAAAACTAATGATGAAAGTAAATTATGTTTTAAATTCTATTTTTGAGGGGGAAAGTCTATATCATATTCATTCTCAGTTAAACATAATTTCATGTTACTTTATATACCAAACTAAAACACAGCTAGATTCTTTTGATATGATTACTAGCTATTAAACACACCATATGAGAATTCACTACACTATGCCAAAACAAACAGCAGTGATGACTATAAACGTTCTTAACACATATTTGATCCACAACATGTTATAGGCATCTAAGTTAAATTTTCACTGGGAAAGACAATAACAGAGTTAATATTTACTACATATGTATTCAGCAGCTTTTTCATAAGAATATCTCCACATTGTGTACTTGATCAAGGCAGCTCATGAGCAGCTGGCAGAACTTATCTACATATGGAAAAAGATAACAGAAACATCAATCTACTACATTTTGTAAATCAATAGTTGTTAGGAGCCGTTAAGTTGGTTCCCCCTCACAGCAGCCCTAGTACAAGAAGGAAACACTGCCTGGTCCTGCACCGCCATCACAGTCGTTGCTACCTTGGAATCTATTGTTGTAGCCACCGTGTCAACCCAGCTTCCCAAGGGCGCTCTTCTTTCTCTCTGATCCTCCCCTTCACCAAGCACGATGCCTCTCTCCAGGGGTAATTCCTTCCTGAAAACACAGACAAAGTAGGTGGGACGATGTGTGGACAGCTTCCTTTCTAGGGACCGTTCTGGCTACACTTCTTCTAAGAGATTTGTTCATTTTTATCGAAGCTCATGTTATATTTCATATTCTTCGCCAACGCTTATTTCAAAGGCATCCATTTTTCTTCAGTCTTCCTTATTCATTGCCCAGGTTTTGCACGCATATTAGGCAACTGAAAATACCCTGGCTTCAGTAAGCTGTGCCTTAGACTTCAAAGTGACATTTTTTGCTCTATAACACTTACAAAAAGGTCTTTTGCAACAGAGTCTCTCAATGGAATATCTCATTTGCTTTCTTGAACTGCTGCTAATATGGGTGTTGATTGTGGATCCAAATAAAAGGAAATCCTTGACAATTTCAACATTTTCTTTGCTTATGTTGGCGTTGCTTATTAGTCCAGTTGTGAGGACTTTTGTTTTCTTTATATTAAGGTGCAATCCATACTGAAGACTATAATCTTTTCTCTTAATCAGTGGGTGCTTCAACTCATCTTCAATTTCAGCGAATAAGGTTGACATCTGTGTATCGCAGGTTGTTAATCAGTCTTCTTCCAATCCTGATGCTGAACTGTTCTTCACATAGTCCAGCTTCTCAGATTATTTGCTCAGCATACAGACTGAATAAATATGGTAAAAGGATATATACCTGACACATACCTTTCCTGACTTTAAACCATGCAGTATCCCCTCGTTCTGTTCTAACAAAGGCCTCTTATTCTACATACAGATTCTCAAAAATAAAATAAAATAAAAACCCAAAACCAAACTCACTGCTGTTGAGTTGATTCCAGCTCATAATGACTCTGGTTGGGCTTCTGAGGCAGTAAATCTTTATGGAAGTAGATTTCCCCATTTTCCTTCCACAGAGTGGCTGGTTGGTTTGAACTGACAATCTTCTGATTAGCAGCTAAATGCCTTAGGCATCACATAACCAGAGCTCCTTATATACAGGTTCTATGTGAGCAAAACGAAATGGTCTGGAATTCCCATTATTTGCAATATTATGCATTATTTGCATAATTTCTTATGATCCACACTGTCCAATGCTGTTGCATAGTCAAAAAACACAGGTAAATATCCTTCTGATACTCTCTGCTTTCTGCCAAGATACAACTGACATTGGCAATGATAGTTACCCTTCATTCCACGCCCTCTCCTGTATCCACCTGGAATTTCTGGCAATTCCCTGTTGGCGTACTGTTGCAACTGCTTTTGAATCATATTCAGCAAAATTTACTTGTATGTGTTATCAATGATACTGTTTCATATTTTCCACATTCTGTTGGATCACCTTTCTTTGGAATGGGCACACATACGCATCAATTCCAGTTGCCTGGTCAGGTAACTGTTTTTCAGATTTCTTGGCATAGACAAGTCCTTCCAGAGATTCTTCTGTTGATTGTAATATCTCAAGGTGCGTTTCATTGATTCCTGGAGCCTTGTCTTTCACCAAGGCCTTCAGTGTAGCTTGGACTTATTCCTTCATTATCATCAGTTCTTGATCATATGGTTTGTCCTGAAATGGTTGAAAAATTGTTTTTGGTACAGTGACTCTGTGTTTTCCTTCCATCTTCTTCTGATGCTTCCTGAATTGTTCAATATTCTGCCTGTAGAATCGTTCAATATTGCAACTTGAGACTTGACTTTTTTCTTCATTTCTTTTCGCTTGAGGAATGCCTAGAGTGTTCTTCCCTTTTGGTTTTCCAAAAGGTCTTTGCACATTTCATAGAATACTTTGTCTATTTGAACAGCCCTTTGAAATCTGTCCAAGTCTTTACTTCATCATTTCTCCCATTGGCTTAGCCACTCTGTATTCAAGAGCAAGTTTCAGAGTATCTTCTGACATCCATTTTGGCCTCTTTCTTTCCTGTCTTTATAGTGAACTTTTGCTCTCTTCATGTCTGATGTCCTTGATGTCATCCCACAGCTCATGTTCCCTATGATCTTTCACGTTCAGTGTGTCAAATCTATTCTCAAATGGCATTTAAATTCAGATGGGATATACTCATGGTTGTATTTTAGTTCTTATGGTCTTGTTTTAATTTTCTTGCATTTGTCCTTAAACTCTCATACGAGAAATTGATGGTCTGTTTGGCAGTCAGCCCCTGGCCTTGTTCTAATTAATGATATTCAGCTTCTCCATTGTCTCTTCCCAAAGACGTAGTCAATTTGATTCCTGTGTATTCCACCCAGCAAGATCCATTTAGAAAGGCACCATTTGTGTTGTGGTAAAAAGTATTTGCAATGAATAAATCATTGGTCTTGCAAAATTTTATCACATGACCTATCACATAAGTTCTATCTCTAAGGGTGAAATTTTTAACTACTAATCCTTCTTTGTTTCTGGTTTTCACATTCCAATCACCAGTAATTATTAATGCATCTTGATTACATGTTTGCTAAATTTCAGACTACAGAAGTTGGTAAAAAAATCTTCAATTTCTTTGTCTTTAACATTGGTGGTTGGTATGTAAATTTGAATAATAATCATGTTAATTGGTCTTCCTTGTAGGTGTATGGATATTATTCTATCTCTGACAGCATTATACTTCAGGATGAATCCTGAATTGTTTTGAAGATGAATGCAGTACCATTCCTTTTCAATTTATCATTCCCACCACAGATCAGTGTGGAATAAGACACACTTTAAAAATATTTTAAATGGCAAAATATTAGACTGTTAGCCTTATGAGGATGAAAACTCAATCTTGCTTATCTTCTCACACTTTGTACTTTATTAGCATCTAATCCAGGGCTAAGGAGCTCTAGTTCTGCAGTGGTTAAGGCATTCTGCTGTAAAACAAAAGGTGGTCATTGAATCCCACTGTCCACTCCCTAGGAGAAAGATTAGGTAGTCTGGTTCTGTAAAGATTTACAGCCTTGGAAACTCTATGAGGCAGTTCTACTCTGTCCCATAGAGTCGGGTGGTGATGAGTTGGAATTGACATGATGGCAGGTTTGTTTTTGTTTGTTTCTTTTGTAATTCAGCCAACCAAACAAACAACAAGCAAACCCACTGCTATCAAGTCAATTCTCACAGTGACCCTTATTTAGTTCCCAAGGTGGTAAATCTTTATGGAAGTAGATTGCCCCATCTTCCTTCCACAGAGTGGCTGTTCAGTATCAAGTGTCAACCTTCTGGTTAGCAGTCAAATGCCTTAGGCACTGTGCCTTTTTGGTAATCTAGGTGTCACTCTCTCTATATATTGAGATGTAAATGATTGGATGAATGAAGGAATGAATGAGCACTGGTCTAGCAATAAGAAAGCTGCGTTTTTATATAACAGCTATGTGGTAGCCTTCAGCTGCAGTAGGTTGATTCTGACTCATGGTGACCCATGTGTGCAGAGTAGTACAGCTCATAGCGTTTCTAAAGGTGTGACCTTTTGGAAGCAATTCACGAGGAGGCCTGTCTACTAAGGTGCCTCTGGGTGTGTTCAAACAACAAACCTCTTGGCCAACAGTTGAGAATTTAAGCATTTGCTCCACTCAGGATTCCATATAGTTTCTACCAAACACAATCTCCACTACAAAATAATAGTGTTATACAAGATGATCTGAAGGATTATATCTAATTTTAAACTATACAATTCTAATAATACAGGACACTTAATAATTTTTGAACCATATTATTTCATGTGTTCAGCTATTTCAAGTTAATTTTGAGTTGAGATTCCTTAGGACTACGATTTGGAACTCTAGAGATTAGAGTTTGTTTAGAAAGTATTTTAAGTAAATATTAAGAAATAATTTCAAATATGATCTTATAGTTAAGCCAATAAATTATTCTAATGAAATGTAAAATACCACAAAATAGTAAGCTATCTAATTTTAAAAGCAGTTATTTTGCAAAGTAAAAATATCAATTGTTTGTAGGCTTACTTCTATTACCATAAATCAATTTTCTTTAAATACAGTTGAGCATTTCACTTCTTCATTTATTTACTTATTTTGCATTGGTTGGGTATGGACTCTTACTTATATTTAGAACAAGCATTTACTCAAATTATTTTTCATGGGACTTAGTGATATAATTATAAATGCAATTTAGTAGTTCTGCATTTTCATTCATTCTTCAAGAATTAGTTCATATATCTTTTGCACTGCATTCTTTGACTTTGCAAAAAATTATTTAGAAATAGTTCCTCCTGGCATTTCAGTAACATTTGAAAAATACTGTGTTAGTGTTACTCATAGTAAATTATAATTACTTTTTTATGTTATTAGCCATGACTCCAAAATGGCATTTTTATATCCCTAATACATAATATAATGTCATGCATGTGGAGCTCTGGTAGCATAATGGCTAAGACACTTGACTGCTAACCAGAAGGCTGGTGGTTCAAACCCATCAGCCACTCCTCGGAAGGAAGATGGGGCAATCTACTTCCGTAGTGATGTTGTTTGTTGTTGTTGTTATATGCCATCGAGTCGGCGCCCCGACTCATAGCGACTCCTCCTTGGGTTTCTGAGGCAGTATCACTATGGAAGTAGGATTGCCCAACCTTCCTTCCGAGGAGTGGCTGGTGGGTTTGAACCGCCAGCCTTCTGGTT
>NW_006922117.1:490770-513704 GCF_000298275.1 Orycteropus afer afer | reverse complement strand
AAAAAAAAAAAAAAAATCAATTCCATCAAGTTAATTCTGACTCATAGTGATCCCCATTGGGTTTCCTAGATGGTAAATATTTATGGAAATAGACTCTACCATCTTCCTTCAGTGAAGCAGTTGATGGGTTTGAATTGCCAACCTTCTGGGTAGATGCCTTAGGTAGGGCATCTTTCTGTGCCACCAGAGCTCCTTTCATTTTAACTATAGTACCATTATAAAATCAATTGAACTAGTACCCTATAGGGGTTTGAAATAATCTTTGCTAAATATGATAATGTTTTTCAGATCATTAACTAATTTTACAACTGTTGTTTAAAATAAAATCATTACAGTGATGTAATATCTAATTTATCAAAAATTAACACATTAATTTTGAGTCCATACACAAAGTACCAACAATCAAATACTGTATGTAAATTCATTGTCTCTGGGTTGTTTGTGCTTATAATAATATTGTTGACAATTAGAAATGATTGTGTTCTCTCAGGCTTTTGGAACCAGATTGAGAACTAGTGCTGATCAAAATATGCTGTAAAAAGGAAAGTTTAATTATTCTGTGAATGGAGAAAACTAATAAATAATTGTCACAAAGCATAGATTTTCCAGTGTCAAAGGAACTTGTTCTCTAGGAAGTGCTATTATATTTTTGCTTTAAATTCCAACAAAATATCTCTCGTATAACATTTAATATTTGTTTATATAAAATTTAATAATTTTATAGTTTTACTACTATTTGTTTATGAAGTTCCTTTGATTTTAAAGATGTACAAAAATTATACCAGGAGCTCTGGTGGTGTTAGTGGTTAAACACTCAGCCGAGAACCTGAAGTTTGGTGGTTCAAACACATAGCCCTTTTATAAGGGAAAGATGTGAAAGTCTGCTTCTGTAAAGACTTACAGCTTTAGAAACCCTATATGGCACAGTTTTACTCTGTCCTACAGGGTCATTATGAGTTGGAATCAAATCAATGGCAGTGGGTTTTGTTTGCTGTTTATTTGTTTGTTTATAAGGATTATAGCAAGGTATTAATACCTTAGTTTTATGTTATAATTTATGAAGTAATAAGGTAATAAAAAACAATATATTAGTGTGGGTTCATTAAAATATTGTTACCTGCAAAAGTGGCTCATGTGCACTAACATTGAAAATCATTAACCTTTTTATAACCTTTTTATAACTATGACAAAATGAAATTGTTAACTTTAATATTGGAATATCTAGATATGTTCTTTACATTAAGAAGATGAATAATGATTTCAAGGCTTTTGGATAATTAAGGTATACACTGTAACTAATGAAGTTATAAATATCTATTTAACAAATATTTTAAAAATAATTCTGTAGGCCAGAAAGTCTACTAAAAAACAAACAAAAAAAAAAAGTCCAAACTCACTGCTGTGACTCATAGTGACCCGTCCTTGGGTTTCCAAGATGGTATCTCTATGGAAGTAGATGGCCTGTCTTCCTTCCAAGGAGTGGCTGGTGGGTTTAAACCACCAGCCTTCTGGTTAGCAGTCAAATGCCACCAGAGCACTCACAAAGTCTACTATGCACTGAGAATGCTTTCTGAACGAGACCTATCCACTATCTACCTTCATCAAGCTTAAATTCTACAGGGGAAGTCAACGGGAATATAAATAGAAGGAGACATGCAGGGTATGAAGACCTAAACTTCTGGATGAGGTGACAATTAAGCTAAAACCTTAAAAGTGAATTATAATGAGCTGGTTAAGAAGGAAGAATAAAATATGAGAGCGGCTTGAGGTAGAAAAGAGCATGGTATGTTTGACAAACTAAAACTAAAATTCTCTTTGTCCAGAAATTAGAGAGTGATTTTGAAAGTGGCATGAGATAAACTTGGAGAGATGGGCAAAAGCCAGACCACACAAGTCACCATGAGTCATTATCAGGTCTTGCTTTATTCCTAAGGTCATTTGGAAATGACGAAAAGTATTAAAACTGTGAAATTATGTCCTCAGAGTTTCCTTTTTCAAAGGACATTCTGACTACAATATGGGAAATGTATTATAAGAATGTTGTTATCTGCCATTGAGTTCTCTCCGACTCATAGTGACCCCTCCTTGGGTTTATGAGGCAGTATCACTACAGAAGTAGATTGCCCAATCTTCCTCCCGAGGTGGGTTTGAACCGCCAACCTTCTGATTAGCAGTCATGTGCCTTAAGCACTATGCCCAGAGCTCCCATTATAAGAATAAGATTTTTTTTTTTCCTCTGGAATATCTAGAAAAATCAAGCAATTGTTCTTAGATTACATTTGTAGATATTTAGAAAGGCATAAATGAACTACTGCCTGAGAAAGCACTGTACTTTCTGTGGCACTCTGATTACCCATGAATTCTACAAAATCGTCCTTGTACTTTGAGGATGGGCTTCTTTCTGTCTTCCACTGTACAGAAATCTCTTGAAATAGGGGTCATATATTTTTTATCTTAGTTTCCACTAGAACATAGCCTAGCAGAGAGGAGGCACTTCAGATAATGCTGCTTGAGTTGGAATTATTTTAAAAAAGAACATTGTTTTGAAGTTAACCCATTCCAATTTGACATCTGGCCCTGTTAGGAATCTAGTCTTTGAAGACTGTTTTGTATTTGAAAACTTATAACTGCATTTTGAAGGCTTTTTAAAGTGTTAAGCAATATACAAAAAAATAATGAGCTTCCTTTACCCCTAAAATTGACATTATATTTTGGACATAAGGTTAATAGTTAATGTTTAAATATAGTAGATAATGGTCAATTGGAATAATAGTAAGATAATGAAGAGTGAGAAGGACCAATTTTAATAAAATAA
The DNA here is from genome assembly GCF_000298275.1 of Orycteropus afer afer. NCBI lineage: Eukaryota > Metazoa > Chordata > Mammalia > Tubulidentata > Orycteropodidae > Orycteropus > Orycteropus afer. The sequence goes on along the minus strand of NW_006922117.1, from coordinate 510,889 downwards.
GATATTTCATGACATTACAATGATAGTTTAAGTCAATAATAATAATGAATATAACATTCAAAATACTTTCATATAAATAATTTAAATATCAGTGACTGGGGAATATGTATATCCAAGGTAAATGGCATCAGTGAATGAATAGACGGAACTCTGGTGGCATAGTGCCTAAGGCATTTGACTACTAACCAGAAGGCTGGTGGTTCAAACCCACCAGCCACTCCTCGGAAGGAAGGTTGGGCAATCTACTTCCATAGTGATACTGCCTCAGAAACCCAAGGAGGGGTTCCTATGAGTTGGATCCAATTTGACAGCATGAGTTTGTTGTTTTTTGAATGAATAGATTATATTTAGGAATAAAATTATTTAAAATAAGGAAAGATGAAATAGGTGCTATCTGTCAAATAATATTAGATTATTATAGTAATTAAGGAGAAATTTGACCACTTAATTGGAATTTACCAAGGAAGAACTCTTGATGATTAACTGGGATTTACTTGAATATGCTTGAAAATTTTGATTGTACTTTCTTCAGGTCATTTACTTAATCTAACAATTTACTACTGCCTTTTCTCTTTTCAGTTTGAATTACATTTCCTAGTTCTACAAAGTATTGATGTAACCTCAGAGTTTTCATATCATTTGATGACAAACTTTGGGTAAAGAATCATTGGTATTTTAATTCATTTCTACAATAAACTATGTCAGAAAATCCATTGTGACAGGGATGTTTGTCAGTTTTAAGTTAGCAAATGAAATGTTCCAAAGCAAGTAGAAAAATAAAAGCAGAGTAGGTTTTCCTTACTATTTTAATATAATTTTATGAATTTTTATTTCCTAATAAGAATCCAGTCCTCAGAAGGAAGACTGAACAATCTACTTCTGTAGAGATACCGCCTCAGAAACCCAAGGAGGGGTCGCTGTGAGTCGGAACCCACTCAATGGCAGTGAATTTTTTTTTTTTTTTGGTTTAATAAGAAGAAACCATATACTTAATATACAGTGAATATGAATAGCAATGAAACACTGTCTGATATATTACTGGAAAATTTTATGAATATTTAATATATTAAAAATTTTGATACAATCACTATATGCTGATGAGTGGAAATATTGATGGTAGGAATGTAAAGAAAGAAGCAAAATGATGACGATTTAGTTCTTTAAAAAGGAGACTATCAAATGTTGACAATTTATTTCGGAATGTTTCTTGTTAGAATCAAAATATGTACTTTCTTTGTGAGTTTGAATGGAAATGAGTATCTGAGGTATTTCTGTATTAGTTTCAATTAATTACTGCAAAGATGTCTTGATTTCTCTCCTTAGTGGACTCTCAGCATTGAATGGTTTTCCATTACTTATAACCTCATCTAATTGCACTACTGAAATTATAACCAATTTATAGAACATATGATAAGTTGGAAATGGAATAGATATTTTGTATTTCAAATATGTTCAGTTAATTATTTTTTCCACTGATGCATTTATTGATATAAATGAAATCCTTTTACTTTTGACACAACATTGATTTTCTCTATGAAAGATCTGCTCTATGAAATTTTCCCACCATGAAACAGAAAAACACATTTGATATGCTGCTTAATTTAAGGTAGACTTATATTAATTGACTAGAAAATTAACAATCTATGATTTGGCGTTATTGTATTAATTTTCTTTAACAAATAAATTAGATAACTTAAGGAATATTTAAATATTGGAGCCATAATATCAATCAATAGCTGTTTTATTAACAAAATGAGAAATTGGCTTTCAGTGCAATTGTACGGGTCAGGGAAAAACTAATTTAGAAATAACAGAGCATATATATATAAACAATCACCAGATATAATGTTTCCACTTTTCCCAATGAAATTTTCTATTTTCTCAAATTTTAGCTGCATTTGTATAACACAAAAATCTCATGCAAATACTGAAAATCACTACATGGCATAAACGGTTCATGTGTAAATATGTACAGTTATTAATAAAAAGTGGCTATTTTCACACTATCTCAGTATCATACCTGATGTGTAAAAAGCAATAGGTATTTAATATTTATTTTTACTATCCCTTTTGTGCATTCTTTTCCTGCTGCTCTTATCCTTTCCCCCAACATTTGCATTGCTATTTAGTTTTTTTAAAAATTTGCCTGCTTTCCAATTAAGCAAGTTTTGGCTATTCCTATCTATATATTTTACAGGCTCTTATTTAACTTTTTTTTTTTTTTTTTTTTTTAACTTTCTATAACTTGGCTCTCTTTCAGCCCACTCTCTAATTAGAAGCATTACCAAAACATAGCTTTGGTTGTAACTAAATGGGCACAAGTAAAATAACATCCAATACCTCTATGAGTAACAACTGCAAGCTCTTTAGTTCTTTCTATCTGTTCAGCATTTCTTGGTCTTCTGCTTGTACTTTGTGTATCTGCTTGATGAGGTGAAAGCCCGTCCTTGGACGTGTTGGGGTCCAGACCTGAATTTCTGAGATTCGTAACTTGCACTCGCTGTTCCTCGGAAAGTCTATGGATGGTGACAGCTGTAACACTGGATACAGTAACATCTGCAGATGTGCTAGCAACAGCAAGAGCACCAGTAGTAGTCCTGTTATGTTCCTCTAACTCACCAGTGGAGGTAGTGTGGGTCAATGGAGAAGAACCTGTGGGACACAGTAGCACTAGATGCTAACTTTTTCTTTTAAATTGTGTTTGCTTTTTATTTTTTTCTGATCAGTTTAATAAATTATATTCCCTTCTATTACCTTAAGGATAATCAACACGAAGAGCCAAAAAACACACCACTAAAATGTGAAACACACCAGATATGTTGTTTTGTTTGTATAAACAAACTTATGGATAGATATTACACATAAATACACATTTTAAAAAATGTGAAACAGTAAACCCCCGTTTTTTTTGTGTGTGTGTGGCTTTAAATCAGGCTTTCTTTTTTTTTTTTAAATCTACAGTTGATTTTTGGCAAGAAATGCCTGGCAAGTGACAGGTTTTGACAGAATGGGTAACTATGTAACCACACATTTCTCAAAAGTATGCTTTGAAGGGTCTGTACCATAATTCTTCATAATTTCTGGGGAAAAATATATGTAAAGTGTCTATTTTAAGACAGGCAAATGAAGAAAAATAAAATAAAATAAAAGCCAAACAAAAATGAAGTAATTAAAATAAAAAAAAGACTGAATTTACTTTATATAAATGTCTATCTTAATCTCATTCTCCAGAAAGCAAACATGATAAGATATTCAATATTATGAGCTACATATCCTTTAGAATTTGAGGGAGTTTTTATGAAACTGAGTGATAGTTCTCTACTTCTCAAGTAAAATACAGATTAGCCTATTTTCCAATAATTAAAATTAAATTTTTCACTTGCAAGTTGTTATAATTAAGTATTAATCACAGCAGAGCTTTTATCCATACATCCCAGCTTGAACAAATTGTTGGGGAACTTCCAAATAACTCATAAGCATTTAATGGTACAAGTATGGGTAATAATACTACTATATTCTTAACCTTATTACATTTTCTTATAATTTAAAATATGTATCCATTTTGCTAAATTAGGGTATTGTTCTTCCTTTTACTTAAAATTTGTAAAGGTTTTTCTTGATAATACATAATTCTTATGTAATATAAAATGTAAGCTTATAATAGAAGCATGAACTGAATAAGGATATATCTTTAAGATTTTAACAGCTAAAAATTGCTTAACAAGGAAAACAAGAATTTGGAGCTGCAGCTACTAATTAAGAATCATAGGTCAAAGTTAGAAGGCTTCTGAATATTTTTTAAAGCCAGTGAATGGTATATAGTTGTACACATTTGCCTTCTTAATAAAATGCACTTCAAAATTCTCTCGACAATGTTAATTAGGTACTTTATATTTAACTAGAATACTTTGGGATATTTTAATCAGCCAGAAAGGGGAAAAAAAATGGTATACTACTAAATTTGGTTTCAGAATCATAGGATTTTTTTCTCCCCTCTGGTACTGTAGGTAGGTAATTAGTAGGACATTTATTATAAATACAAAAAGGAAACCAAAAGTGGGGTCCCTAATTCATAAACAAGAAAAAAAAATATGTCTGGTACTCATTCTAGTAACCACATATCTCCTATCTTCATTTAACTTAAAACAGAAATTAATTAAGCAAATAAATAAATGCCAATTTTTTAGACGACCTGAAGTAAATGAGGTATGACAATTATCAAGTTAACATGTTTATTCTATTTTTTAAGCCCTAATCAAAGAAAAATTCCATCAAGTATTCATTATTTTGTAAAAATTGGAATCTACTTATTTCATGTTGGTTATGCAAATATAGGTTGGCCTTTGATATTTACTAAGCTTATATTCGGCAGGTTTTTTTTTTTTTTTTTTTTGTAAATCATATGTTTAACACCTATACGTACACTACTAAAGCCCATTAACTGATCTCAATGTAAATAATACCTTAGGGATGGCTCTACTCTCAATTGCTATCCACAAAATTTTCTATTTTATTTTCCTGAGGAATTTACTTGAGTCTTCCATTTTGCAATGTAAATATGAAAGCAAGATTAAAAACTAATATTTTAAAACTCTTCATAACTTCCTTATTACTTCCAAACTCTAAGTGTAGTTTAAAGAGGTAAACTACAGAACTATAAATATGTTACTAAATAGAAAAGTTATCAAAATACATGCAATGTGCACTCTGATGCTAGTCTAAGAAAGAGGTAAATTGAAGACATTTATTGTCTCACATCACCAAGATGATTTTGACTAATTCCAAATAATCTCTGGCATTAGGGACAACAATTCTGGGGTAATTTGGGAATGGATTTAGGATGCTTCCATAATCACCCCAAGACCTGTAGACCAATTTCAAAGATACCAGAGAATAAATACACTTTCAGAATAAATCTGAGAGTTAAAACTGACCTTTGGTAGGGATTAGGCCCAGGATTTGCAAGCAATGTGATGTTAAAATTTTCAGGAATAGAACTTCAGTAGCAGAACTTCACCTAATGGTGATGGGGACTCAGTACCATCCCCTTAAACTGAATGTGGGAATAAAGCATAAGAAATTCCTTTTCTTCAATAACTACTCACTGCCATTGACTCGGACCCAAATCATAGTGATCCCTCCTTGGGTTTCCAAGGCGGTATCACTACGGAAGTAGTTTCCCCAAACTTCCTTCCCAGGAGTGGCTGGTGGGTTTGAACCACCAGCCTTCTTGTTAGCAGTCAAATGCTTTAGGCACTACACCACCAGAGCTCTCATCAGTAACTACTTCAATAACTACAGTCTAACTAAATACATGTTTCAAGCAAATGTTGTATTAACTGGTTATTTTGCTTTAGCTACATATTGCATTCATATTCTTTCCTTGCCATATTAGAATGTAAACTCCCTGAATGCTAAGATTTTTGTATATTCTGTTCACTGTTGAAACCCCAGTATCTATAACACATAGTAATTGCTCAATAACTGTTCATTAAAAGAAAGAATAGATGAATAAATGAATTCAATAATAAAGCTAAAATAATAATAATATGCCTAAAATTTTGCAAATAAAATATGATTATCTTTTATACAATGGCAAAAAAAATTTCAAACAGTGATATAAATAAAGAACAATTACAAAAGAAACAAAATATTTTTCTTTTTAACTTTCAAAAACATTTCTTTGAAAAAGTGTGGAATCTGAAAATTTATTTGCCTAAGTAAGAATTACTTCAAGTTTTTTGTCATCATTCCCAAAATCTGAAATTTAACTTCATTAGTGTGAAAGAGATTTTCTTAGAATGTTCAAATATTTATATAGTGGAAAGTGGTTACATCTAATAAAAAGTAAAAGTGCTTCTGAATTTAGTTAGATATGTTTGGTACAGACAGTGGAACTATAAAGAAGTAACACTGATGTCCTTTTTAAGCCAATAAAATCCTCCATAATATCCAGGTATATCACTCATATGCACAACCATTTTATTGAAAAGGTATACTAATTTAGAATGCTAAAAGTAATACCACTTTAATTGGCAGTGTGTGAAACACAGATTTTGCAATCATTAAAATGCACCATTTAACAGTTTGAAAACACTCAAAATCTTTGGATACATAAGTGTTCTTTGATATAATTTCTAATGTTGCAAGAAGTCTTAAAGCTATGTAAAGCAACAATTACTATAATCCAGTATTAGAATATCATATTTTGCTTTCTTTTTGAAAATTTGAAGTATGCTTCACAATTATATAAATGTTGTCTTTAATAGCACAATATGAAATGTATATATTACAAGAAATATAATTCAATTAAAAGAATAATTTTTACATTCAGAAAAACCATTTTAAATTTGAAATAAAATCATGTTTACAAGATATAGTTTATCACAGTTAAATTATCCTATTATTAAATTACTACAGATATATTTTAAAATAAAATGTTTACAGTAAAAACATATATCTGAAATGTACTTGTATTTGCTGTTTAACAACACATTGCCCAATATAAAAACAAAAGGAAATGATATACATATACATGCCTTGATAAACCATAACTATATATCATCTTTGGAATTTTGATAATGGAAAATAATGTATGTTACACATGTTAATTATAAAATTAATAGTAATGCTATAATATGGAATTTGGATTTTATTATGTATTATAATGAAAATTCATTTTTTGAAGACATATCTGCAAGGGACTAAGCACAATTCATGTAAAGTTATTTATGTCTTTTTGAGAAAAATACCAAACATAACTTCATATCATAAATAAATTTGAATTTCTTTTTGATGAAATACTAAACAAATCTTATAAATTATTTTTAATTTTATGCTATTTGTTTTGTAATTATAGTCTAACTCATCACATAAGAATAGAATATATTGCTAGAAATAGGAATGAATGGCCCAATATTTATACAATTATATACATTTATGTTAAAGATATTTTAATATTCAAAGTAACATTTAAATATTTCTATTTGATATTATTTTATGTAAATAAATTCCATATAGTCTGTTCCTTTCTTTAAGTTTAGTGTTTCATATGGAATATTTGGAGCAAGTTAAATTAAGACAATAATTCTAGATAAATAATTTTGTGACATTATGATATGTAGTGAAGAGAAGATGTAATAAACATATTTCACATGAAATCATGCAAAAAAAAGATAATACAAAATAATATGAAAATAAAATTTAAATACCAATAATGTAATAATTCTATTCAAGAGACAACATTTAAAGAGTCTATGAATTTTAGCATATATAATTTAATTTGAATGTTGTGTTTCATCTTTTTTTATTATAATTATATTATATGAAATATAGGAAAGCATGCATTGAATGATGACTCTTACAAACCAATTGAAATGAAAGAGGTCCAATGAAACAAATTCTCTGTTTTGTTATGTGTTAAATGTTATAGTTGTCATGAAGCATATTGTAACTGGAAAAATTACTAAAGTACCATTGCATTTTAGACATGATCAATTTCAAGTATCCTAATATCTGTATAGTTTAGAATTTAATAGTTTCAATTGTTGGATATGTGCATACAATGAGTATTCAACTTTGTTAAGCAAAGTAAACTGACACAGAAAGTGGCTCTTAAAATTGTAGAAAAATATAAATGTTCTAAATCTAAATGGATAAATTGGTATTTAAAATTATCTCTATGATTAAGAAAATTTCAAGCACATAAATTCTGAAAAAAATTGTCTTTAAATTAATTTTAAAGAGTGCATCTATATTGGGTTAACAAAGTTTGGATTGCAAAATAAAATGCTGTATTTATGTTGAAACTACATAAAGTTATAACTTTTAAATTATCTTATTCAATGACTATACTATAACTGGGTTTATAACATTTATCTCTAAGAAAGAAAATATTCTGCCAATGAAACTATGACACGGCAATGCAAAAACACTCAACTGAGTCCAGATTTCTGAGATGTAAAATGTGACTGAAAAGGTGCATCTAAATGGAGTTAAAAGAAAATTATTAATTCAAGCAGTATATAGTCTAAGATCACAAACTAATTAAATCATGCGCTAATTTAAATATAAATTGTTTTTCTAGCTTTATTCATTATATTTACATATACAAATATATATGCTTCTGTTTATGTTGATATATTTCTATTTTCATTTGTAATCATTAAATATTTTCCCAATAGAGTTTTACAAGTAGATTTGTTTTTCATATCAAAAACAAGTGATCTTAACTGATTTAATATGCAAAATGAATGAATATATAAATAAATATTTGCAATCAAGTTGAACCTGATATTAAAATTTGTCTGCAAATGTAGTGATACATTTACTAAAATTACACTTACTATGAATAAACAATAGGAGCTCTGGTAGCATAGTGGCTAAAGCACTTGGCTGCTAACCAGAAGGCTGGTGGTTCAAACCCATCAGCCACTCCTCGGAAGGAAGGTTGGGCAATCCTACTTCTGTAGTGATACTGCCTTGGAAACCCAAGGAGGGGTCGCTATGAGTCAGGGCCGACTCGACGGCACATAACAACAACAACAACATGAATAAACAAAGGAGCTCTGGTAGTGTAGTGCCTAAGGCACTTGACTGCTAACCAGAAGGCTGGCAATTCAAACCCACCAGCCACCCCTCAGAAGGTAGGTGGGACAATCTACTTCCTAGTGATACTGCCTCGGAAACCCAAGGAGGGGTAGCTATGAATCAGGTCCAACTAAATGGCACATAACAACAACAACAATGAATAAGCAAATTATAAAAATGAATCTTCAACAAATTATTCACTAACACCAAGTTGTTTGCATGTAAGGAAAAAAAAAATAAAACCTTCTAAACTGTTTGAAGTTTTGATAAACCTACATGTCAAACAACCACAATTTTTTTTTTTCCTAAATGGAATGTGAAAATACCCATAGTTTTAGAAAGAGCATTACTGAGAGTACTGAATCGGTCAATAATCACAAAAAATTGTGGGTGTTTTACTATACATAGCAGTGCTTTGTTAGAAAAATGTGGGAGAATAGACATGTTATTTCATGGTACCAAAAGAGTGAGAACAAACCTATGGAAAATCTAAGCAGGGGTTTGTAAAAGTCCCGAAGATGCTCTCTTTCTCAAAAGGCCATGCCATGCTTCACCCAGCTGATTAGAGTCAAGGTGCAGAATCAAGCTTCAGCATCTTGGCCTGCTCACACATTTTGAAAGTCCCTACTCTGTGTAGTGGCAGATCCTAGGTGTCACACTTTTCTTTTAATGTTGTGCACCCACAAACACCCAAACCACTAACAGGAACAAATCTTAAAAAAACAAACTGAAGATTTCTTAAGGAACTTCCAAATGTAGGCAATAAAACTTGAAGACCTAAGTTTTGAAGTAAAGGCTGTGGCATTATTTTTAAGTGTCATAGGGATGAGAGAAAGGTATAGGAATGCCCCTTCATCCTTTCTACAACCATCTCCTGGGATCCTGTATTTTTAACCTCTTTATTGTAACAGCTATCATCACTTCACTTTAGTCATTTTGGATTCTCCCCAAACAAACAAAATAAAACTCAGCATGAACTTCCTGCATTTCCTAAGGACTGTTTTGTGAAATAGCTTCCAGTTCTTGTGGAAGATTTAGAGGCATTAGTAGGAAAAAGAGTTACTGTACTGCCCCCCCCTCCCTTTTCTAAAGGAGCCCTGATGCCTTAGTGGTTAAACATTCCATTTGACCATTTACCAAAAGGTCAGGGGCTGGAACCCACCATTGCTCCTTTCATACAAGAGACAGCCTTGGAAACCCTATGAGCAGTTGTACTCTACCCTACGTTAGTCAAAATCAACTCAACAGCAATACGTTAGATATGTTTTAGTCTAAAATATAAAGAATTCCTCTACTTTCAGAGCCTTGCTATTTCTGATAATTCATATCTCTTGGTAACTTTTTCAAAGTAGAGTCTGTCTTATACATGCTTATTTTTCACTTCCCTTTGAATATTTAATAAATATTTGAGGGAAGAATGGGTAAAATATGGTTAAATGTACTACTCTCCTCTTAGTCAAAAATGTAAACATTGATTTTGTATTTGATATTTATTAAATGTTAATAAATATTTTTATATTTATATTTTATACGTTTCAGGATATGAAGTAAGAAATTAGATCTGCCTGGACATGTCTGAACAACATGAAAAACACAAAGTAACGTAACAGCCACTTTTATCTTACGTGCTGGGAAAGAGTTATCGAAGCTATAGAAAGAGAGAAGGGAACACCCAAGGGCATATCAATCACTCCTTCATTTGTAATTTATTGAGAGAGAATAGCTTCTCTTTTTTGTTCTCCATACTTCAAGAGGGCATTTTTTAAAATCATTTTATAAAGAAAATACTTGGGATTGAGAAGAGAAAGAAGTAAAGGAAAGATGCTAGTGGAGTTACTTTTTAAACAAATCATAATTGAAAGAAAAAAGTAAGAGAAGCCTCCCTCTACCTGACCTAGTGCATCATGCCCTTGGGTACAGTCTACCTTGACTACTTGACTATAGCCCTGCTTATCTTCTGTTTCCTTCAATGATGGTTTTATTCTTTGTGGATATTCATCAATTTTCATTTTAAGTGTTCCTCTGTAAATATATAAAGCTGACTTCAGATACATAACATTATTTAAAAGGAATCAAGAAGCTACCCTTACCCATATTTTTCTGTTGATTAGATGGTACTAAAAATATTTTCTTTGGGATGAACTATAGTCCTCTTAAAATTACTCATTTTTGATCAAATACTAGAGTGATTGCTGAACTCTTCACTTTGAAATTTTCCCCTCCTGAGAAGAAATACAAAGGACATGAGACATATATGTTTTTGAGAGAAGAAGTGTGAACCCTTTGTTGAGACATTTCTCATACATTGATATCTGCTCCCATGGGATTTTTATATAATTGGATGAACTGGCTTCATTACTAGCAGGTGAGGTGTAAGGGAAGTGAAGGTCATAGGAAAGGACCAGCATTCTGGAAGAAAAACATTTAAGATGTTGATGGTGGAGGAATTGATGAGCAACTGGTAAGAAATCAGTGTAAATACGCTGAATCAGAGGCAATTAATAACAAATCCAAGCCCTCCAAAATGTATTATTTTCCTGCATCAAACACTCTGAAAAAATTTTAATTCTATTGCAGTATATGAATTAGTATAGGAGTGATTGGATTTGAAAAATAGTAGAACTGGTAAGAATGTATAATGTTTATTATCAAGGATTATTATTAATCTGGAAGACAAATATACCTTATATTTTTGTTGTATTACACACAATTCTATGTTGAGATATTTAAACTATATATACCATTATATCTATTTTATGTAAATTTTTATCCCAAATTGCTACATAATTATAGTTGAACCTTTACATTTCTTCAGGTAATTACTCTGCCAATTTATTTTCAACAACAACAAAATGCTTTTCACTTGAAGACTAGTCATAAAAAGACTGTCTTTTAATAACCAAAAAACTAACCAAACCAACTAACTGCCGCGGAGTTGATTTCCACTTAAAGCGAACTGTAGGACAGAATCAAATTACTCGTAGGTATTCTAAGGCTGTGATCTTTACAGAAGCCAACTGGCACATCTTACACTTAAGCGGTTGATAAAGTTGAACTGCCAACCTTTCGCTTAGTAATTGAGCACTTTAAACACTTTTAGCACCACCCGTAAAATGAAAGTAGGGGCAGTATAAAATGATGGTTGATATCTGCACCATTTCTCTTTGGCTTCCAATTGTGGTTTAGTTCTTTAGTTTAACGTTTGAGCAGATGACACTAAACTTTAGGAATAAGTTATGGAGATCTGACCTAAAAGGATCTTGAAAAGCATCTGTTGTAGCATTGTAACATCTGGCCAACTCTTGGTGACCCTTCTACTTTGGAATTGGAGAGTTTGATCCTCAGTGTGATATAAATCAAAAGGTTAATCAGAGCCTCCTTCACTCAAATCTTTCCTAGAGACGAGAGATAAGTATGAGATTTTAAAGAAAAAGTAATTCCATTTCATTCAGAACACCAAAAACAAAGCAAAACAATGGTGCATTCGAGTCATTTCCAACTCATAGCTATGCTATTGGTAGGACAGAACTGGCCCACAGTTTCCAAGATTGTTAATCTTTATGGAAGCTGACTATCACACTTTTATCCGCAGAGCAGCTGGTTGGTTCCAATAGATGACCTTTAGGCTAGCGGCCAAGTGCTTGAAAACTATGCCACCATGGTTCCATTGTTTTGAAGAGAAGTTACTTGAAAAGATAGAGGGGGTAGGGGACGAATGAAACATGAACAAGGGAATTCAGTAAAATACTTGTACTTTTCCTTTTTGGTGGACCTGAAAAATATCCTATTTTCCATTAATTATCCATTTATACCAGTAAAAGCAAATGTTTCTTACTTAGTGAATCTTCTTATGCTTTCTCTCTACACCAATGAGAGTAAATACTTGCCCCTTTTCTCTGTTTCAACAAACTTTTAAATGTCTGGCTACAGAACTTATTATATTTCATGTTTTCTTCTCTACCATCTCCTCCTTTCCATTCTGCAAACGTGAATTAGATGTTCATTGTGGATCAGGCAGGTAGATAGATATGCCTTTCCGAGGACCAGTGTTGAAGATAAACAGCCATGAATAACAACAACAACAACAAATGAGAGCAATGTGATATGTTCAATAGAGGCTGGACATGAAAACACAACTGGAAAGGTATTTAGCATTGCTCAGAGACAACAGGGACAACTTTTCAGAGGAAGAAATATTGGACTTAAGCTTAAACACTGAGAAAATTTTGTTGGATGCGTGAATAATGAAAGATCTTCTAGTCAGAGGCAATGACCTGAAATAAATGTGGTGGGAAAAGCAAGACATGCTTCAGGAACTGCAAATTATTCCTCATGGTGCAAATGAAGAGGGAAGGATAGCTGATTTGGTAGACAGAGATGGAACTTTGAAGAAGCAGAAATCCCAATTCGATTGAAAAGATGAGGAATTGCTGAAGGCCATTAAGCAGTACATGGATAGGAAAAGATCAACATTTTATAAAAATTGTTCTTGCTGTACTGTGGAGAAGGTTTAATGATACGTACAGAGTAAAGGTAAGGCAAACATTTATCTGACTCAACCACATCAATATGAACACCGTGAAATAAGGGTTCAGTTCATTTTGAGTGTCAGAGTAACAATAAATGCAGCTGGGCATACTCGTACTAGAAAATTATTCATTGTTTATCTGAAATTCAAATATGTATCCTATCTGGAAACTCTACCTTCAAAGTAATTCAAACTAGCAAACTCTGAAAATCTCCTGCCTATGAAGTAGAAACTAGCAATAAATATTGATTCCTTTGACTGCTAACCAGAAGGCTGGAGGTTCAAATCCATCAGCCATTCTTCGGAAGGAAGATTGAGCAATCTACTTCCATAGTGATACCACCTTGGAAACCCACAGAGGGGTTTCTATGAGTTAGGGCCAACTCCACAGCACGTAACAACAACAATATAAGTGTGTTTTGTTTGATCTTGTGAAAATTTGTAGAATGACAGAGAGTAGGCATAATGACATCACAAGGACATCTAGAAAAAATTCATATGAACATATTTTAATTAAATGAGACATGAAAAGAAGACAAATTGAATGAAGTATGCTCAGGCCTTTTATTATACATATATTGAAGTTATACGTCCCTCTTTTTAGTATTAAAAAAAGCTACTATTCTGCATGGTGAGCTCTGGTAGCATAGTGGCTAAAAGCACTTGACTGCTCACCAGAAGGCTGGCGGTTCAAACCCACCAGCCACTCCTCGGAAGGAAGGTTGGGCAATCCTACTTCCGTAGTGATACTGCCTCGGAAACCCAAGGAGAGGTCGCTATGAGTCGTGGCCGACTCGACGGCAAACAACAACAACAACAACAACTATTCTGCATTAGAACTCTATTCACTAGGAAAATGTACATTCTACACTTGAAGAAAAATGCATATAGAGAGTAAATCCATAGATGATGAATATAAAAATAAAAAAGGATGCAAGGTTTCATTAAAAAAAAAGAAAGAAAGAAAAAAATCAATCCATAGAAATTTGAATTTAAGGTATTTCCAGCTAGAACTTATTGAACTTTGAGTTGTATATAGGTGGCAGAATTGGCAACAAATGGTAAATAAATTATCCAGTCTCAAATTGTCAAGAAATTACTTTTGATCTGTTAAGTCCTGTTAAGTCTTTACCCATCCTTTTTTTTTTTTTTAAGATGATATAAATGATATATGGAAAGTAGAAAATACAGTTCTCTCTTTCTCTCAGAGTCATAGACATAGATGTGAATGGAAAACCAGTGTTAGGTGAAGGTTCAGATCTCACCATTCTGAAAAACCTTTTTGAGAAAGAGCATCCTTTTCTTCGAGATTAGAGTGTTCTATTTGATCAAGAACATAAATATTTTATATATAAAATTGGTTTGACTTTTTGATGCAAAAGATTAAGTAATTAGTTAAAACATTAATTAAAGCAAAGGAAAAGTTTCTTTGTCATTAAAGTGGTTATAACGCCCTTCAGGTGTTTTAAATATCACATAGCTTTTGTTAATGATTTTGGTATATTCTCGTGACAGAGAAGGATATGAATATGCTATCATTTCTTCTGAAGCATATTTTAACTGTGTTAAGAGTGAGAGAGAGTTGCTGTACTCATCTATGGGTTGTTGTTGTTGTTGTTATGTACCATTGAGTCAGACCCGACTCAGTGACCCCTCCTTGGGTTTCTGAGGCAGTATCACTATGGAAGTAGCAGCTATGTATTTCTCCAAATTTCTTTACAGTTGTGATTAAGATACTAAAAAAGTACTTGGTACACCAAAATGTTTATTTTGAATGAATAAACAGCTGATTCAAACAAACATAGCCTAACATAACCAGCATTTATTGGGCACTTACTATGTTACAGGAAAAGTCCTAATTTACTTATTTAATCTTCAAAAGCAGCCTATAAGATGAAGAAATTGAAGCTCAAAGCAGCTTCAAAATATTCTCCAACTCAGAATCACAGAGTGGGTAATTGGCAAAAACCAGATTTTGAACACCAACTATGTCATCCTAAAGTCACAATCCTAACTCCTGGGAATCAGTACACTCTGCAAAGTCTCTCAATACAACAGAGCATGCAAAATGTGTGTGTGTGAATCAACACGTAAACTTCTTATTGATTGATTTTTTCATTGTATTTCTTCCTCAGCATCTCCTTACCCAACAAGAGTTGACTATTTTCAGACTATGCCTGAAATCCCTGTACGTTGGAGGAAGTATGTTCTGGAGTGCTAACAGGGAAATTTGCCCTTTAGAAAATATCTTAAAAAAGCTCTGGTGATGGAGTAGTTAAAGCATTCAGATGCTAACCGGAAAGTTGGTGATTTTAACCCACCAGTTCTCTGCGGGAGTAAGATGAGTCAGTCTGCTTCTGTAGAGATTGGTTGTTGTTGTTGTGTGCTGTCAAGTAGGACCCGACTCATAGCGACCCCTCCTTGGGTGGCTGAGGCAGTATCACTATGGAAGTAGGTAGAGCCTTGAAAATCCTAAGAGACAATTCTTCTCTGTCTTATAGGATTTCTATAAGTCAGAATCTGCTCAATGGGAGTGTTACTATTACCATTTTTTATGTAAAATGCCTCCTAGCCTTTGTTTCTTGACACCTTAGGTCTCATCAAGGAATTTACATCTAATAAAGCAATGTCTGGGGTAGGGGTTGGGGACAGGGGAGAGATGGTGGAAATGGTATGCACACCCTCTCAGGCATCCCAAAACAATGATGGAGACCAGGCAGCTACTGGCGTACCAATTTTGGCAAAGATTCCTATACCCAGTATTGACATGAGAAACAGGATCATTTGTCTTCATGGGAAATATGGACTTGGAGAAAGATTACTTCCTCCCTATTTTCCAGGCTCTTCAAAAGACCCCTGAATTCTTGTACTTAAGAGACCAAATCAAAACCAAACCAAACTCAGTGCCGTCAAATTGAAATCAACTCATAATGGCTTCTCCTTGGGTTTCTGAGGCAATATCACTACAGAAGTAGATTGCCCAATCTTCCTTCCAAGGAGTGGCTGGTGGGTTTGAACCGCCAGACTTTTAGTTAGTAGTCGAATGACTTATATTTCTTACACATTGAACTCAAAATAAAATGGATTACATTTTCCTCCTGTCACATACCATGGAACATTTCAAATCCTTTTGAATTTAAGAGAACAGACTGACTTTTCTTACTCACTCAAGCCTGTGGATTACATTTTATACCTGTTTTACTTGCAAATACAGTGAAAATGCACACTTCATCACAATACCTTGTCTTGATTTATTTAGTAGTTTGGTTTTTGATGATGCCTCTGTAGTTTTACTATTTCATCCTTTATTTGTTTTTTCTCTTATAACAGTTCTTAATACCTGATTTCTAATTAATATAATTTTCTAATTTGGAAATGATATACTACTCAGTAGTTACAAGACTCATATTATCATCTTGAAGCTTCTTAAAATGTTCCTAACTTGATTCCTAACCTTTACCTAACATGGTTTGTCCAAGCCTCAGAAAATTTCATGGAGGATGATTAGTTTTTTTCACTCACACATCAATTTTATTGTTCACAGAGAGTGGATGTACCAGCATGTTTTGCCCTAAAGATAGGGGAATCAATTAGTGTTCAGCAAGTATTTCCCTATGACTAAAAGTCCTATTGATCATAGCCTCTTATTGGTCACTTATTTCATGTAAGGGTCTATGATAAACACTTCATGTTTAATCTTCAGAACAACCATGTGCTGGAGATACTATTTTAATTGATTAAAAGACAAACAAACAAACAAACAAAAACAACCTAACTCACTGCTATGGAGTCAGAACTGACTCATGACAACCCCTCCTTGGGTTTCCGAGGAGCAATCTCTATGGAAGTAGATTGACCATTCTTCCTCCTGGAGGGGCTGGTAGATTTGAACTGCCAGCCTTCTGGTTAGCAGTAAAATGCCTTAGGCGCTATGCCACCAGAGCTCCCTTAATTGCTATAAAAGGGTTAATAATTTTATTTATGTCATTCATTCATGTATTCACTCAGCAAGTGCTTATTGATGTAAGTCATTCATTCATTCATGTATCTGTTTAACAAGTATTGAGTGTCTACTCTATGCCAGGCATTGAATATTACAAAGGTGAACAGTATGGACAGTGTATTTCCTAAGAAAGATTACATTCAAGTAGGCAGATTCATATAACAGCTGGTGATGAAACACAAAGTGACATTTGAGCTAAGGACTTAGGAAAATGAGAGAATGGGATATTTAAAGAATTAAAAAAAAAAACAACTTATAGATCTGGCACTTTTATTCAGACTGTCAGATTTCATAGTTTATGTTCTTAATCTTGGTGATAGACTATTTCCTATTCAGTTATCACTTGAGCATATTGTTTTATTTCTCTATAACTATATTAGATTGTTTGGAGGAGCTTTGGTGACATAGTGCCTAAGGCACTTGACTACTAACCAGAAGGCTGGTGGTTCAAACCAGCAGCCACTCCTTGGAAGGAAGATTGGGCAATCTACTTCCATAAATATACCGCCTCGAAAATCCAAGGAGGGTTTGCTATGAGTTGAATCGATGCCCCAATAGTGAGTTTTTCTTTCTTTCCTTTTATTTTACTTGTCCTTTTATATTTCTGTGAAATAATATTTATTTTCATACAATATTATATTATATTTTCAGAGTAGATTTAAATATTTGACTCTCATGTCATGTTGGGAAACCCAAGGAGGGGTCACTATGACTTGGAGCCAACTCGAGGGCAGTGAGTGAGTGAGTGAGTGAGGAATTAGAGACTACATAGTATAAATAGACATATCTTTGTAGCAAATAAATCACAAGATTTACAGTTGATAATACAGGTAGTGTGCAGATTATGAAAACATGGTACAGTAGATTATGGCACAAACTATGAGAATTTATTTGGACTTTGCCATGAAGCCAACAAGACAAACAGCAACAGTCCCTCAACTCTACTAACTCCTGCAGTTATCACCACATTTCTCTCATCCCTTTTCAGAGCCCATCTGGTTTGTTAAAAAAGAAAATAGTATTTTAAAAAGATAAACTTTCTTTTCACTGATATAAGGAACATTCATGAGATTAAAAAATAAAATTTAAGTTATATCACTTTGTAAGTATGGTTACTTGGAGTCACCTCTAAAGCAAAATAGAAAATTAGAAGGTATTTGACTTTGTAGTTCACAAGTCTTAACCGATCCGTGTTCATTCTCCCTGAGTAACATTTCCTATTTCCCAGTGTGACACCTGTGGATATCCATTTCATTAAAACTTTCAAAATGGTAGCCAGGCTTCTTTGTTTAATTAAAAATACATACTGTTGATAAAGTATTTCACAGGAAGGTTAATCAAGGTTTTTCATTAGAGGCTGAAAGTCATGTTAGAGAATTTTAATCACTAGATAGAAGGTTGCATAGGATAATGTTGATCATCAGGGGTTCTCAAAGCCTCCCATCTTGCCATATGGTCAAGTGAGGAATCTATTTGAAGAGACGTCCAGACAGAGTGTAACTTTGTGTGTGATTACATTTCAAAAAATGTTCTTCAAAATTACACTTTCCTTTGAGAAAGATGAATTCTTTATTTAAAAAAAAGTACTGAATCTGTGCATTTCTGATTTTCCTGATAAGTTGAGATCTGTTTTTTTATACAGATGAATAACTTTTAGAATTTAATTAAAAGGAAACCTAGTATGGTGTGCTGAAATTGGACTGAAAAAGCAATATGCCAGTCAGTCAATAACATCAACCGAGACTAGTGGTATAGAAGACAAAGTAGACGCAGAAAACATTCTGTGATTCTAAAATTGTATGCATAAATTAAATACAGTGACTTGTCTTGAGTTGGTTTAGTGAAAATATGTACATTAATTAAAATATTTATAATGTGACAACATCTTTATTGTTGCTTTTTGCACAGTTGATTATTTACAGTGCTTTCAGCACCATTTCCCCCATGACCACTATATTATATGAGAAAGACTTCTAGCTTGACATAAGTCCTAGACTTTCAATACTGGTGATGCTGCAAACCAAGATTTGTAAGCTATTTGCCTCAGTTTCCCACTTATAATATGAAGAGTTTGGGCTGATTTAGTGATTCTCAAATTTTTCATTATGAAATATCTCTTTCATTTATTTATGTAATTAACTTACTTATTATTATTTTTTAATATAAATATGTATTACAAATAAATGTCATCCTTTCTTTAAAATAAGACATTTATGTTCATTTTTAAGAACCAATTATGGTATCTAATCACCTTGTGATAACCAATATAACAGTGAATTAATTTAAGTATGACATTAAGCAAAGAAAATTGATACTTTATTTTGGATGTCAATGATAAATTATAATTATACTTTTGAAATAATGAAAACAATAGACCACAATTATTCTTCCAGGGAATTCCAGAAAGAAATTACTGGGCTAGACGATATTTAAGGTCCATTCCAGCCTTAAAATTCTATAAGAACCCAGATTAACTTAGATCTCCATTAATATATTTATTTAAATAAATTATTCTCCTTTCCGCTCCTTCTAAGTTTTACATTCTAATGTATTCTATGTTAGTGAGGAAAGGGAAAACCTGGTTTACATTTTAAACAAGTCACTTTCTGTCAGTGGATGGGTTTGTGTAGAATGAATGTGTTCATTCTACGTATTTGCCTGTATATGTGCGGGAAGTTGATGATAGTAGTAATTTGGTTCTACAAGGAGAATTATATGACCTAACGTCATGTGAAGTAAGATGAAGCAGAGTTCCTCTCTCCTTCTCATCCTGTCACTCACTGCTGTTGAGTCAGATCCGACTCATAGCGACACCTCCTTGGCTTTCCTAGGCAGTGTCACTACAGATGTAGATTGCCCAATCTTCCTTCCGAGGAGTGGCTGATGGGTTTGAAACAAGTGTTCTAAAGATGAAAATGTTCAAAAATCGCTATTACAGAGGTTTTGCATTAAAATGCCTAAATGCAAAGGCTAAAAAGTTAAATACATCAGAACAGAGA
>NW_006922117.1:488823-490025 GCF_000298275.1 Orycteropus afer afer | reverse complement strand
AGCAAAAATACATATGGTCTTATTTCAAGGAACTTACATTCTTAGAGGAATAGTAATACAATAGACTGATAAATACAAAGAAAGAAAACCTTCATTAATTGAAGACATTTAAACAAAATGACATAATAGTGAGTGCCTAGTTCTTGGTCAAAGAAGACTTCTTTGAGATGACAATATTTATAATATGACTTAAAAGGCAAAAAGAAATCAGAAACATGAAGGCTAGTTAGAAAACACTCCAGAAAAGTGTGTGTGGATGAGATATAGGCAGAGACAGGAAGTGTAGAGATGAAGTTGGTGATATTGGCAGGGTTCAGTTTTGTAGATCTAAACAGTCAAGTGCGTCGAGTGAGGTTTTGAGCTTGATCTGGTTTGCATTGAAAAAGATCACCCTGCAGTTGTGTAGAGAATACATTATACAATGGCAATAGAATTAGGAGAAAATTAAAGAGAAGAGCTCTGGTAGCATAGTGCCTAAGGCACTTGACTGCTAACCAGAAGGCTGGTGGTTCAAATCCACCAGCCACTCTTCAGAAGGAAGGTTGGGCTTTCCTACTTCCGTAGTGATACTGCCTTGGAAACCCAAGGAGGGGTCGCTATGAGTCGGGCCGACTCGATGGCAAATAACAACAATAACAACAAGGCAGTTATAAACGATAGAGATGACATTTCTTGGTAATATCAATGGGGACAATGGGTTGATTCCACAGGCAAGTCAATGAACATAAGATGATTACAACTAATAAGACATTTTAACTGTATCATATCTTTCTTACTTGATTTCTTCCAAATATCAACTATAAAATTTTGATTGTGTTAGTTACACCTAGGAGCTCTGGTGGCGTAGTGCCTATGGCATTTGACTGCTAACCAGAAGACTGGTGGTTCAAACTACTCCTGGGAAGAAAGATTGGGCAATCTACTTCCTTAGTGATACTGCCTCGGAAACCTGAGGAGGGGTTGCTATGAGCCAGATCCAACTCCATGGCAGTGGGCTTGGTTTTGGTTTTAGTTATACCTATCAATGAAATTGTAAAAGCAAACAGTCGTCATATGTGAAGACATATTCTATATTTTCATCAGACATGTCTAACTCAATGAACATGCATAGCTTCAGCTACTAGCAGAAACAGAGAACTCTTGTAAAGAAGAGTTGAGACACAGCAGACAACTGAGAACTGCAAAGGACCACAAGCAAATAT
>NW_006922117.1:486809-488218 GCF_000298275.1 Orycteropus afer afer | reverse complement strand
TCATTCTGTAAATGTTATGTTCTAGGTTTATACTTTCTAAGGGACTATAATAAGTCTGAAGATGAAAATAAAGATAAAATATGGCATAGATTTTGCCCTAAAGGAACTATAGGATATATACAAGATGAAAAAATCAAGGGAAGAATGGAGTAAGAAAGAAATCATACCTGAATGGCTATATAAGGGAAAATATAGAGAAGACTGTGTTTGAGAAATGTAGGAAACTGTGGGAGGAGGTGATTCAGTTGAAAGAAATTTTTGTGCAAGAATGAAGCATAAAAAAATGTAAAAAATGGCAGTTCAGTTTGGGTGCAGATAATGTAAGATGAATTAATAATGGAGAAATTCATAAAGGATGGTTTGAAAGATATTGTAAAGTTAGAAGTAGACATTTGGTGGCTTTCTGACCACTCAGAAACCATTAATTCTAGTTACCAAGATTTATTTGAAGGCAATTGCTTTTAGTTTATATCTCCAATTTCTAATTCCCTTTAAGTTTCATTTGGAGGTGAGATAATTATTTAATTTTAAATTAACATTAAGCCAAAAAACCAAACTCACTGCTGTTGAGTCAGATCTGACTCACAGTGACTCCTCCTTGGGTTTCTGAGGTGTTATCACTATGGAAGGAGATTTCCCAATCTTCCTTCTGAGGAGTGGCTGGTGGGTTTGAACCACAAAGCTTCTGGTTAGCAGTCAAATGCCTTAGACATTACAGCACCAGAAGTCAAGTACCTGACTATGCTCCATATTAAAGTTTTAAATTATTAAGGCACATTGTATAAATAACTAATCAGCATAACCATGTTTTATAGTTTTTATTCATAAAATATTTTGTAAAAGCATGAAGAGGGAAGCAGAAACAATCAAATGAAAGGGAGAACCCTCGCATATAACTTTCATTTCCCTGACATCTCCAAAAGTGAAATTGTATTCAGATGATTTGATCTGTAAAATGTAATTTTAAGTGTTTAATGAACTTTTTTCATATAGGCTTACATGTATATATTTGTAGTTTTATTTCTATTATGAACTAGAATGATATAATGAAAAATAATAATCTGTCTTTGTGAGGGACAGTTTAGGTTGTCCTTCTATCTTTCGGTTTAAGATCTAATTTAAAGAAATCTGTGTGGAGAAAAGGGAGTTTTAAAGCATCTATGTAGTGGCTTAACAATTTTGAGAGCAAGATATATAAGCATGTAGAGAAATACCAAATTCTACCTCAGATTTAGTGGGAAATATATCTCTATAGCAGGAGCTCTGGTAGCGTAGTGCCTAAGGCACTTGACTGATAACCAGCAGGCTGGCGGTTCAAACCCACCAACCACTCCTCGGAAGGAAGATGGGGCAATCTACTTCTGTAGTGATACTGCCTCGGAAACCCAAGGAGGGGTGGCTTTGAGTCG
>NW_006922117.1:482505-485389 GCF_000298275.1 Orycteropus afer afer | reverse complement strand
CCTTAAAAGAGAATTATTTGAAGGGCACCTTTGAAGAATTAAATTCAGAATAAGAGTGAATATAACTAACATACAATCATACATAAGTTTTAATATTATTTGATAATCTGTGGATATTTAAAAAATATTTTTAGAGTTTTGTTTAGTTGCAACCATTCCCTTAATAATATGGATTGCAACAATATTCTAAAATGAGATATTTTCCATTGTTTGAGTTTTGGCCAAGAACTCAAGAAAATTCTCCATGTTCTAATGAAAAGTCCTAAACCCATTCTGCAGGATATGTCAAAAGTGTGGTGAAAAGAAATTTGTCAGCATTAGCCTTTCATCTACTCTAAGCTGAAGTACACAATGCTAAGAATTCATTTGGAAGTTGAAAGTGTAGGAGTTACCAGATAGCCATGGCATTTTTCATCCTCTTCAGGGAGGGATGCAAATGAGGTAGGAGCTATAGTAAGTAAAGTCACAGACCTTGCTGTGTCCCTAAGAAAAGCTGCCGATGGAAAACAATTAAGTGACTTGAATGAAAATCCTAGGCTCTGCAATGAAGGTCCAGAGGCTTCTTGGGTGTTACAGGAAAGTAAAGATTATGTACGAACCAGATATTTAAAAAAAAATCCTGACATGGAACTGAGCACATGGCAAGATGATGTAGTTTGAAAAATAGAATAATTGTTTATTTATAAAATAGGATTACATTTTTGTACATGTTGATGGTGCTGTGGTATATTCCTCATCATACATGAGCTGCTGAAAATTCCCAACACCCTGGGCAGGATCCTGAAACCCCCCAAATCACACTAGCCTAGATGTTTTCTTTGTGTGTATAGATGCCATTGTGGAGGTCCCATAGAGCCTGGAGTAACTCACTCTCACTGCCATTGAGTCAATTCTGACTCATAACGACCCCTATTGGGTTTCCAACACTGCCTCATCTTTCTTCTGTGGAGCGGCTGGTGGGTTCGAACAACTACACTTTTGGTTAGCAGCCAAATACCTTTACCACTACAATACCAGAGCTCTTTAGCCTGGAGCAGATCATGGCAATATCCTTGAGCTTCATGTTGGCCAGCCCTGGTCTTCCTGGGTTTAGGATTAAGACTAGCTAACACTGTCCATGCATCCAAAGATTAAAACAAGACACTTCCCACAGTGGCCTCCAAGATGGCAGACGAAAAGACTGGGCTTTTTGTGCCAAAGGCAGACTGTGAAAAGTGGATTTAAGCTGGATAAAGTAGAATATTTGAAATTAGAAAAATTAGACTTTTTGATGCTTTTATAAACTGCAGTTTTTGGTACTAGGTGAGAATGTCTATAAAAGCTTTGATATATGAAAAATAAATTTTTGAGGGTTGTAGTGTTTGCTGTAGGGATAAAAGAGTTGATGGAGTCTACTCAAAGAGAGGGATGGGAAAAAACAGAATTCCTCTTTTCTATAAATTAGATTTCAGCTCTTCAATAAACTTGCTATACAATTAAAATCTTTTCATTAAGTAAAAACTCAATTTATAAATTATTTTTTAAGCATCTGCTTCACACATATTTTAAAATTATCTGTCATTTTACTCTGTCAAAGTTGTAATGTGCATAAATGATTTATGATACTTTGAAGACTACTCCCCACTTGAATGTCTATGAGATATTAGATGTATGAATATGTTATATGCATTTATGGATAATACCTAAACACAAATTGGCAGTTAATTATTAGCTAGAAAATTTACTGCCTACAGAATAATTATAATAGAACTTCAAAATCATTTATGGCATTATGGATTTATGGATAGGATGGCAATTTGATGGTCAAAAGTGATAGTGTATCTACTCTTTTAAATCTTTTGTATTAGTTGACATCATAAGTCATGTATTAATTAATTGAAGATGTTTTACAAGTTTGATAGCTTTATATCTATATGGAATCTTTCCTACCATTTTCCATAAAATATTAAATGGTAACATTATAGTATTCAAAATATATTTCATAAGTTCTGATTATCTTTTTAAAATTTCTTACAATAATATTTTCTAAAAATGTTTATAGAAAGAATTTATATTATAATAAACCAAAAGTTTAAACAAATTTTATAATGTATCATATTAGAAAGAACACAAGATTTCCAATAAGAAGGCTCATTGCAGTTGTGTTTGTATCTGCTTTAGGTTTTCTTTCCTGATTTTCTCACCTGCTTTTATATTTGTCCCAACCCAAGTTGAACAATATTACATTCTTCTTCATCTTTCTTTCCTTTCTTCAAAATTATTTTATAAATTTAATCATTTTAAGTTTTTATAATTGTGGAAAGTAAAACTCTTCTCAGATTGAAAAGTAATCACATCTTACAGTGACCCTTTAAGGAGGAAAAGGAGATATGTCTTTATTTGACAAATGTACTATTAAGAAATAAATGTACAGAACAACTAATCACCAGCTTTATATGGAAAGAAAGAGACTCCAGATAAATGAATAAAGCACTACTAAAGAAGAAAAACAAAGTAGGAGGCCTCATAATCGCTGATGTTAAAACCTATTTCACAACCAGTATAATTAAAACAGCCTGGTACTGGTACATCAACATGAACATAGACCAATGACCCAGAATTGAGAACCAACTCAGAAGTAAATCTATCCATCTAGTGAGAGCTGATTTTTGACAAAGGGTCCAAACTTACTAAATGGGGAAGATGTGTTCTCTTTAATAAATGGTGTTGTCAAAACTGTATATCCATTTGCAGAAAATGAAATAAGGCCCGTATATCACACCATTGCAGCAGTATATTGATAGAGAACTTCCAGAGGTTCAAGCCGAATTCAGAAGAGGACGTGGAACAAGGGATATCATAGCTGTTGTCAGATGGATCTTGGCTCAAGGAAGGGAATACCAGA
>NW_006922117.1:480496-481525 GCF_000298275.1 Orycteropus afer afer | reverse complement strand
TGATACGGTGGCTGCAATGATGGGCTCAAGTATAGCAGGGATTGTGGGGCTGGCGCGGGATTGAGCAGTGTTTCGTTCTGCTGTGCATGGGGTCGCTATGAGTTGGAAACGACTTGACAGCACTTAATAACAACAACAATATCACACCATATATAAGAATGAACTCAAGTTGGATAAAAGACCTGAAAATAAAACCTAAAACTATAAACAGCATCAAAGAAACAATACGGATAAACTTAGGGGTCTTAATACACCATTTTAATACACTATTGAACATAACTAAAAACACATACATGAATCCCAGAAAACAAAATAAATCACTGGGACTTCCTAAAAATTATACAGTTATATGCATCAAAATATTTCACCAAAAAAGTTAAAAAAGAGATCTCACAGACTGTAAAAAAAAATTAGCAATGACATTGGACAAAGGACAGATTTCTAATATGTGTAGGAAATGACACCTCAACATCAAAAAGACAAAATAGCCAATTAAAAAATGGGCAGAGGACATGAAACATACACTTCACCAAAGATATTCAGGCAGCCATCAAACACATGAAGAAATTCTAGAGATCATTAGCCAGTAGAGAGATACAAATCAAAACAACAACGAGATATCATCTCACCCCAACCATAATAGCAAAGTTCAATAAGACAGAAAATAGCAAAGCAGCTGGCAAGGATATAGAGAGATTTGAACACTCATACACTGCTGATGGGACTGTAAAATGCTACAACCACTGTGGAAAATGATATGGTGATTCCTTAAAAAGTTGAAAGCAAAAATAGCACATGATCTAGCAATCTCACTGTTGTTGTTGTTGTGTGCCGTCGAGTTGGCCCCGACTCATAGCAACCCCTCCTTGGGTTGCCAAGGCAGTATCACCACAGAATTAGATTGCCCAACCTTCCTTCTGAGAAGCAGCTGGTGGATTTGAACCGCCAACCTTCTGGTTAGTAGTCAAGTGCTTTAGGCACTATGCTACCAGAGCTCCCAGCAATACCACTGCTAGGTATATAGCCTAG
>NW_006922117.1:477191-478721 GCF_000298275.1 Orycteropus afer afer | reverse complement strand
GTGAGAAAATATCAGGAGTTCAGTTATGGAGATGTTAAGCTTGAGTTGTATATTAAAAATAGAAGTGTCTCCATATGCACTTGCACACATGAGACTGGAATCTCAGGGCAGATGATCTGAGCTAGATACACAATGTCGGCAGTCATCAATATAGACTATTTCAACTCAAAAGATTCTGTGGAAATGACCAAGGACTTTGGGCAGAAGCTGGAAAAGACATCAGAAAACTGGAGACCAGCTAAAGAAACGGAGAAGGAATCACTACTGAAGTAAAGAAAAATCAGGAGAGTAGCATCCTAGAAACCAGTTGCAAAATGTATTTCAAGGAGGATAGAAAAATCATCTGTGTTGGGTTCTTTTGATAGGTTAAATAATGTAAAGAGTGAGAAAAAGGTGGCATCCATTGACCACGGATGTGGATACAGATTGGCTAGGACCTAATGGAGTATTCTCACACATGCACACGCTCATGCTGTCCTCCAGTCCTATCCGACTCATAGCGGCCGTCCTTGGGTTTCTGAGGAGGTATCATTACAGAAGTAGATGGCCCAGCCTTCCTTCTGAGGAATGGCTGATGGGTTTGAACCACCAGCCTTCTGGTTAGTAGTCAAATACCTTAGGTACTAAGCCACCAGAGCTCCCACTCAAATCATACAGATTTAAAAAATGTCTTTACGGACTGAATCCCAAATGGAATCTCCAACTTAGAATTATTTCTGAAATCCAGACACAGAATCTATCTTCCTTGTTGAAATAATACTTTAGTCAGTTCTGTGATGACACAAATATACTCTAGAAATCAAATATAGTAGCTTCCAAATAGGGCCTTTTCCTAGTGTAAAACTTTTTCTATCTGGTCTTTTTTATTGAACCAAGGTATTCAAACTAGAAATTTCAGAATCATTCATAATTCATTTCTTTCTTTATATCAACTTATAATCAATCAGAAAATTTGGTTCATTTCAACTCAAATTTATATCAAATATCATTTTGATGCTCCCATCATACTCCAGACAATCATCCTACCTCGCTGGAATAGTGCAATGCAATCCTATTTTTCCTACTTTCATTTTTTCCCTTCTATTGACCATTTTCCACATAAGTAAAGAAACATCTCAAAAATTAATTCATGTTGCATCTCTCTCCTGCTTAAAACTCTGGTCTTCCTTATTGTGGCCTGAAGACATGGTTCTACAACTTTGCTGTAGGTTAGATTCATTTTACCCCTGTGTACTTCATCTACATGAGTACTTTTTGCAGGTTTTTAAAACATGGCAGGTTTTTCTACCACAGGATTTTTGTTTCTTTTAAACACTCTCATCCTCTTTACCCGTGCTTCCCCGCCACTGCCCCAGCCCCTCATCTCATGGCAATCTTCTTGAAATCTTTCCGATCACTTCTTCAGGCATATGTTCCCTGGCCACCTACCGAACCTACACCCCATATTTGTTGTTGTTGTTGTTGTTGTTATGTGCCGTCGAGTCGGCCCCGACTCATAGCGACCCCTCCTTGGGTTTCCGAGGCAGTATC
>NW_006922117.1:474323-475606 GCF_000298275.1 Orycteropus afer afer | reverse complement strand
ACTTAGAAAACCTTAGCAATGATATTTTATGGTACAGTAGTAACCAAAATGAGCTTTGAGAAAAAAGAACACAGAAGTTTTGAGAAAAGGGAAGGAAAAAAAAAAAAAGTTGTGGAACCTGGGTTCTGTAGTTAAGTGTGTTAGCAAATAAATAAATAAATAAGAAAGAAAGAAAGAGAAAAGCATAATCGTGGAAAATAGAGAATTTTACCCCAGATAATTTGATTCAGGAACACTATTTACTACTTTGCTATCAGAGTCACTATTGCTGTAATCTTTAAAATATAGCACAAAAGAAATTTCATATTTCCATAATGTATAAAAAAATCCTATGGAAGTACACCCAAGAGTCAGTTGTTCAAATAGAACAAGGGGATACTGCAGGGTTTGAAATCAGAAAGGGTGTGTTTTGGGGTAACATCCTTTCATTACACTTATTCAATCTGTATGCTGAGCAAATAATCCCAGAAGCTGGACTCTATGAAAAAGAATGCAACATCCAGATTGGAGGAAGACTCATGGACAGCCTTTGATATTCAGATGACACAACCTTGCTTGCTGAAAATGAAGACAGCTTGAAGCACTTACTGATGAGGATTAGACTACAGTCTCCAGTATGGATTATACCTCAACATAATGAAAACAAAAATCCTCACAACTGGACCGATAAATATCATGAAAAATGGAGAAAAGTTTGAAGTTGTCAGTGATTTCATATTATTTGGATCCACTATCAACATCAATGGAAGCAGCAGTCAAGCAATCAGATCTCAAATAGCACTGGGAAAATGGGCTGCAATAGACCTCTTTAAAGTGTTAAGAAGCAAAGATGTCACTTTGAAGTGCCTAACCTAAATCATAGGGTTTTCAATTGCTTCATATGCATGTGAAAGCTGGACAATGAATAAGGAAGGCTGAAGAAGAGTTGATGCCTTGAATTATAGTGTTGGCAAAGAATACTGAAAATATCCCAGACTGCCAGAAGAATGAACAAATCTGTCCTGGAAGAAGTGCAACCAGAATGCCCCTTGGAAGCAAGAATGGTCAGACTTTGTCTCACCTACTTTGATCATGTTATCAAAAGGGACCATTACCTAGAGAAGGATATCATGCCTGTAAATTAGATGGTCATCAAAAAAGGGGAAGACCTTTAACAAGATGGATTGACATAGTGGTTGCAATGATGGGCTCAAGTATAGCAAGGATTGTGAGGCTGTTGCACCAGCAGGCAGTGTTTCTTTCTATTGTACATAGAGTGACTATGGTTGGAGTCAAACTGATGA
>NW_006922117.1:471837-473298 GCF_000298275.1 Orycteropus afer afer | reverse complement strand
TAGTGATTTTTTTTTTCCCCAACCTAATATAATAGCTGTGGCCTCAATAGTCTAGCTCAATAGAAAAGCTAAAAATCAAAGTCTGTGCACAAAACCAAACTTTATTTTAGCACTTCTTATGCAGAATTTTAGGGATAAGAGGTAAATGAACAGAGACCAGTTTTTCCATTTTTTAAATTAGATTATTCATTCCTGGTTGAAACATTTAGCAAAGACTTTTTTTTTTAAAGGTTGATTAAAATAAAAACAAAATTGTCATACAGTTATTTTTCATACCAGGAAATACTTTGTGCCATGCCTAAATGTCCATGGATGAGTGATTTAACTTCCATCTACTAATGAATGTAGTGGAGACCAAAATAAATCCTCATTTAGAATCACTACAATGGGACTATGGAATGGCTAAGGATCACGCAGAGCTAGGAATAGTCAGAATACAGAAATATAGACATAGGAGGAGGAAATTTCAGGAGAGGCTCTGCTGGGATGCCCACGAAGTCCCCAGGACTGCTCATGAGAAAGTCAGCCTGAGTATCGGGGCCAGAGAAAATGATTGGCTTAGGATTTCGGTTCAAACCAGTCTCTTTACATCTTTTCCACCCTGTCTCTGTTAGATTCTAGAGATGTTTGCACCAAACTATTTAAAGAGTTTGGAAGAAAGACAATGCAAGTTAGAGAACAAAGAACAGCCAATTGCCTTCTCCGAGTGTTTCCTACCTGAAAAGGCTTGGGATGAGGAGAGGGTGAAGAAATATTTGATATTCAATCAAATTTAATGCTTTGATTAATATCCAGGACTGGACATTGGTTATTAAAATTTCTATAAAACTGAGTTTGGTTATCAGAAAGTGTTACTATGTCTAACTGAAAGAAGTAGAAAATGTTAAGAGGCTTTTCTTCAGACCTAACATGCATGGATCTGTGACATTTTGGTTTTTCAATACAGTGGTCACAATCTTCTGAATCAAAGAATGGCCACACTTTGGGGAATATGAAATACAATGGACTGTTTGAACGCAGGGTTAAGCTAGATAATCAAATCATACTGTGAATTCTCTTTTGCTGGCCCATATGCAATAGACTCTGTCAGAAACCTTTAGCCAACTTCCCAGATATCGGCTCAATCATTCTCAATACCGTTGCAGTAAGGCAAAGGTAGATCTATGCTATTTGCCTCACAGAATGAGCATGAGTTTAGGTTTTCCAAGAATTAATATTGTTGAATGCTTTCATTTTACGTATTTGTTATACAATGCAAATACTGTGGAAAGAAATGTTCATTTTCAAGTTAATTATGGCTTCTAATTTTCTGAAATTAAACAGATCATGGAATGCAATGATCGCACACAATAAGGTAAACAATGAATGGACAAAAATAACAAAAAACTGAGTAACAATGAGAAAAAATGATAATAGGTCATGTTGTTGTTGTTGTTATTTGCCCTCGAGTTGGCCCCGACT
>NW_006922117.1:468873-470257 GCF_000298275.1 Orycteropus afer afer | reverse complement strand
TGTTCCACGTTTTCCCTCCCACTCTATCCAAGATCTCCATATTTGATCCTTTCCTGAGTGGTTGGCATTGGTAGCCAGGCACCATCTAGTTCTTCTGGTCTCAAGGGCCATTGTGTCCTAGGGCTGATTGCTTATAAATGTCCTTTTTTTTTTTGCGTTCTTCTTCACTTCTGATGCTAGGAGACCATTACCTGCATCTTAGATGGCCGCTTGAAAGCTTTTAAGACCCCAGTCACTACTCACCAATGTAGGATGTGTAGCAATGCTTTTATGTATTTTGTTGTGTCAATTGAGTCTGGTGTCCCCCAGTACTATGGTCCTGTGTCAGTAGATCTATCGGATCTCTCTCCCATAGTGTCTGGTTGTCTGTGGGGGATTACTCTGTGTCTGTCTTCTACTGTTTCTGTAAGGACTGCAGGTATTTTGTATCACTGGTGTCTGCGCAAGATTAGCCTCAGCTTAATCTATCCTTGGTGTGGAGTATACTTCTGTTCACTGACCCCCGTCTGATCATCTCAGGTGTTTATGTGTTTATCTGTATAGCCTAGTGTTTGGTGTCAATGGCAATGCAGTATTGTGGACACATTGGTTGTTATTAGCAACTGTCTATCTCTTCTGTGCACAATTCAGTGTCCTCCCATTTGTAGGAGCAATTTTAGTAACTTACTGGTGCTATGAACAGTAAATTAAGTCAGTCAAAGAACAGTAGATCCTAAGGAACACTAATGCTGCACTACCTAATGACTGTGGCACTCTGAGAAGTTATGTGATTCACTTGTGGTCACACCGTGGTGTCTCCTCCCAAAATTTCAAATTTTTAGTTTATTACTCTTTCTAGAATAATACTCATGTGTGAAAACATTTAGTATTGGGAGTCTCTGCTACTCTACTTTTCCAGCCTTACTTTTGTTGCCATTTCCTATTTAAACATCTGCATCAGAGAAAAATTTACTGTTTTTTTGTTATTTTGAAGAACTTGAAAATATCTATACCCTTGATAATCTGGCAGAGATGCAGGGCTGGAAAATCTGAAGGTTCATGTTAATTATGGAAATTAACTAATATAATAAATTCAGACTATTCATATTGTGTTTTAATGTGATTTTTTCAACAGAAGTACACTGGGTATAATGAAAAAATTGTCTCTTCTAATAAGTGTTATACTTTTACCTCAAGCTGTTTTATAGCTACAGATTCCTCTGTGGATTTTCCAAGGACAATCAATAGTACACAACTAATAAAAACCTGAAGAGACCTATAACAGCAGACAGCATTATTATTTGTTTCACCATATACAAGGAAGGATCAAGGAAGACTCTCTGCTAATATCTCACAATTTCTAAGATGTTTGTCTCTTAAAGGTTTGATATAGTTTTTCTGGAAA
>NW_006922117.1:466032-467220 GCF_000298275.1 Orycteropus afer afer | reverse complement strand
GGGGCAGTTCTACTCTGTCCTCTGTGGTCTATGAATATGAATCAATTCAATAAAAATGGTTTGGTTTGGGTTTAAGACTGGAGTTGGTAGTAGTAGTAGCACTTGCCTTAAAAGCAAAAGGGATAAAGATCTGGTTCTGCTGTTTTCTACTTTGACCTTGGGACTAACATTTCCTTAGCAGGACTGTCATTTGCTCTTGTGGTGTGGTGAAGGCATGTATCTGATAACCAAAAGGTCAGTGGTTCAAACCCACCAGCTGCTCCATGGGAGAAAAATGAAGCAGTCTGCTTCTTTAAAGATTTACAGCCTTGGAAATGCAATGGTGAGGCCACATTGAATCAGAATTAACTCAATGGCTGGTCATTTACGGAAACAGAGTGTCTGAGAGAATTAAACATGTAGGTCCCTTCTGCCAGGTGAATGAAGAATCAGGCCCAGGGTTTAGCAAGATGTGCATAGACTTTTTATTAGCTCCCATTTTTCAACTAGACCAGGCATCCTTCAGTAGAGCATACCTGCCTAACTTGTAGTAGTCTTTGCATCTTATTTGGAAAAATAAGATAATAATACAATTGATGGGATTTTGCCAAGTGTTACATAAAATAATATGTATACAAACATTTTATAACTTGTGACTATGAGAACAAGTACAAATGGAAAATAAATGAGTAAATTTCCCTCATGAAAATAGGGAAGGAACTCCTCTTCCATTTCCTCCTTTAGAATTCATTTTAGATAACCTGTAAATTCTTTATCTTTCTAAAAATATGTAAATACTTAAGGTAACTCTTCTAACTTTTGGTTTTTCCTGGAAGGAGATTATCATGAACTCTCATGACCCATCCATATCTCCAGGCCAGAGGGATTAGAAAATTAACAAGTATCTTTACAATATTATTGTACTGATTGTACCCCCTTACTTGTCTAACAGTTTAGATTTCTTTCTGCTTTTGCAATTTCTTTAGTAGATTTTCTGTGATGAATCACATTCTGGTTCAATGCTTATTCAGTAATGACATATTTATTTCTCTTCTATTTTTCTAGAAAGTTTTCCTGACCGGGAAGTAAATTTTATTTTTAGTATCTTTTCCAGCGTGTGACATACATTTGAATATACAGTGTTCAATCATTTCTTTAAAATTTATTATGCATTTATAATGCAGTAGTGTCTGGGAAACAGAAATTAAA
>NW_006922117.1:464255-464922 GCF_000298275.1 Orycteropus afer afer | reverse complement strand
CAGACTGATAGCCTACCATAGTGTCTGATGTATAGTATGTGCTCAGTAAAACATTTGTTAAATGATTGGGAAAAATGGGTACATGCATGAATAAATAAATATGCCATAATGCATCTCCAATGCAGTCTTCATTTGACAAAATATTCACTTAACATTAATAGTTTATCTATCTTATGTATAACTTTATTCAATTAAATAAGTGAAGAAAAGATCAGCCTAAGCAATAATAAACTTATTGGCAGAAAAACAAAACAAAAAACAAAATAAATCCCTTTTATCTTGATTTGTGGCATCATTCCCCAAAAGGCATTCTGATGAAAAGTAGTTCCAAAATTCAAGAACAAAAAATTACTTCTTTGCTCAAATAAAATAATTCCATTTAACCCAGTATTCTAAGTTTTTTATTCTTTTCCTACTAAGGCAATTGACTGCTAACCAGAAGGCTGGCAGTTCAAACCCACCAGCAACTCCTCGGATGGAAGGTTGGGCAATCTACTTCTGTAGTGATAACACCTCAGAAACCCAAGGAGGGGTGGCTATGAGTTGGGTCCAACTTGACAGCATATAACAAAAACAACAACACAAAATTGATTTTTATCTCCCATTGCTGTGTAACTCTAAACATAGAGAAACTCTTAAGTTAAATAATACCTTTATAATTTGAATA
>NW_006922117.1:458676-459470 GCF_000298275.1 Orycteropus afer afer | reverse complement strand
ACTTCCTGAATTGATATATTCACAACTTGCATTAAATCAAGGAAGTTCTTTTCCAACAAATCTTGGACAATTTTCTCATTGGTTTTCTTTCTCTCTTCCTGTTCTGGAAATCTTATTACATGTAGGTTATTCCTTTTGATACTATCCCACATGAAACTTAGGCTTTCTTCATTTTGTTTTGATCTTTTCTCTGATTTATGACTCTCTAAAAATGTATTCAGGTATTTATCTTAAATCTCATTAGTTCTGTCTTATATTGATTCAATTCTACACATTTGTGCTTTCAATGTGTTATTTTTTCTGAAAATTTAGTATTAATCTTCTGAATTTCTATCTTTACATTTTGAATCATTTCTAATTTTTCATTTAGTTTGTCATTTTGTTCTTTTATTTTCTTCTGAAAATTTTCTAGGGTTTTGTCTGTGTTTTCCTTAATTTTTTCAATGTTTTCCTTGATCCATTTCTCAGTCCTTTAAAGATCCCTAAATATAATTCTTTTGAATTCCTTATCAAGGAGTTCCAATGCTGCTGCTTCTTCAGGGATGTGTTCTAGGTCTGTGTCCTGTTCCCTTGGTTCTACCACTTTATCTTGTGTGGATTGTGATGGTCTGTTGTCTCTGAGACATTGTGACATTGTTGTATTTAGATCACTGTTAACTGTTTGTGAAGAGCAGTTAAGGGTGAGTCAGGCTCTTCTTGGTGGTCATTTATCATTAACCCATTTGTGGAGAAGGAAGTGGTAGGTCACTCAGTAAGTGAAGCTGCAGGAGGTGCATATGTAGTTCTGTCATATC
>NW_006922117.1:455720-457326 GCF_000298275.1 Orycteropus afer afer | reverse complement strand
TTCACCAATAATTCTGGGTAGTGGAAGTATTAATATATGTCATTATTAATGTATAACCAGAAAAATAAGTGCTATAAAACAGATGGGTATGATAAAGAAAATGAGTATACTGAATATTGTACTTAATTCTGAAAACTTCACTTTGTATATTAAAACTACATTTCAACTCTAAATTAAGTTACAGTAATTTTGAATCAATAAATGCTAAAAATGCTACCAAGAGAATTTATTTTCCTAAAAGCTGTGTATCTGAGTAAGAGTTAAGTAATAATGAATCGTTTGCACTGGGTTTCTGAAGTACAATACTTTGCTTGATTTTCTAGGTTGGATTTCACAATGGCATTTCAATTCCAAGGAAATTTGAAATAAAATGATAATAAGCTAGTTTACTAACAAACATATATCCACAATGTATGAGACAGAATTTTTATCCGAGAGATACATAGGAAAATTGGCAAATAGTTTTAAAGATCGTAATTCTTCCAAAACCCAGTATTTTATTAAATGTAGTCAATGTTCATTTTTAATACAGTTAATACATAAAACTCAGTATTTAGTAAAGTGCCAGCATTATTTATTGATTTAGAATTTAAATTAAGTTCATGGACTTTGTAAAACAAGAGTGAAAAAATAAATGTAGTTAGTGGAAGCTATGGAAGAATATAAAAAAAACAAACACACTGCCATGGAGTTGGATCAGACTCATAGTGACCCCTCCTTGGCTTTCTGAGGCAATATCACTACAGAAATAGATTGCCCAATCTTCCTTCTGAGGAGTGGCTGATGGGTTTGAACCACCAGCCTTCTGGTTAGCAGTCAAGTGCCTTAGGCACTACTACCAGAGCTCCTATAGAAGGATATAATTCTAATTAATCATCAAACAATGTTAATATGATAATAGATCTTACATCCATATTGGCTTAATGATAAGGCGTGTATTTTTATCAAAGAAGGAGTGCTCTCAGCATTATTTTTTAATGGCTTTCTGTGATCTGTTTACTTAAGGAGAAAGATCATTTTGACTAATAAATGTATTGTTTAGCTCTGTTTTCATGTAGACACTGTACAATTAAGAAGATGAATCCCATGGATTAAATAGAAGGAAAAATAAATGTCATTTTGGTCTGCATCCAAATTAAAAAAAAAAAAAAAAGGAATATCTAGATGACATTAATTAATTAGATTTGAAGGAAGATTGAGGAATGACAGATCAAAATGAAAGAAAAGATACTAGAAATGATTCTCAAACACTATATAATAATGAAACTCAAATTGCTATTCTCTGAAAATATCAGTAAGTGAAATAGATAACTGACTTGATAAACTTATAATACTACAGTTTGTCTATTCATGAAAATGAGGGTTATTTTGATATAATAATTCAGTTTATTTCTAAGTGTTGCCTTATGGTATGTAATTGCTGAAAATTAAATACTATAATATGAAAAAGGAGCTCTGGTAGCATAGTGGCTAAAGCACTTGACTGCTAACCGGAAGGCTGGCGGTTCAAACCCACCAGCCACTCCTCAGAAGGAAGGTTGAGCAATCCTACTTCCGTAGTGATACTGCCTCGGAAACCCAAGGAGGGGTCTCTATGAGTCGGGGC
>NW_006922117.1:452087-455480 GCF_000298275.1 Orycteropus afer afer | reverse complement strand
ATGAAAAAGAAAAGAATATTCCTTAAATATTTGTGCTGGCAAAGTCTCATAAACTGTCCACTGTCTGCCAGAAAACTAGCCTGTATTATGTTCACATCCAACATTTCCATGACAAAAACTTCACCTAAGTTGTCCATGGATATGTAGTTGAAATGAGTATAATGAGTTAATTTTGAGATGAGTCAAATGTTTTGGTCTTCTCTTATGCCCTCAGCCAACCTTAGAATCTTAAATATAATTCACATTGAGATTTATCAGGTTAGGGAGAGTTAATGATTTGGTATAATGGGATATTTTATTAACATTGCACATATGAGAGTACAAGGAATGTTTACTTCTATTTTTAGGCAAATAAGTCACATGCTATACAATTTTTTGCAAACCACACAACCCCCTTGCACACTAGTTTTAAGATGTATGTGCTTGCTATTTCCATGGACATGTTATTCACAAAACATTACAGTGTGTCTAAACACAGGAAAAATGTGTAAATAATTAAATATATCGGTGAAAGAAAAACTTAGGACACTATTCAGGTTTCAGTCACATTTACAGAAATTTCCTTTGCTGCTGTGCTCTGTTTTTAAGGATGGGCAATATGTAATACACACACACACACACACACATAAGCTCTGGTAGCACAATTCCTAAGGCATCTGACTGTTAACCAGAAGGTTGATGGTTCAAACCCAGCAGCCACTCTGTGGAAGCCAGAAATCTACTTTCATAAAGATTTACTGCCTCGGAAACCCAACGAGGGTCGCTATATGTCAGAATCTGCTCATCATCATTGAGCTTGGTTTTGGTTTGTGTGTGTGTGTGTGTGTGTGTAGGTTGTATTTTAAATTTATATTCCAAGGAAAAGAGCATTTTCCCTTGAGAAACAAGGAAATCCACATTTGTGATAATGAAAAAGAGAAACTCCAGTGTATTTCCTTTTTAACTCTGGCTCTTGGGTGGCACAGACTCAAATTTTATGCTTGAGCACAGTATTTATGTTTTTTGTTCCTTATAGTTGGATATGGGCTCTCTCAGCCATATTGATTAACTCTTTGCACTGAAAACTTTTTAATTCTTCAGTGTCTAAAATTTCTTAGAAAACGTCTAAATACCTTTGACTCACAATAATGTGAATGATTATGGTACCTGTTTTTACTGATGAAGAAACTAAGTCTCAGAGAACTTAACAATTTATTAACTTCACAATTCATCACAAATCTTCTGACCTTAATTACTGTTCTTTCCAAAATATGATGCTACCTACCCAACAACCTTTCTATCTTTATTCAGTAACTTTGTGTATATACTTTTCTGCCAACATAGTTCCAAATATAAAAAATGGAGAATAGTTTCTAAAGTTTTGTTTTTCAATTAAATTTTTGTATCTAAAATGTATTTGTATGTATGTATTTATATGTATCTAAAATGTCAAAGACCTCCGTGTATCTGAGATTTATGACTGCATTTTAAATAGTTTGAAATTGCAGTCTATTAAATATATTTTTCTTATAAAAAATTGCAGAGTTGATCCAAAATTATGACAACCTATTTGACAACTGATGTTAAATATTTATATGTATCTAAAATAGTACATTACTTTTGATAACTTCTTATGACACTGAAAATGAGAGTCTATACAATACCTGCATAAGAAGAATCACATACAATAAAATTATGGAAAAAAAATGAGAAAAATCAAAATGTAGTAAGATCTATAGTGATTCAAAGCTTCTATCCGGACTCTAGGGAGCCCTAGTAGCACAGTGGTTAAACACTCAGCTGAAGGTCTGAACTCATTAGCTACTCCACAAGAAAAAGATGTGGCAGTCTGCTTCATAAAGATTGCAGCCTTGGAAACCCTGTGGAACAGTTCTTGTCTCACCTATGGGGTCATTAGGAGCAGGAACCAACTCAACGGTAATGAGTTTTGGCATACAAAATATGGAAACAGTTATATATTTAGATATTTGGTATTGGTTAAATGCAGCAATTCCTAAACTTAGAGGGATGCCAAACACAAGTGGATGGACAGCTACAGGCTGTGCAGTTGCATAACTAAAAAAGAAATAAGTATGGAATGTTGAATAAATTAAAATGAAAAAAATGTTTTCATACTTAAATAATTGAATCTTATGGGACAAAAATAATAGTTTTAACATGAATATCTTCCAGAGATAAAAATTTTCTATGTTGGTCAGGTGAGTGTCATCTGAAGGTTCTTTGCAAATTTAGAAATGAAGAGATTCTATTCAAGAAAATGAAAAACAAAAACAAAAACAATTGCTTTTAGGTTTATAATAGAGATTAAGCAATAATGGTACAAAGGTTTAACAAATACATAAGATGACTTTCAAGTAACACAGTTAAAGAAAGTTATGCTTGAGAAGTAGCATAATTCAAGTTCTCATCAGAAGAGATCTATCTAATGGAATAACAATATTAAAAAGCAAACATAGAGTAAAATAAAATTGAAATGATTTTCTTTGGTGGGGAGTTGAAAATTAAAGATAATAGATAAAATAAGAGATAAAGCTACAGTTTTAAAATAAGAGATTCTCCACATAAATAAATTCGGGGACAAAATAGCATGCATTTACTTATTTTACATAGGCATGGACATATCCAAGGGTTTGGGTAGTTTGAATTCACCAGCCACACCAGGTGAAAGTGTAGCAGAGTACTTCTGTAAAGATTCACAGCCTTGGTAACCGTATGGGGCAGTTCTACTCTGTCCTGTAGAGTGGCTATGAGTCAGAACTTGACTCAGTGATGATGAGTTTGGGTTTGGATGGACATATTTAGTGTGGAACCTGAGAGAAGGGAAATATTGTACATTTTAAAGAGATTTTATTTAAATGAAAATTCTCAGTGTTTTTGTGTTGTAAACTGAAGTTTGTCCCTTCGTTATCCTCAGCCTCTGTTTAACTTTATTTAAAATTATAGCATCTAAACCAATATGGAAGCTAACAAATGGCATATTTGAAACGTGGTTGTGTTTGGGAAAGCATACCAGTGAGTGTCTATGTACCTACTCTATCAGTTATAGACCAAACCATTAACAAATAGCTAATAGCATTCACCCAACTCTTTAGCAGTCTGCGGTTGATTTTCATGGCTCATAAAGGACCATGATTAAATAGACATGCTGGGAGAAAAATGACCAGTCTTTGAAAACCTGGAGCTCCATTTAAACATTAACTGGGTTAAAAAAAGAATAGGTAAATCAATAATAATTACTGAGTATTCAATAAGTGTTTGAGTGATTAAGAAACTGAACTACACAGAGTTAGTTTGGGAATTTTATACTATAACATTTTCAATTTTGAATTGTTTTTAACTTAGATATCATTGAAATGAAATGGCAGCATGGAACAATGCAAAATACATGATTAC
>NW_006922117.1:448180-450667 GCF_000298275.1 Orycteropus afer afer | reverse complement strand
TTTTTTTTTTTCCTAATGATACTTATTCTGCTAGCATAAATGTAAAATTAATGATACTCTTGAGAGAACTTTTATTGCTAGGACTGTTACAGTAAGGTTACTGATCTTGCAAATAAAAATTAATAGTTGAAAACTGCATTTCTAGGAAATTATAAATGGTATATTGCCATTTTACGTACTAAATATAAGCTGCCTCAAGTCATCATATTTAATTTGCTAAGTGCTTTAGACTGAAGACTACAAAAAATGAAAGCACTAAAAAACAAAACAAAACAGATAAATGGAAAAATGTAACTGTGGCAATGCTCACTATTTCCTGAACAGTGACACACTACCAAGAATGGATAAAGTGTTTGCATAAGTAGTCTAAGGACTGCTTGTGCTGAAACCCACACAATATTACTGAATATGGTAGAAGCTACATTTCATTAGCCTTCCATCTTCATAATAATCTTTCCAAACAAGACTTTTCCAAGTTAATGCATCCAATAGTGTATCTTACTTATTCAAAATTATTCTTGCTAATAAAAGTGGCAGATAATAATCCTAACAAGGTTAATTAAACTACCAATAACAAACACAGTGTATAAGAAAATGGATTTCAGTTGATGGAGAGCCTATTTACAACTGCAGTTTTTCTGCAGTGTTTTATGATACAGCTTTAGTTAGCATGTCCAATTGCTGAAACATTTGATTAAAGTAAAATATTACCTCAGTAACATATTGCCTTTAAGAAGTCATAATATTTTTTTTTTAATTCTGAACACTATGTTATAAACATGAACTAATTTTTATAATGTAATTTAGTTATGATCGCATTATTGCCTCAGCTAGAGAATGATCATTCTTGTCTTCTCAAATTACCACTTATAAATGCTAAGGATATTTTTTCTTCTGTCACAAAATTCAGTGGTGTATACTGAAATTGTTTTACACATCAAAAGAGGAAGAAGTATTCATTAAATATACCTTGATATGGAGCACTAAATCCACGGTATCGGTGATTGCTGTCTGTAACAAAATGCAGTCGGAGCCAGTTTTTGCTGCTGATAATTGGAGGTGGTATATTCATTCCAGATAACCTGAATTATAAAAGACAACCAGAGAAAAGTTTAAACAGCTTTTCAGTGGTAAACTTTGTCATTGAATTGGGACCAAACAAATGTCTATGTGCATACAATACTGATGATTTTGAATTGTAAACTGCTTAAGCACAAATGAAATAATTATTCTATGCACAGAAAAGATAGTCAGAGAATAGTGCAATACGAGGAATGCTATTCCAATCAAGATGCATATATTAATAAAGTCAAGTGGAAAATACCATATGATTTATGATATATCCAAGTGTATTGCTTTGATAATAATAAATATCATTGGTGTTGAGCTGATATTATTGGTCATTGTGCGCTCCATGTGTATAGTGATATAGTTACAAAAAAGAGAGGCCTCAAAGCAAAAGTATGTTTATTTTCTATGTGTGTTAGAAGGAGCTCTGGTGGTGTAGTGAACAAAAGGTCAATGGTTTGAACCCACCAGCTTGCTTCACAGAAGAAAGATGAGAGAGACCACTTCGGTAAAGATTTATAACCTTAGAAAACCATTGGGATCTCTATGAGTTAGAATCTACTCAATGGCAGTGAGTTTGATTTTGGTATATATGTGTCAGAATGAGATTGCAATTATTTTCTTGTACTTCTTGCTATCCATACATAGAGTCTGTAAAAGTCAGAACCAACTCGAGGGTACTTAAAACAACAAAAACAACCTGGCCCTGATATTAATCATTACTAATAGGTGAAGTAACTTCCTTGCTCTGTGATCTTATGGAGATTTCCAGCAATTTATACACTTTCATCCAAAAATGAATGAGGTGATTTCCTCGTATATCTTATCATTTAAATCTCAGAATTTGAAACTAATTTCAATCATCAAACAACATTTATTTAAAGTCTTATTGATAACTTATTCTTACTTACATAAAATTGTATTTTACCAGAGACTACATACCTTTAATACATTTTTTCAATTATATCCTTTTTTCAAAAGAAAAAGAATTAAAGAACAAACAAATCAGTGATCAATTATTTTATGAATTATTCCAAAATC
Organism: Orycteropus afer afer; assembly: GCF_000298275.1. Lineage (NCBI taxonomy): Eukaryota > Metazoa > Chordata > Mammalia > Tubulidentata > Orycteropodidae > Orycteropus > Orycteropus afer. The sequence continues at coordinate 448,558 of NW_006922117.1, read as the reverse complement.
TACTAGAAATATGGTATATACAGAAATCCACTAAATACACAGCTTGAGTTATTCAAGAGAATTATATCATTATATTCTATACATGTGATATTGTTGTTGTTCTTGTTGTTATGTGCTGTCGAGTCAGACCCAATTCATAGCAACCCCTCTTTGGGTTTCCGAGACAATATCACTACGGAAGTAGATTGCCCCATCTTCCTTCTGAGGAGTGGCTGGTGGGTTTGAACCGCCAGCCTTCTGTTTAGCAGTCAAATGTCTTAGGCACTACGCTACCAGAGCTCCCAGACATGTGATAGAAGGCAAAATTAGAAGATTTTCAAAACCAACATATTATATAATGAAAGTGTGCTTTACCCTAAAAATTTCCAAAAAAACAGT
>NW_006922117.1:443357-444895 GCF_000298275.1 Orycteropus afer afer | reverse complement strand
TATATATATATATATATATATATTGCTGTGTTGTATATGTGTGTGTGTGTGTGTGTGTACATGAATGCATACATTCATATATAAGCTTCACTGGCTTTGCTTCTCTAGAGAACCCAGCCTAGGTTTATTAGATTGTCCTTACCTAGGTTTGCTGATTATTAAAGCACAATTTTCACAGTACGGCTTTATTTAGGATTTGTGGAGAATCAAATACATGAATTTATATAATAATTCCCCATATTTTATGTTATCTGGGGTCTTGGGATATGGAGGATTAAGAATAGATGCCACCTAGATAGAGTCCACTAAACTAGATAATTTAGATAAACTTAATCTAGTTAATCTAATTTCTCAAATCCTAAAGATACATTTCTTAAGTATTTCATTGTTACCCCTATATCAAGTCACTACAGTCAATAGATAGTAAGTAAATGGGTTCATTTTATTATGTAGCCGATGAGAATCATTTCTTCATAATAAACAGATGATGTGTAAATTCATCCAACAGGTTTTGCTGAACCTTTATAAAATACAAACATTAATGCTAGGGGCCCTGGTAGATCAACGGTTAAGCACTCAGCTGTTAACTGAAAAGTTTGCAGTTCAAACCACCAGAGGCTCCATGGGAGAAAAGTCCTGGTGCTCTGCTATATAAAGATATCAGCCTAGGAGACCCTATGGGGCAGTTCTACTCTGTCCTGTCAGGTCACTGTGAGTCAGAATGACTCAATGGCACAAAACAACACAAAAAAATGCTAGTAGTTAGAAACATAATAGCAAGTAAGACAAAGGAAGTTCTTTGTCTTATCAAGTGAACAATAAATAAGTTAGCACATAAATAAATGAATAACTTCAAACGTGGGCAAATGTTTTAAAAATAAATAAAACTGAGTAATGTGATAAAGAATATCTAGAAATGTAACCTCAGATATTCTAATCTCTTTGCCATTGTGCGTTTAAACATCCATATTCACTCTTCCTCTTCTTCAATCTTCCTTCTTTCTTTTATTTGTTCCTAATCATATAATCTGTGTTTCATCCTTCTTCAATCACATGATTCTTTTATCTCATTTTTCTTCCTCTGTTAACTCTGACCTCAAGAAAGGAATTGATTGTTTCATTTGGTTTTCTTTCATCACGTCCAGACTTGCAGATCTCTAATCCTGGCCATACGTAATATGTCACCTACTCATCATTTCTGCATCTGAGCTTCCAAGCTTCACCATATACAGATACAAAAACAAAATTACTACACTTAGCACACTGTGTTGTTTCACCTTCTGGCTTCACTTTAATGATCGATAATTGCTTTGGGATATCAACTATTCCAAAAAAATTCTCTTTGTCTTTAACCACTATATTTCACTTTTGCCATTATTTCTCTAATATATTAAGTGAGAGCTTTGCATTTCTTGTACTACAATAAGGCCATTTGATGTAGTTATCTTCAGCTTTTAGTTGTTTACCTGAATACTAATATATGTTACCTCTTTTGACCTCCTTCCTTCTTTGGCCTTGAGAGAAGATGCATTTCTCTC
>NW_006922117.1:441773-442537 GCF_000298275.1 Orycteropus afer afer | reverse complement strand
ATAATCTAAATCAAGAATTTGAGGGTAGGATTCACCTCTGAATCCACCAGCACATTTAAAATTGTAGATAACAAACAAATGTTCATTAAATGAGGCAATAAACTAACACAAAATTTCTCAAAGTATGTTTTACTGACTGTTAGCCAAAGAAAGGGAGCTCTGCTGGCATAGTGCCTAAGACATTTGACTGCTAACCAGAAGGCTGGTGGTTCAAACCCACCAGCCACTCCTCAGAAGGTAGGGTGGGCAATCTACCTTCATAGTGATACACCTCGAAAACCCTAGGAGGGGTTGCTATGAGTCCCAGCCAACTTGAGAGCACATAACAACAACAGCCAACAAAAATGCCTTGAGGTTGGGAGAGACACATTGTTCAAGTAAACTTTGAATTGCTCTTTTGTAACAATATTCTCTGGTAGTTTCTTTCTAAATAAGTTTTACTCAGAATTTTGAATGTTTTAACAAAGACCTTCCTATTCCATGATTTGCCATAATATCAAATATCATACCCTGGATTTTAGTCTATAGAATCCTTTCAGAAACCAATAATTTTGTCTATTTTTTCATGTCTGAATTAGACTATATTTGAATCTCAAGGAAAAAAAAGCACAGCATTTTTAAAAATAGTCAACGAAAATTAATGAATTTTCTATTCTATTCTGCAAGATCTTGTAAGGTGGAAAAGTATTTCAGCAACTGAAATAATCCAATTATGGTATGGAATTAAAAGGACTAATTTATCTTATTATGCAAGTCATTAACAA
>NW_006922117.1:431244-440973 GCF_000298275.1 Orycteropus afer afer | reverse complement strand
TACTAACTTATTTTATTAGATGGCCAGTATTATCCTGATACCAAAAATGATAAAGTCAGTAGGAACATCGGTACAAAAACAAAAACAAAATACTACAGAGCAAACTAGTGCATAAACTCATATGTAAAATACTCAAGAAAATATTAATAAATAGAAATTATCATGATATGAACACAGTTAAACATTGAAAATCAATAAATGTAATCTACCTTATCAACAAGCTACAGAAGGAAAATTAGTTGATAATGTGGAAGCATTCCACAGAATCCAACAACTATTCATGGTAAAATATCTCAGCAAGTTATGAATAAAGGTAAATTCTTCAATCTGATATTTGTTGTTGTTTTGTGCTGTCGAGTCGGACCCAACTCATAGCGACCCTTCCTTGGGTTTCTGAAGCAGTATCACTATGGAAGTATATTGCCCCATTTTCCTTCTGAGGAGTGGCGTGGGTTTGAACCACCAGCCTTCTGGTTAGCAGTCAAGTGCCTTAGGCACTACACTACCAGAGCTCCCCAATCTGTTATAGCATATACCTAAAACCTACAGCTAACATATATTTAATGCTCAGGTACTGAATGCTTTCCTCTTATGATCAGAAATGTGAAAAGTATGTCTGCTTTCATAATTCTTATTCAGTATTAAATATAATGCTGGAAGTTAGAGCCAGTGCAAAAAGGCATAGGAAAGAAATAAAATAATATGTGTTGGATGAGTAGAAAGGAAGGAAGAAGGAAGGAAGGAAGGAAGGAAAGTAGGAAGAGGGAGGGAAGGAGAAATAGGGAGAGAGAGAGAGAGGGAGAAAGAGAGAAAGGGAGTGGGGGTAGACAGAGAGAGAAAGGAAGGGAGGAAGGGAGGAAGGAAGTAAGGAAGGCAGGAGGGAGGGGGGAAGGAAGGAGAAGGAGGGAGCGAGGGACGAAGGAACTCTCCTAGTTTGCAGATGACACAGTTATTTATGTAGAAAATCCTAACCCATCTGCAGAATACCTCTAGAACTAATGAATGAGTGTAGCTGCACTACTAAACCCACTCAGAGGCACCTCAGAAGTGTTGTTAGGTACCAATAAGTTGGTGCCAACTCACAGCAATCCCATGTACAACAGCACAAGTGTCAGAACAGGCTGGTCCTACACCATCATCACAGTCACTGCTAAGTTTAAGCCCATTGTTGCACCACTGCATCTATCCATTTCATTGAAACTTTTCCTTTCTTTTGCGGACTTTCTACTTTACCAAACATGATGTCTTTCTCCAGTTCCTCCCGAAAGTATGTTCAAATTACATGAGACAAAGTTTGCCTTCTTTGCTTCTAAGGAACATTCTGGCTGTATGTCTTCCAAGACTTTCTTTGGGAAGTCCCTGGTCTTTGCCAACACCATAATTCAAAGGCATTAATTCTTCAGTTTTCTTTATTCATTGTTCAGATTTTGCAAGCATGTGAGGTAACTGCAAATGCCATGGCTTGGGTAAGGCTCACTTTTGTCCTCAAAGTGACATCTTTGCTTTTTAACACTTAAAAAGACCTTTTGCAGGTTTGCCCAATGTAATATGTCATTTTATTTCTTCCTGCTTCTGTGGGCACTGATTGTGGATCCAAATAAGATAAAATATTTGAGAACTTCAGTATTTTCTCTGTTTATCACAATGCTGCTTACTGGTGCAGTTGTGATGATTTTTGTTTTCTTTATGGTGAAGTGTAATACATACTGAAGGCAGTGGTCTTTGAGCTCCAGTGGTAAATGCCTCAAGTCTTCCTTACTTTCAGCAAGCAAGGTGTGTCATCTGCATATAGCAGGTTGTTAAGCAGTCTTCCTCTAATGCTGATGCTGCATTCTTCTTCATACAGTATAGCTTTTCAGTTTATTTATTCAGCAGACAGTTTGAGTAAACTATGGTGACAGGATACAACCCTGATGACCAAATTTTCTGATTTTAACCACATAGGAAACCCTTGTTCAGTCTGAACAACTGCCTCAGAAGTAAATCCCAACAATCAGCTTCTGAATACTCACAGCTTTGAAAACCTATGCAGTGCAGTGCTACTCTGCACACAGGGGTCTCCAGGAGCTGGAATTAATTTATCAGAAACTAACAAGGAAAACAACGGATCTCAAATTCATGTCTTCAGAAAATTTTAAGATGTCTGGCTTTCTGTTTATATTAAATTAGGTATTGTTAAGTAAATTTTTTAAAAAACATTATCTACTAAATGTATGCCATTAGAAGAAAGCAAAAATATACAGAGGAATAATATCTTAATGAACTTTTCAGATATCTTTCTGCATTGATCTAAATTTTTCCATAAATTGCTTATGTCATTATATGTATTTGGCTTCTTTGCCTTCTTAGGAAGACTTGACCTCATTTTTTTAAATTATATATCTATGTATAGTTAATTGTATACTCTGTATGAACTGCCTAGTAAAATAATATTGGCAAATATCACTTGAATTTATTGTTATACTGAGCAGAAGAGCAGGGAGAAAAGAAAGCATTTTTACTTCACTTGCTATTCCGTGTATTAAGTTTGCTGTTGTTAGATGCCATCAAGTCATCTCCGACTTACAGTGACTCTGTGTACAGCAGAATGAAACCCTGCCCTGTCCTGTGCTAGCATCATGACCCTTGCTATACCTGGTTCCTTCTGACAATATGACCAAAGTAGGTGAGATGAAGTTTGGCCATTCTCACTTCCAAGGAGTGTTCTGGCTGAACCTCTTCCAGAATAGATCTGTTAGTCTTTTTAGAAGAGCAGGGTACTCTTAGTATTAAGTTTAACTCCCCTCTATTTCTACCTTAAATTTACCTTTTTCTTCACATCTTTATCCAGTTTTTTGTAAACTGGATTATTTTTTTTTAGGTCTTTGTCAATCATCTTGGTGAAGATTAGTCCTCTGTACTGGGATAAACAATATATCTTCACGGCCTTACCAACTATGTACCTCACATCCACCAATCTTAATCTCATGACCCTTTATATCTATTAGTGTCAGTCACCACAAATTTTGATGATCATACACTATACTTATTATAAAGTTTAGTATATTCTTTGTTCAGTTACCTTTGTCCAATTTTAAATCCTTCTTACATTCTCTTTAGGATTCACAGGCCATCATCAGCAAAACCTTCTATCTGATCACCTAGTTTCCCAAATTATGTTCTGCCTTCTTGCTCTAAAGGAATTTGGCTCTTTCTTGAGGTCATTACTTCTGATATCCTTCAATGGTGGCAAGATTTATTTGTCTATTTATTTGTTTTTCTTGTCTCATAGCCCTACACCTCTGGGCCTGGAAGTCTTCTTTCCTTATACTGATGATTTCAATATACATGTAGAAAACCCTTCCAAAATCTCCACACCACCTACTTCAGCTACTCATTTACATTGTAATCCTCTAGATTTTAACATTATGAATAACTACATCCCTTCTATAATCTCAATTCCATACAACTCCTTTCTTTCTAAATTACTGCTTTTAGCATCCCTACTTTTCAGTATCCCATGATCCTTTTGAGTAATTTACCACTGATACAATATCTTTATCGAATGCACCACTCATATTTCAGCTTTGTCAGTTAATTGAAAAATTCCTTCATATTATTTTCCTTTTCTTCCAAAACAGGGTTCTAGCATCAGATTTTTCTTTACATTGTAATTTTTATTTGGCTTCTATAATCAGAAACATTTCCAAGATCTTCCTATACCTTTTAGAACAATCAGACATTGAAAGACTAGAAATCCTCCCCCACTACGGAAGGAAGATGGGGCAATCTACTTCCGTAGTGACAGTGCCTTGGAAATCCAAGGAGGGGTCATTATGAGTTGGGTCCAACTCGACGGCACATAACAGCAACAACAACACCCTTGCTTTTAATAGAATGTTTCTCATTTTGATACTTGAGAAGCCATATGATGTTTCCTCAGAATTACAGAAATGATTGTTTAAAAAATCAGTCTCACTTCTCGGTTGAGAAAAGACATTGAGGGATGCAGACATGGGTGTGTGACAAGGGTGAAAAAAGGACAGCCTGTTAGACAGCAAATGTGATAATCCAGGCAAGAAATGAAGGTAACTCAGATTAGGATGGTAGCAGAAAAGTGTAGAGAAGTGGGAAGATTCTAGATGCACTTTGAAGTTAGACACCACAGGATTTTCTGATGGAATGAATATGACAATCGATAGGTCATTTATGCTCCAAGGAAGGTTGGGCAATCTGCTTCCATAGAGATGTTGTTGTTGTTGTTTGCCATCGAGTCGGCCCCGACTCATAGCGACCCCTCCTTGTGTTTCCAAGGCAGTATCACTATGGAAGTAGGAATGCTCAACCTTCCTTCCTAGGAGTGGCTGGTGGGTTTGAACTGCCAGCCTTCTGGTTAGCAGTCAAGTGCCTTAGCCACTATGCTACCAGAGATACAGCCTCAGAAATCCAAGGAGGGGTCGCTATGAGTCAGAACCTACTCAACAGCAGTGAGCTTGGGATTTTTTGGTTTTAGAGTAAGAAGGAGCCCTGGTTGTATTGTATTTTGACTGCTACCCGAGAGTTGGCAGTTTGAACTCATCAGCCACTCTATGGCAGAAAAGATCTGGCAACCTGTACCCATAAATATTACAAGCCTTGAAAACCCCATGGGGTAGTTCTATTCTGCCCTACAGTGTTGCTATGAGTCGGGATTATCTGCATGCATAAACAGTAAGAGTAATGGTAGCAAAAGCCTGATTGGAGTGGGTTTTAAGGAGTTAAGGAAGTCACAGAACAAGTATAGAAACCCCTTTTAAAGACTTTTGCTGTAAAATAACTTGGACGGCATAAATCAACAAGAGGGATAAATATAAGGGTTGCTTTTAATATAGAATAACAGATAACATGCTTAAATTATGATGAGATGATTCAGTTGAGTGGAGGGAAAGTTAAAAGAGCTGAGCACCAACCATCCTTGAATAGGTAAAAAGTATGAGATCTAGTAATTGATTGGAGAGATTAGCTTTAATAAGAGGATTCACTGTTCATGGTAAGTGTAAGGAGGCAAATATGCAAGTGTGGATAATGAGCAGTGGGGTAGACATAGTATAGGGAGCATGTTGAACCTTTTTCTCATTGCTTCAATTTTTCAATGAAGTAAGATGCAAGATGATTAGGAAAGAGTAAGGATGAGAGAGGAGTTTTCGGAGAAGAGAGAAGGTGGGAAATAGACATCTGCTGTTACTATCTTGAAATTCTCAATTTCATTCATGAATTATGTTTTGTAAGTGAAGTCCAATAGAACATTGAGTCATACATGAGGCCAGGGCAGATACACATATTGTCCATGTTCACAGTTCATTGTTTCTCCACTCACAGTGTCCACAATGTTCCATGAGCACCAAATTCCAGTAGAAACTTAATGCCTGGGAGTTTAGTGAGACTCAAAGCAAGCATCAGTTAATTGCGTATTGTGTATTGTTTACAAATTAGTAGGGTACAGACAACCATGGTAGGTCACACTGAGCATTCAAACCAGAATGTGCTTCAAACTCAGAAAGAAGACAGTTGCATTTTTGTTGCTGTTGTTAGGTGCTGTCGAGTGGTCTCTGACTCATAGTGACCCTATGTAAAGCAGAATGAAACACTGACCAGTCCTGTGCCAGCTCCATGATCCTTGCTTTACCAAAGCCCATTCTTGTAGCCACTGTGTCAATCCATCTTGTTGAGGGCCTTCCCCTTTTTCATTAACCCTCAATTTTACTGATCATGATATCCTTCTCCAGGGAATGGTCCCTTCTTACAACATGACCAAAGTTGTTGAGACAAAGTCTGGCCATTCTCACTTCCAAGAAGAATTCCAGCTGCATTTCTCCCAGGACAGGTTCGTTAGTTCTTTTATCAGTCCATGGTACTTTCAGCATCTTTGCCAATACCACAACCCAAAAGCATCTACTCTTCTTTGGTCTCCCTTATTCATTGTCCAGCTCTAGCATGTATATGAGGTGATTGAAAATACCATGGCTTGTGTCAGGCACACCTTATTCTTCAGAGAGATATTTTTGTTCCTCAGCACTTGAAAGAGGTTTTTTTTGCAGCAGATTTGCCCAGCGCTATATGTAGTCTGATATCTTGACTGCTGTTTCCATTGGCGTTGATTGTAGAACCAAGTAATATGAAGTCTTTGACAACGTCAATCTTTTCTCCATTTATCATGATTCTGCTTATTGGTCCAGTTGTGAGGATTTTTGTTTTCTTTATATTGAGGTGTAATCCATACTGCAGATTGTAGTCTCCAATCTTCATCAGTAAGTGCTTCAAGTCATCCTCACTTTCAGCAAGCAAAGTTATGTTATTAGCATATTTTAGGTTGTTAATGAGACTTCCTCCAATCCTGATGCTATGTTCTTCTTCATAGAGTATTGCTTCTCAGATTATTTGCTCAGCGTACACATTGAATAAGTATGGTGAAAGGATACAACCCTGACACACTCCCTCCTTGATTTTAAATCATGCAGTGTCCCCTCATTCTGTCAGAATGACAGCCTCCTAGTCTATGTAGGGGTTCCCATGAGAACAATTAAGTCTTCTGGAATTCTGATTCTTCTCAACATTATCCATAATTTGTTGTGATCCATACAATTGAATGCTTAGTTATAATGTGTGGTCAATAAAACACAAGTAAACATCTTTCTGGTATTCTTTGAATTCACCCAAGAGCCATATGATATCAGCTATGATATCCCTCCTTCCATATCCCTTCTGAATCCAGCTTGCATTTCTGGAAGTTCTCTGTCAATATACTGCTGCAACCATTTTTGAATCATCTTCAGCAAGATTTTACTTGCACGGGATATTAATGATATTGTTTGAAAATGTCCACATTCTGTGGGATCACCATTCTTTGGAATGGGTACAAAAATGGATCTCTTCCAGTAAGTTGGCCATGTAGCTGTCTTCCAAATTTTTTAGCATAGACAAATGAGTGCCTCCAGTGCGGCATCAATTTGTTGAAACATCTCAATGGGTATTCCGTCAATCCCAGGGCCTCGTTTTTCACCACTTACCGCAGTGCAGCTTTGATGTCTTCCTTTAATACTATTGGTTCTTGATCATATGTCACCTCTTGAAATGGATGCACATCGACCAATTCTTTTTGGTACAGTGACTGTGTATTCCTTCCATCTTCTTTTGATGCTTCTTGCATCATTCAATATTTTGCCCATAGACTCTTTCAATATTGCAACTCAAGGCTTAAATTTTTTCTTCAGTTTCTTCAGCTTGAAAAATGCTGAATGAGTTCTTCCCTTTTGGTTTTCTAACTCCAGGTCTCTGCACATTTCTTTATAATTATTGACTTTGTCTTCTTGTGCTGCTCTTTGAAATCTTCCATTCAGCTCTTTTATCTTATCATTTCTTCCAGTTGTGTTCTAAGAAACACAAATCACTAACGCTCCCTATCATATCTTTATTACTCATGTTGCTTTCCTGTATCACCCAACCACTTTGAAAAACATGACACGAAAGGAAAGGGAAATACAGAGCCATAGTTCCTTTTTCTTTCAGATCTTTCTTATTCCACAGTAAGCTAATGGTAGAGAGTATTGGTAGAATATGCATGTATTGAGCAATAAAATATAAATAATTGAGTCAGGCTTGTCGAGTGTTTCCATGGTTCCAACAGTAACAAATTGTATGCTCATGTAAAACTATGAAATATGAATTGTGTATATTGATGAGTCCACAGAATGTGTCAAATGTCCTTTATATTTTACAACTGATATTGCAACATGTAAAGATGAATACTAAAATTTATGTTAGTAATTATTACCCTTTTAACTTGGAATTTTAAATTAAAAAAAAAAAATTCTATTTTAGGTTTGGTTCTGACTCAGCAGCAACACTGTACTACCCCACAGCGTTTCTAAGGCTCAAAATCTTTACAGGAGCAGATTGCCACATTTTTCTTCTATGGAGGGGGCTAGTGGGTTTGAACAGACAATTTTGTTTTGTGTAGCAGCCCAGTGATCAGCCACTGCACCACCAGTGTTCCTTGGAACAGTAAATAGCAAGCTAAAAACATGATGACAATTTGAGAGAGTCCAAAGAAAAAAGAAACAAAGCTTTATATTTTTAAATGGCATTTTTTCTCACTGTTTGAACAAGTGAGCCCACATTTTCCTTTTGCATTGGGTCATACAAATTATATAGTTGGTCCTGTCCATCAGTGGCACAGGGGTTCAGGCCATAATTGTTGCTGTGGGACAGAAAAGACTCATCTTAACTCTTTACACTTGCTTTCCTACAGTGCATAGTGCTTGGCCTCTGGGAGAGACCCAGCAAATCCATCCATTCCCAGGGCACAGGCAAATATTCATTGCTTCTGGAAGATGAGCAGAAGTACAATGTGTCTGCCTCAGAGAGAAGGATAAAAAAACCTTCCTATCCTGCAGGACAACTGCAATGATATTTTTGTTATTCAGGAAGATTAGAAGCAAAATCCCTCTACACTTCAGGGAGGGGGAGAAAACTGGTTGTGCCTAAGATCCTATACTGACACCAGACAGAGGTCTGCTACTGTTGTGGACAGACAAGGAACTCCTGCTTAAAACAAATCAGAAATGTATGGTAGAGTTTAATTGTTATGGAAACAAGAAAGAGAGAATGAAAGCACAACCATCAAGACTCAGGAATCTTTTTCATTGACGTCTTTTACTGTTTTGGTTGTTTTTAGGTACTGTCTAGTTGGTCCCAACTCAGAGCTACCCTATGTACAATAGAACTAAACACTGCCAGGTTCTGTGCCATTCTCACAACTGTTGCTATGGCTGAGTTCATTGCCACAGTCACTGTTATCAATTCATCTCAGTGAAGGTCTTCCCTTTTTCACTTACCCTCTATTTTTCGAAGCATGTTATCTTTCTCCAGAGATTGGTTCCTTCTGACAACAGGATCAAAGTATGAGAGACAGACAAAATTTAGCCATTCTCATTTCTAAGGAGTATTCTGTATGTACTTTCTTCAGGATAGATCCATTTGTTCTAGCAGTCCATAGAACATTCGATATTCTTGACCAACACAATTCAAATGTAAGTCTTCTTTGGTCTCTCTTATTTATTCAGCTTTCACATGTATATGAGGGTATTGAGAATACCATGGCTTGGGTCATGTGCATCTTAGTCTTCAAAGTGATCATCTTTGCTTTTTAACACTTTAAGGATGTCCTTTGCAGAGATCTTTAATAGGTTAAGTAAATTCTTTTCTATTATTATTTTGCTGAGATTACTAAACATAAACGAATATTGAATTTTGTCTATTATTTTTTTGCATCTATTGAGATGACTATATGGGTTCACTCATTTTGCTGATATAGTGAAATACACTGATTTTCAAAAGTGGAACCAATTTGGCATTTTACTTGAAAATGCTGTATTTTCCTTTTTATGTATTAGTGGATTCAATTTGCAAATATTTTATTAAGGGTTTCTACATCTATGTTCATAAAGGATATTGCTCAGTACTTTCATTTTTCTCTAAGTAATTGTTTAGCTTTGTTATCAGGACACTGTCCTCATAAAATTATCTGATGTTCTCTACTATTTTCTGCAAATCTGGAGGAGTGAGGAGAATGAATAATCAATGAATGTCTTAATTGGAACTACACAGTTGTATATATTTGTCAAAACATATAAAATGTATTTCTAAGCAGGGTGAATTTTACTTTAAATTATTCCTCAATACATCTGATTTAAAAATCAAAAATATTTTTAA
>NW_006922117.1:418790-422220 GCF_000298275.1 Orycteropus afer afer | reverse complement strand
AAAAAAAAAAAAAATTATAGATTCAAACATAATCCAGTATCTATTAAACTTTTACTCATCTACTATGTGGTGGTTTAGGGCCTAGGTTTATAAACAGACCTTAGAAAACTTGAAATCATTAATACATGCAGTGCTCAATCTAATTACTATTTGACATGTTTGATGTTTTTATAACTTATTTCATGTTTTTATAATTTTATTTTCTTTCTATTTATGTCACTGTCAATACTGAAAAACAAACAAACAAACAAACAAAAAATCCTTTGCTGTTAAGTCAATTTTGACTCATAGCAATCGTAGGACCTCTCAAAAGAACACCTGGTAAGATAAATGTTCTTTTTCCTAAGTTACTTACATTTTTACTTCCCTATACTAATTTCAATGACCTCACTTGCAGTCTATTTTACAAGCAAAATTTCTTTTTAGAATTTGCTCTTATTACTTTGAGATATATATCTAGTGGTGGGATTGCTGAATCATATGTTATTTCTATTTCCAAATTTTTAAGGAAGAGTCATACCATTTTCCCTGGTGGTTGTACTATTTTGCAGCTGCACTAGCAGTATAAAATAGTTCCTCACCCTTTCCAGTATTTGTTAAAAATGAAGGACCATCTAGGGACAAGTATTGTCTGACTTTAGAATATATACATGTTGTAGAACATTTAAAGTCAGATATGTTCGTGAGGGTAACATAAGAATTACCACAATGGAATGGAGCTCCGGTGACATAATGCCTAAGCAGAAGGCTGGCACTTCAAACCCACCAGCCACTCCTTGGAAGGAAGGTTGGGCAATCACAATAGAATAAATAATGTTTATTTTAAAGTATGTTTTTTTAAGCTAGGAAACCATTCCATCAATAATTGCTAATGTCTTCTATATGCCTAGCACTGTTTGGGTTCTGGGGATAACCAGTGAACAAAACAAACATGATGCCTGCTCTAATATTCTACTGAAGGAATATAGTGTAATATATTTGACAAAGATTTCAATAGCCTCATATGCATGTGAAAACTGGATAATGAAAAAGGAAGACAGAAGAAGAATTCATGTGTTTTAACTGTAGAGTTGATGAACAATATTGAATATGCCATGGACAAAAAAAGAAAGAACAAATCAGTCTTAGAAGAAATAGAATAAAAATGGTCTTTAGAAGCAAGGATGCCAAGACTTTGACTCACTTACTTTGCGCACATTTTCAGGAAAGCCCAATTTCTAGAAAGGAAACCATGTGTGGTAAAGTACAGGGTAAATGAAATCGAGGACTATCTTCAAGGAGATAGAATGACGCAGTAACTGCAACAGTGGACACAAACACACCAGTGAAAATGAGGATGGTGCAGGACTGGGAGCATTTTTTGTTATTGTTGTTGTTCTTATGCATAAGGTCACCAAAAGTCAAACCTAACTTGAGAGCAACTAATAACAAAAACAAAAATGGTAAACCAGTGCATAATGAAGTAGAGCTTTTCCACCTCCTTTTAGGAGCTCTCATGGCCTAGTGGTTGCGAACTAAAAGGTCAGCAGTTCAGACCCACCAGCCACTCCATGGGAGAATGTTGATGAAGTCCCTGCCTCTATAAAGATTTACAGCCTGGAAAACTCTATGGGGACATTCTACTCTGTCTTATATGGTCACTATGAGTCAGAATCGACTCGATGACATTTTTGGTTTTTGTTTCCCGTGTGTTCTTAAAAAACTCAAAAACTCACTGCCCTTGAGTCGTTTTTGACTCATAGCCACTCGTATATTCTTAGTGAAGGGGAAATATTCCGTCAACCGGAGTGTGTGCCTTGCTCCCTGCAGAAGCTCCCAGAAGTGTCCAGTAGAAGCGTTCACATGGCGCGTGGCAAAGCTTTACTCCTGACTGAGGACTCCCGGCCAGAGGTACAACTCAGAGGGGACGTAATATAAAACTCCTCTTTTCAGCCTGCTTCTGTTTCTAAATTTTCCCCTACAAATAGGTCTTTAGACTAAAACCATTTATAGTGGTTAGAATCAGAAATTGATTGCTTTTTCTTTTTTTGTTATTTTATTTCTCTTTGTCCCATTTTTTCTGAAGTATTATTTAAATTAATAATTATTAACATGACAAACTAGAAGTGAATTTTACTTTGTGTATCATATATCATATTTTTTAAAATAGAGTGTATTTTAAAATTGAAATTTTTGTTGTGTAGTTCTATTACTTTGAATTAGGACTGTTCATAGAGCTAATAGCATAGTAGAATTATTTCACAGTGTATAGTTCTAGGAATTCCTTTGAATAAATAATGCTCACCAAATAAATATCATAGTAATAATGTGAGCATAATATTTTCCTTTTATCAGTTTGAGTTAAAGATAACATATGTGTTCATAAATGTGGATATAGGTATTTACATCTATAGTTAGTATCCTAAAAAGTTTGTTTTTAATTGTGTATGTGCAAAAGGGGCAGGGAGGTGACATCTTCTGACCTTCTTTAACTACAGAAGAGAACAGAATTACCATCAGCAGCCCAGGGCCTGTTCTTAAGAGGCCAGACATGCCACCATCCTCCAGCCTTCTTACTAACCTTGACACCAACTATCCCTCTCATGGCACCCACTACCTCTCTGCGAGGTTTGATAATTCACTGCAGTGGCCACACAGAACTCACAGATTATGGGGTTTATTAGGGAAGCCACAGGCTACAATTCAAGTTCAGGAATGAGCTCAGTCTCTCTCACCCTGCTGTCTCTCTCAACAGGCTGTCTCTCTCCCAACTGTTAGTTTCTCTCTCAGCACATCACCTCTCTCAGTCTCTCTCAGCAGCACATCTCTTTCAGCAGCATCTCTCTCTCAGCTGGCAGTCAGAGAGACCCCTTCTGCCTCTAGGAAGGTTCCTTTTGAGCCTGGCAGAGTGGCCAAAACCAACCAATCCCAACATCAGAGTTTCTATACACTTAAGAGAGAGCGAACTTCCCAGAAGACTGCTTTGTGTGGCTCTAACAGAAATACACCAGGTGGATAACTTTAATACTCATTTACTCAGGTGCCCCCAGCAAAGTGGGAGTTACAAAGACTATGGCTAGAAAAGTCATACCATGTAATTTACTACAGCACAGTATGCTATATAACCCTTTTTCAGATACACAATGTTCAATAAGAAGAACATCATTTAAATAGATTGTTTACATTGTTTTCCTACCAAACCAAACTCATTGTTGTTGAGTTGGATCTGACTCATAGCGACCCCTCCTTGGTTTTCTGAGGCAGTATCACTAGGGAAGTAGACTGCCCAATCTTCCTTCTAAGCAGTGGCTGGTGGGTTTGAACCACCAGCCTTCTGGTTAGCAGTCAAATGCCTTAGGCACTACACCAACAGAGCTAGAGAAAGTTAAATTTTGGTATGAAATTGGCTTATGGGTCATATAGGAACTAAATTCATGAAAAAAAAGACCTT
>NW_006922117.1:416789-418645 GCF_000298275.1 Orycteropus afer afer | reverse complement strand
ATGGAATTTTCCCCTCTTAGAATACTAATCACATTAAGAATACTTCTCAAGGTCACTACACACATCTTGCTTTTGATTTTGTCTTATGAAAAGAGAACAAAAGTAAGAAAAACACATTGGGGTATATATAAGGGTAGGGGTAGTGTGGGAGTTTGC
The DNA here is from genome assembly GCF_000298275.1 of Orycteropus afer afer. Taxonomy (NCBI): domain Eukaryota; kingdom Metazoa; phylum Chordata; class Mammalia; order Tubulidentata; family Orycteropodidae; genus Orycteropus; species Orycteropus afer. The sequence goes on along the minus strand of NW_006922117.1, from coordinate 418,489 downwards.
TGAAACTGAAGAAAGAAGAGAAAAGAAAAAGTATATCATGCAAATTTAAAGGGAAATGGGAGATTAAAAAATTGGCCAGAAAATTGGCAACAACAACAACAAAAAATCAAATAATTGAAAAAAGCATAAACCCACATTTTCTACACAAATAAGCCAAAAAAACCCAACTGACTGCCATCGAGTCAGATCTGACTCATAACAACCCCTCCTTTCCAAGGCAGAATCACTACGGAAGTAGATTGCCCAATCTACATAAATCGTATCAAATTAAATATTTGTGTACTTCCCTTTTCATTAGTTTGAGAATTATTTCACTCCATGTTTTCTTATGAATATTAATTGAACACTTTATATGTGCTGGACACTTTTCTAGGGGGTGACAAAAGGTTAGATGACAGACAATGACATCAAGGAACTCATATTCTGGCTGTAGAAGGCAGAAAATAAAACATGAGTAAATATAGTACGTGCAAGGCAGTACCAATCACTACAGATGACATTAAATGGTGTGAGCAGTATGGAGAGAGAGATCAGATTACATAGAAAGCTTAAGGGAAGGCCTTCCTGGTCATGATACTGTTAGCAGAAGTATGAAGATATTGAAGTCATGAGCTGAGTATATGTCTCGTGTGGACTTGTGGAACACTGAGCAGGACTCTGGCTGCAGTGGAGTAAGGGAGAAAGACAATGATCGGAGATGAGGTTGGAGGTATAGCAGTCAGTCATGCTGTGTAGGAACATGTAAGTTTATCATATGAATTTGAGATTTTATACTTCCTGAAATGGGAAGCCATTGGAAGCATTTTACCAGAGAGGTTTCAGGACTTGATTTGCATTTATAACGATTTAAGGTTCTGGTGTAGTGAAAATAGAGTGTAGGGTTAGTAAGTTTACTGGAATAATCAGAGGATAGATGATGATGCAGTGTGGGCACAGAGTTGGTGGCAATGAAAGAGGATAGAGAGATTGTTTTCTGATTTAAGTTTGGTACAATGGTCAGCAGAATTTGCCATTGGATTGTATTTGGGGTATGTGAAAAAGAAAAGTCAAAGATAACTCAATTTTTGATGTACGCACCTGGAGAAGGTAAAGTGCCCATTAAATGAGATGTGGAAGAAGGTGAAGGAGGAGATTTTGGGAAAATGGTAGGAGCCCAGTTTGAACATATTATTGTTTCCAATGTTTGTTAGAAGGCAATGTGAGCTATCAGATGTACAATTAGATATAGGAGTCTCCAGATATACATATGGCATATAAAATAACGTTTGTAGATAATATCACCAAGAGAATGTGGACATGGGGTGAAAAGAAAGAAGTAGCCCCACCACTGGCTCCCACTCCAAGGTCAACTCCAGAGGCACTAGAGAGGGAAAACTGCAAAGAGAAAAACTTTTAATAAAGCTTTTTCTAACAATGGCATGTTTGAGTCCTTCTCTGAAACCTTTTGGAAGATATGAGTGTATGAAAATAATAATGAAAAGATGCCTGTATTCTGTTCTCACTTCTCATGTATCATTGCCTTGGGAAAGTCGTGTGCTACCCACATGTACAACTGTCACTTAGTCCTCTTATAATGGTGAGGCTTTGTGAAATGCAGGTAGTGAAAAACGTTAGTCCACTCACTTTTCTAATCTAAAAGGTTTGATAGAATTTAATTTTAAACTCATGGAAGCCTTTTTGTTTTTGTTGTCAATATATAT
>NW_006922117.1:408550-416377 GCF_000298275.1 Orycteropus afer afer | reverse complement strand
TAGGACCTGACTCATAGTGACCCCTCCTTGGGTTTCTGAGGCAGTATCACTACAGAAGTAGATTGCCCAACCTTCCTTCTGAGGAGTGGCTATTGGTTTGAACCACCAGCCTTCTGGTCAGCAGTCAAGTGCACTACACCACCAGAGATCCTATCATATTATTGTAATGACTGTATGTCTTCACATTTCTATTTCCATGACTAGTTTCAGTTATTTCCACTCATATTTGTGTCCAAAGTTGTGCATTTTATGAAAATGATGTTCTAAGATTCTGTTTAGGATTGTATTATTTTCGTTTGGGAAAAATTAGCAGTCTGGACCATGATAGAAAATCATCAATAACTGGTACAGCAAAATCACAAATTAATTAGAATAGATTCCATGACCACTCAAACACATATCAAATGGACAAATGAAAGATTAACCTGGTGCTGTCTTTCTACTTATCTCTGTATTCTTTTATATCTTTTAGTAAAAATATGTAGCTTTTCTTATAGCTTCTGAAAATATTTTTATGATAACTCCATAATATTTTCATGTAAAAACATTATTTTTTACAGAAGTTTTAGGTTTACAGAAAACATTTGTAGAAAGTCCGGAGTTCTCCTCTTCTGCACTATAGTTTCTGCTATTGTATTATTAATATCTTACATTAATGTGGTAGTTTTGTTATAATTGATGAAACAATATTGATATCTTATTATTAACAAAAGTCCATAGTTTTCATTAGGACTACCTCTTTAGGTGGTTCAATGGCTTTTGACAAATGCATAGTCAAGTGTCCAACAACACAGCTATGCAGTATTATGTAGTATTTTGTCATTGGTCATAAGATGCCTCGTGTTTCACCCATGCGGTCCTGCTATCCTTCTCTAAAACTGAAAACCAAAGATATGATTGCAGTCTGTATAATCTCTTTATTTTATATTTTGGAGAGGTTTCTACTTTCCCTTTATGTTATTTAACTACTTGTTGCTTTGGAATTTTGTGTATTATCTTATGTCTATTTAGGTTTTTCCAGTCTCATATTAATTCTACGTTCCTTAATTACTGTCTTTTCTAGATTTCTTGCCTCCTCCTATCAAAATTAAAACATCTATTTCAGTTTCATAGTTTATTTCTTTAACCATAACTTCCACAACAGTGTTAAATGTCATGCAAACTTTCAAGTGCAAAATATAGGAACATAAACGGAACTAGAAATACTTTATTGAATATAAAAAGAGAAGAAAATGAGAATAAGAATACTGAGGGAAAATATCACAGGTCACCCAAGTACTTTGACCTTAAACTTGCTTCTCCAAACTGTCCTCTGCCTTGATGACAGAACCAATCCCTGCACCGTTCCTCAATCCACCAACGTGGGAATCACTCTAGAATCTTCCTTTCCACCTAATTCCAATTTATTATATATTTTGTTTACTGTTGTTGTCACTCACCATCAAGACAATTCCAACCCATTTGTGCAGAACAGAAATGCTCTAGATGTTTTGAAAGTTGTGACCATTGGCAAAGATCACTAGGACTGTCTTAAGTCCCTAAGCCCAGTGAGTAATTCTCTCAAAGTGTTTACTTATGGCTAAAAAATTTTCCAACTTTGTCCTCTGTAAGTTCTACTATATCCTTGGATATATTTTTCAGCATGTACAAATACATATGTAGAAATATCCTCTCCCCAACTCATGGTTGTAATCCTATTAATCTTCCTGCGCCTTACATGATGACATATATTTCGACTCATAGGTATTGTTGGTTATTACTACGATTACAACTTGTGTATATAATAGCATTTATGTTTATTGTCTTTTCCTCTTGTGTACCTCATATTGTTGTCCTTGGTCACGTTGTGTTGACCTCTTCTTTATTGTATATTGCTTTTCCCTCCACTCAATTTAATATGGGTCCACTCTCTGGTAAGTGATTTACCCTCTCTTCCCCTCCCACTCCTAGTCATCAACAAAGAATGTTTCTTTCTGTGTGTATCTATTCTCAATTTTTTATACTTATGTCTCATACAATACTTGACCTTTTGTGATTTATTTATTTTTATTATTATTACTCAGCATAATGTCCTCCAGTTTCATACATTTTACAAAGTGTTCTGCTTTATTCTTTAATGTTGTCTATTATTCCGCTGTGTGTATGTTCCATAGTTTGTTTATCCCTTCACCTATTCATAGTCACTTAGGTTGTTTCTATCTTTTTGTTATTGTGAATAATACTGTGAAGAACCTGTGTGTGCATATTTCAATTCATGTCATGGCTCTTACTGCTTTGAGATACATATCTAGTGGTGGGATTGCTGAATTATAAGTTATTTCTATTTCCAACTTTTTAAGGAAGAGTCGTACCATTTTCCACAGAGGTTAGACTATTTTTGAAGTTACACTAGCAGTATAAAAGAGTTCCACACCCTTTCCAGAATTTGTTGTTTTCTGTAATTTTGAACTGTGTTATTATCCTGGGATGAGGTTATATCTCTTGCATTTCCAGAAGTCATCCTTTGCACACGTTTATTTTTCCCCCCTTTAAATATCTTCTGCATCCTTTCCTTTGGAAGGAATTATGGGCAATCTACTTGTGTAGAGATACTGCCTCGGAAACCCAAGGAGGGGTCGCTATGAGTCAGAACTTTCTATCTTACAATGGCTTGTTTTTAAGACTTAGTCAAGAATCACCATAAAAGGGCTGTGTTCCTAGAAGTTTTTCAGGCTATTTTAATGATGTCTCTTCATAGCTCTTGTATTTTCCTCAATGTCTGATTGAAGGAATATTTGATCATAACATTTAATGCAATGTATACAAAACTTTATAACAGAAAACTATTCTCTCTTAGAATTTTTCCTACAGAATTGTTCTCAAAAGATGTTTTACCAGTAAATATGATTCTTCACAGCCTATATTACAAAACTTGTGCTAAAGGAAGAGCACTGATTTACTGGAAGTCTGAACCCCACAGAAAATACAGTGCTGTTCAGATAGAAATTTCATCTCTAATAATTCAGAAGCAGTTATTCTAAGTTTATTTTGGCAAAAATTTAAGAACTCTTTGAGGATAAATAAAGTTGTGATGTAAAATAAGGCAAATGTGATCATACAATCATAGAGGTAAGAAATTCCAAGGAAGAAATTTAGCATATTCAGTCAGGTATCACTATGTTTTTAAAAAGCAGAAACCAAAAAGTTAAAACATAAGTAAAAGTCCATGATTACATTAATTCATTTCATCAAATCCTAAATTTCTCTCTTCCTTCATATGGGTATTCAGATCAATATTTTTAAAGTGTTCCTTATATACATTTTGTTGCTGTTAGGTGTTATTAAACCAATTCTGAGTCATCAGGCCTCCACATGATAGAATATATCTATGCCACTGGGTTTTCTACGTTGTAACATTTACAGAAGTGTCCCAGCAAGTCCTTCTCATACAGAGCCACAGAGCCTAACTGCCAAACTTTCAGTTAGCAGTAGAGTGAACCTTCATGGTTTTTTTTTTTTAATTATATACTACTAAGAAAACCAAACCTTCTGCCATTTAGTCAATTCTGACTCATAGCAACCTCACTGGTTTTCCAAGGTGGTAAATCTTTATGGAACTAGATTCCCCCATCTTCCTTCCTTGGAGAAGCTGGTGAGCTTGAACCACCAAACTGCTGGTTAGCATTCAAATGTCTTAGGCACTGAAAATGCAAAGATAAAACAATAAGAGTAATGTCATAAAAAAAAATGGTAATAGAAAAAATGACGAAATTGAAAGATTATTAACAGTCTGATATTTATAAGTATTCTGAAATTCTGATTCTCGAATATAGTTGAAAGTCCTATGAGTACAAAACAGAAGAATAAGTAAAATGATACAACAATGTTTGTTTTACTTCTGCTTTCAGTTTAAATTTTCAACAGGATTTAACTTTCCTTTAGAGGAATATTGCCTTAAATTCATCTTTAGTGTTTAGAATAATGCCTAACATGTAGCAGACATTCAATAAATTCTGCTATATGAATATATGAATGAATGTTCAGCTTTTCTTTTTTTTTTAACCCCTCCAAGCTGATCTTCTTACCATTCATAGACTAGACCCATGATTTATAGCCCAACTATTGAGAATAATGGTGCAGAGTTAATTGTATGGTATGTAGCAAAGTAATTTTTTTCTTACTACTAAAAATTAAAATGTCAAAGTTTTAAAATAATTTCCTTCAAATGAAATTTAGGCAATTCTCACTCACCTGTGTGCTTTTTTGAATAGCAGAGAAATATGTTCCCACGGGAGCTCTGGTAGCATAGTGGCTAAGGCACTTGACTGCTAACCAGACGGCTGGCGGTTCAAACCCACTAGCCACTCCTCGGAAGGAAGGTTGGGCAATCCTACTTCCGTAGTGATACTGCCTCGGAAACCCAAGGAGGGGTCGCTATGAGTCAGGTCTGACTCGATGGCACATAACAACAACAACAATGTTTTGGAACTAGTCCCATATCTCTGAAAACATCAGCACAAACAGGTCCCGCCTGTGTCACCAAAGGTCAAACCAATTGGTTTACACAATCCTATCAATCTTTAGGGAGCTCTGGTAGTGTAGTGCCTAAGGCACTTGACTGATAACCAGAAGACTGGCAGTTCAAAACCACCAGTCACTCCTCGGAAGGAAGGTTGGGCAATCTACTTCCCTAGTGATCCTGCCTCAGAAACCCAAGGAGGGGTCGCTATGAGTTGGGGCTGACTTGAGGGCACACAACAACAACAACAACTGGTGAGTGCCTAAGGCATTTGACAGCTAACCAGAAGGCTGGCAATTCAAACCCACCAGCCTCTCCTCAGAAGGAAGACTGGGAAATCTACTTCCATAGAGATACCAACTCAGAAACTCAAGGTCACTATGAGTCAGAATCAACTCCATGGCAGTGAGTATTGTTTTTTGAGTACCAGTCTTTTAAGGAGATATGGCAGCACAATGTCTGAGGCATTTGACTGCTAGTTAGAGGTTTGGTTGCTCAAATCCACCAGCTGCTCTGCAGAAGTAAGATGGTGCAATACACTTACGCAAAGATTTACCCCCTTGGAAACTCAGTGGGATCATTATGAGTTGCAATTGAATCAGTGACAGTGGGTTTAATCACAGTGAGTTTATCAGTTTTTTTAACTTTTTCTTCTATCTTTGATTTCTCAGTAAATAGTCCTTGCATTTTCTCCTTCTATGTTTTTCTTTATGCTCATGTCTCCTCTGTCAGAAATGCTGTTCCTGCATATCTGACAAGATGAATTGTTATTTCTTCTTCAAGATTCAGCCCATATGCCAGTTATCTGTGAAAGTTGTCTTTTTTTCTTGACCCAACACATTGTACTGCCTCTGTTATATGAGTAATTATCACAGAATCACTTAAGTATTTCTCTTTATGTCTTGCTGTTCCTTAACGGCAGAGAAATAAAGTCCAGCGCAATGTCGTAGTGTTAGCACTCTCAAAATCTTTGTGATATGAAGGTTCTAAAAGAATGCTCAAGACACCTAGATCAACCACCTTCTGATGCTTATTTAAATCTCTGCTATAACCCTATAATGCAGTTATTATTGCTTTCTCCAATATCACTTATCATCTTCTAGTATTTATGTTGTAGATATTTAATTATTCATTTATTTACTTGTTTATTAAGTTTATTGCCTGTTTCCTAATATCTAAATATGTAATATCCTAATATATAAATATCCTGAGGCAGGGATTTTTCTCAGTTTTGAAAAAATCTTAAAGGTCTACAAGAGTTCTAGAATCAAGAAGGTGATTAACAAATATTTTGGAATAAATTAAGCTAAAATTTTGTTTTTTGGTTTCCATGGAAGTCAAGATCAAACATGTCAATATCAACCCCATAGATAGTCAGTATGTTCTTTTTAAATCTTGTTAAAAAAAATCCTGAAAAGTTAATATTTTTTGTTTTTCTATTTTTGAATTTATTATAATGAAATAAATTTGAGGAGCTGCCTCTTAAAGTAGAGTTGACATTAATATGGATGGAGTAAGCTTCTGGGATCTTCATTTGATGATATATCATGACTCAAAATGGGAAGAAACAGTTGCAAACATCCATTAATTATCAGAGCATGGAATGTACGAAGTATGAATCTAGGAAAATTGGAAGTTGTAAAGAATTAAATAGAATGAATAAAGATCAATAACTTAGACATTAGTGAGCTGAAATGGACTGAATTGGCCATTTTGAATCAGACAATCATATGGTCTAATATTCCGGGAATGACAGATCGAAGAGGAGTAGTATCACATTTGTTGTCAAAAAGAAAGTTTCAAGATCTATGCTGAAGCACAATATTGTTACTAATAGGATAATATCTGTATGGTTACAAGGAAGACCAGTTACTACAACTACGATTTAAATTTATGCACCAACTACTAAAGCCAAAGATGAAGAAATTGAAGATTTTTACCAACCTCTGCAGTCTGAAATTGCCCAAAAAAAAGCCATCAAGATGTAGTGATTATTTTCAGTGATTGGAATATGAAAATTGGAAACAAAGAAGAATCACCAGTAGTTGGAAAATATGGCCTTGGTGATAGAAATGATGTTGGAGATAATATGATAGAATTTTCAAGACAAATGACTTACTCATTGAAAATGCCTTTGTTGAACAACAAAAACAGTGGCTATACATTTTCTGCTTACCATATGGAACATACAGGAATCATCAGATCAACTCATTTGTGGAAATAGGTGACAGAAAGGCTCAATATCATTAGACAAAACAAGGCTAGGGGCTGACTGTGGAACAGACCATCAATTGCTCATATGCAAATTGAAGTTGAAGTTGAAGAAAGTAGAAATAAGTCTAAGGAGCCAAAGTACAATCTTGAGTACAACTCACCTTAATTTAGAGAACATCTAAAGAATAAATTTGACACATGGAACACCAGTGAACAAAAACCAAACATGTTGTGGGATGACATCAAGAACATCATACATGAAGAAAGGAAAAGGTCATTAAAAAGACAGGAAAGGAGGAAATTACAAATATGGATGTTAGAAGAGACTCTGAAACTTGTTCTTGAATAGAGAGTAGCTAAAGTGAATGGAAGGAGCTCTGGTGGCATAGTGCCTAAGGCATTTGACTGATAACCAGAAGGCTGGTGGTTTAAATCCACCAGCCACTCTTCAGAAGGAAGGTTGGGCAATCTACTTCTGTAGTGATACAGCCTCAGAAACCCAAGGAGGGATCACTATGAGATGGATCAGACTTGACAGCAGTGAGTTTGGTTTAAAGTGAATGGAAGAAATGATGAAATAAAGAGCCAAACAGAAGATTTCAAAAGGCAGTTCAAGAAGACAAAGTAAAGTATTATAATGAAATGTGCAAAGACTTGGGGTTAGAAAACCAAAAAAGAAGAACACAAATGGCATTTTTCAAGCTGAAAGAACTGAAGAAAAAAATGCAAGCTTTGAGTGCCAATACTGAAAGATTCTATGGACAAAATACTGAATGATGCAAGAAATATCAAAAGAAGATGGAAAGTATACACAGACTCACTGTACCAAAAAGAATGATCAATGTTGAATTATTTCATAAGATGACACATGATCAAGGACCAATGGTGATGAAGGAACAATTCTAAGCTGCACTGAAGGAATTAGTGAAAAACCAGGCTCCAGGAAATGATGAAATATCCACTGAGATGTTTCAACAAACAGATAAAATGCGGGATGTTCTTATTCATTTATGCCAAGAAATTTGTAAGACAGCTATCTGGACAACTTATTGTTGTTGTTGTTGTTATGTGCCATCGAGTCAAACCCGACTCATAGCGACCCCTCCTTGGGTTTC
>NW_006922117.1:399228-408450 GCF_000298275.1 Orycteropus afer afer | reverse complement strand
ATTGCCCAACCTTCCTTCCGAGGAGTGGCTGGTGGGTTTGAACCGCAAGCTGTCTGGTTAGCAGGCAAGTGTCTTAGCCACTATGCCACCAGAGCTCCCAAGGACAACTTATTGGGAGAGATAAATATTTGTGCCAATCCTAAGAAAGTGATGCAACAGAATGTTGAATTATCAAACAATGTCATTAATATCACATTCAAGTAAAGTTTGTTGAAGATCATTGAAAACTGATTGCAGCACTATATTCACTGGGAACTTCCAGAAATTCAAGCTGGTTTCAGAAGAGGATATGGAATAAGGGATATCACTGTTGATGTCAGGTGGATCTTGGCTGAAAGGAAAGAATACCAGAAAGATGTTTACCCGTGTTTTATTGATTATGCAATGGCATTTGACTGTGTGGGTCACAACAAATTATAGATAACAAGATTGTGAAGAATGAGAATGCCAGAACATTTAATTGTGCCCATGAGGAATCTGTACATGGACCAGAGCTGTTTGAACAGAACAAGGGAAATTGTTTAAAGTCAGAAAGGGCATGCATCAAGGTTGTATTCTTTCACCATACTTATTCATTCTGTATGCTGAGCAAATAATCTGAGAATTTGGACTATATAGAAGAGTGGAGCATCAGGATTGGAGGATGATTCATTAACAACTGATGATATGAAGATGACACATTACTTGCTGAAAGTAAGATGACTTGAAGAATTTACTGATGAAGATTAAAGAATACAGGTTTTAGTATGGATTACATCTCAACATAAAGAAAATTAAGGTCCTCAAAAATAAGCAGCATCATGATAAAGTGAGAAAAGATTGAAGTTGTCAAAGATTTCATATTACTTGTTTCTACGATCAACAACAATGGAAGCAGCAGTCAAGAAATCAGATGATGTATTGCACTGGGCAAATCTACTGCAAAACACCTCTTTAAAGTGATGAAAAGCCAAGATGTCTCTTTGATGACTAAGGTGTATCTAAGCCAACCCATGCTATATTCAATCACTTCATATGCATGTGAAGGCTGGAAAATGAATAAGGAAGATCAAAGAAGAGTTGATTACTTTGAGTTGCGGTATTGGCAAAAATACTGAAAATACCACGGACTGCCAGAAGAATGAACAAATCTGTCCTGGAACAAGTGCCTCCAGAATGCTCCTTGGAAGTGAGAATGGCCAAACTTCATCTCATCTACTTTGGTCATATTGTCAGAAAGGACCAGTCCCTGGAAGGGTGTCATGCTTGGTAAAATAGATGGTGAGTGAAATAGGGGGAAACCTTCAACAAGATAGATGGACATAGTGGATGCAATGATGGGCTCAAGTATTGCAAGGATTATGAGGATGGCGCAGAACCAGGCAGCCTTGTTCTGTTTTACACAGGCTCATGAATCGGAGCTGACTCCACAGCACCTAACAAGAACATTATGAGAAGCCTAACAAGCTGAACAATTAAATTTCAGTTTTATGCTTACCAAACAGCCTAATTCGAAACGGTGAAAAATAAAAGAAATATAAATGCACATATCCCATGTTGACAGTCAGGGTAAGCATCCTAAAAATTTTGAATAAATGTTATTTATTTATTATATATATATAATTCCTGTTTGTTATCAGGAATTTTATATATGTGGCTTAAGACTCTTACAAAATAGAGAAATAAATTATGGCTTAATGGTGTGCATTTAGTTCTATCAATCATATAAATCTGGGCAAGTATTACATGTACTTTAACTGGTCTAACCAAGTGGTACAGGGCCCAAAACTGATGCAGTAAATCCAGTTAATTGCATGCATAATGTTGTTGCAGAATACTACCATGATTTTATTTGAAACAAGGTTTGTATCTTATAAAGCTATCCAGTGTGCTGAGGAGGAAAAATAGACTTCTTAAGAAAATAAGGCAGAACTGGAATAGTGGCCAATTGAGGATCATGCAGTCTAACAGAGTTTGATGAACTACAATTTTTACTGACAGAAGAAAATTGAGTGAAATGAATACATAAATAAGCCTCATCTATAGATACTTCTCTTTAGAGTCCAGAATAACTTATATTTTTTTCCTAGTTCTATTAAAGTTTGTTTATTTATTTGTTTGTTTAAAAGTGGTGTTTTAGGACATTAAGCAATTATTTTTGAAAGGATCCTCTGGATTTTATTTTAGAAAAAGATGATTAGACTTTAATATATATCTTTTCCTTTAAAGCTTTTTTCCACACCGATGATTGTATTTATTCTTGTCAATGATTTTACATGTCGAGTTGAATCAGTGGATGTATATAATATCCTTATGATACAATATTAAGATGACAGCAAAGAAAGAAAATTCTAAGATGGATTTGAAAGAATTTGTTTCATCCTGAGTCTACTTTCATTTTGCACTATCCATAATAAACTAAAGTCACATGAATAAGTAATTAAATCAAGCTGGATTAATGACTTTCAAACTCTTAAGTGTGAAGATTTTTTCTATCTAATTTTTAAAATTAGACTCATACACAGTTTAGTGCTTTAGCGATCTCTGATATAAGTCCTCATGCCTTATGACAAAGAGTTGGGAGCCCATATCCCAGGCATCCAGGATACTGAGTTGCAGTCTTTGATTTTCTCTCTTGTAATAAAAGGAATTTCTTGGGCTTCTAATATGTGACTCAGTTGTGGTACCATTAATAATGATCCATCCACTGCTCAGTACAGAATTGGTTTAAGCATAATGTTGATTAATCAACTGACAAAACTGCTTATTTTTAAGAACAGGAAACATGCAAACAGATACCACACACAACAAAAGCAGATCAATAAATGTGGAGATCTCTGAAATAAAAGGGCAAGCTACAACCCACGGTACATCTACATGTTATGGTTTATGTTGACATTTTCAATCACAGAAAGATTTTTAAATGAGCAAGATTTGACTGTGGTTCAGGTGTTAAAAAATATGCTCAGGAAAAAATGTAAAATATTAAAGAAAGCAATTGGCATGTTTATTTCCCATTTATTATTCATATCACTTGTGATTGCTGAGAATGTTGTCAGGGATTATGGTGGATGATTCAGAAAGAATCACACCATTTCACATTGTAGAGTGCTTCCTATGAGGCCCTGCATCACACATGTCTCACCATCTTACAAACGACGCTAAATGCCCAAACAGATATTCTCATGAGATTATTAAAAAAGAAAAAAAAAAAAAGTAGATAGAATCTGTTATCTCTGAAGGAAATATAACAACAACAAGCTTTCATTAAGGAAATTGCCCTTTTTAATATGAATAAAAACAATTAAATAGATTTTTGAAGTGTAATATTTCTAAAGTGAAAAACACATGTTTACATTTTAGAAGGCATTTATCTGTGTAATAATGTACATATGGGACTTGCAATAATTTCATGGAATCTAAAACATACGCATATGATTCATGAAAGGCAAACTGATAATAAAATAATGAAAATAAGAAATCCTGATTACTCTGTCAATTTTTAACCCCCTAAAATTTAAGATGTGCAGAAATATTGTTTGGAACATATTGGTATTCTACCCTGCCCAGTCAGTTACCTACAGAAATAAATTATATATGGTTGGTGATCAGATTTATAAGCTTGCCAGCAAAGTTCAGAGGTAATGTATCAGAAACACAAAGACTGCCATGGCTTAAATAAGAAAATGGCATTCAAGAATTAGCCAACACTTGTAGCGACATAAGCAAACACATGTCAAAGCTACAATAAGTTCACAGAAAGCTTCACAGAGAACTGATAAAAATTAAGGAAAAAAAAATTAAAAAAATATTTGTATATATTATGTAGTCATTTTAACTTTATAATTCAAGAGAGAATATTTAGGGTCATGTTGTGTGCAAGTTCTAACTGTTCTACAAATACTGTTATGTAAGGGGGAATTCAATCTAAATGAATATGCATGAGGAGGTCACTGTAAATACAAAATATGAAGCATATGAACCAATCTATTTAACATCTCATAGATACAAAAATATTTTTATAGATATAGTTGCATGATAATCTATTATTTCAACTATCAGTAGGCCCTGACTAATGACGTTTTCAAGTTATAATGAAGGGCACTTATTACATCTGTTTTTTGCTTTTTTGTGTATCTTATTGTTAGTTCTATGTACCACATACAATGTTGCAACACATAATTTACTGATGTTATAACTCTTATGCCAACTCCCAAATACAAACAAAGACAGGATTTATAAAGTCCATAATGAAAACTAAAAAAAAAAAAAAAAAAGAAAGAAAGAAAGAAAAAGAATTATTCATTTACATCAGAACTAATTTAGGACAGAGTCGTTGGGACTGAACTCTGTTATATTCTCATTTTTAGTAATTGAAATTCTCTTAAAAAATTGAAGCTTCTGTATCTAACAACAGTGAGATAATATTTGTGGGAGAGAGGAGGTAAAGAAGGAAGAGTTGTAAATTGGGATTATTTCCAAATTGCCTTCATCCAATATCAGTTAAACAATTTAATGAAAAGTTAACATTCAGAGTCCAATAAATTCTCTATCAATTATTCCACAACATATGAAAATGTAGTAATTCTTTTGAAGTTTATGCTTTGCAAAGCAAATGCTGCATTTCTTTCTTCTATTAAAAAAATATGCGTTAGGCTAGAAGGCTATTGTAAGATTCATTTCCTTCCACATACTGCTTCTAGTCAGAACAGCCTATAGGTTGGATAGACAAATTATTGTCCATTCTATTTATAAGTTACAAATAAAGTAATTTTCTAATCAAACTTGCTGAGGCCTCCACAATTAATATTTTGGGTATTTTTAAAAGTATACACACATTTCATACATTTCCATTATGTCAAAAACTTAATGCTTTCCCTAGACAGATTATATAATTTTTCATGTTAAACAAATGAATTAAATAAGTTTTTTTTCCTTCTATCTCTATTTGCCAACTTTTAAATGCTACAGCTCATTTATATCTTTTTCAATTACTCAACTTTGTGCAAAAATAAAAAGTTTATATGCAGAATTTATTATCAGATTCTTATTGTCATATATATACACACATACTTTAAGGTCTCATATATTAACTTCAGAGAAAAATTCTGTATTTATGAAAAAGACACTACTGACCACTTTGGCCACTCATCTGTATTATAATTTCCTGCAGTTCAGGTCTTCATTTGAAATTCTTCACAGTGCTTATAATACCAGCACCTAGCAGGTGCTCAGTAAATATGTGTTGAACTGCATTAAATGTCAAAATCTAACCTTCAAGAAAAAGCCATCACTTTTTCCCATCAAGGAAAAGAGCAAATGTGACAAGATGTTATGTCAATAACATACTGTGGGAGGACTTTAAGGACTTTGCTTTGAACTTACCTTTACTTTTCACATTATAATGAGTCTGGAGATCTATTTCTGGTACCTTGTCAAAGTGTCTTTGGTTATCTATTTGTAGGGTAGGATATTCTAGCTTTAAAATGCAAATACCCTGCATTGTCATGATTGCAAAGGGGAATTTTGGAAACATTTACCAACATTTTCTTGGAAAAGATTATTAATAAACTCACATTTCAGCAAAATTTATATGAAAATATTATTTCACAAGATTCATTCTTACTGTAATTATATAAACTATTTTATTTAAATCAAATTATTTATACACTTTATTGAGATATCCTCCATTTTCATAAATGTAGTAAAATTTTAGTAATACTAATTTCATAGTAATTATACAAGTAATAATAAATAGCCAAGTAGTTCTTTAAAAAAATATTATTTGTGAATTCTAAAGAAATGACTTTGTCCATAACAGATGGATCTTTTTCCCTCTGTGAATCTTCACTTCCTTCTAAACCTGTCCAGAAGAGGACTGTAAAAATATTGTAGGTGCTTAAATTAGAGATAGCATTTTTTAGTAGAATAAGTGAATTAGATTTTCCTCCATCTTAATACTTCAATCTTAAAATCTAGTGTTTTCTTATGCATTCAAAAAAAAAGGAAATAGAGACATATGTAAATAAAAGTTACATTCAGTAGGATTTGAATTCAATTTTTAAAATTCAGTTAATTTGCTTACTGTGTCATAGAAAAAACAAAGATTTTATTAATTAAGATTACAGAATTTCACTCACTGCCATCAAGTTGATTTAGACTCATAGTGACCCCTCTTTGGGTTTCCAAGGTGGTATCCTTACAGAAGTAAATTGCCTAGTCTTCCTTCTGATGAGTAGCTGGCGGGTTTGAATTGCCAGCCTTCTGGTTGGCAGTCAAATGCCTTAGGCACTATGCTAGCAGAACTCTTTACAGCATTCTAGCCACCAATATTGTTGACAAACACTTGTGTTACTACATAATTAAACTAGATATTAGAACATGCGGTCTTGAGTATAAAATATAGTTGAATATGGGTATATGGCAACACTTGTTTCTCAGTTTGTCATACTGTGGTGGCTTGCCAGTTTCTGTGAGACTGGAGACTGCCACTGGCATTTCAAATTCTAGCAGGGTCACCTTTGGTGGACAGATTTTAGCAGAGCTTCAAGACTAAGACAGACTCAGAAGAAGGAATGGACCATCCACTTCGCAAAGTAATGGCCAGTGAAAACCTTATGAATAGCAGAGTAAAACACTATCTGATATGTTCCTGGAAAACTTTATGAATAGCCCTGAAATATTGTCTGGTATAGTGCCAGAAGATGAACCTCAAGACAGAAGTCACTCAAAATATCACTGGGGAAGAACTGCCTCCTCAGAGTAGAGCCGACCTTAATGATGTGGATGGAGTAAATCTTTTGGGACCTCCATTTGATGATATGGCATGACTCAAAATGGGAAGAAACAGCAGCAAACAGACAGATTGAAGAGGAATGGTATGGCATTCATCATCACAAAGAATGTTTCAAAATCTATTCTGAAGTACAATGCTGTCAGTGATAGAATAATATGCATATGCCCACAAGGAAGACCAGTTAACCTGACTATTATTCAAATATACGCAGCAACCACCAAACTCAAAGACTAGTAAATTGAAGATATTTACCAACTTCTGCAGTCTGAAATTGACCAAACATGCAGGCAAGATGCATTCACTATTACTGGTGATTGGAATGCGAAAATTGGAAACAAAGAACAATCACTGGTAGCTAGAAAATATAGTCTTGGTGATAGAAATGACACCTGAGATGGCATGATAGAATTTTGCAAGACTAACAACTTATTCATTGCAAATCCTTTTATTCAACAACAGAAATAGTGGATATACACGTGGACCTCACCAAATGGAAAACACAGGAATCAGGTCAACTACATCTGTGGAAAGAAGCCATGGAGAATCTCAACATGATCAGCCAAAACAAAGCCAGGAGCTGATGGTGGAACAAACCATCAACTGCTCATATGCAAGTTCAAACTGAAGCTGAGGAAAATCAAAACAAGTCCCTAAGAGTCAAAATATGACCTTGATTATATCCCACGTAAATTTAGAGACCATCTGAAGAATAATTTTGATGCATTGAAAAGTAATGAATGAAAACCAGATGAATTGTGGGATGACATCAAGAACATCATACATGAAGAAAGCAAAAGGTCATTAAAAAGACAAGAAAGGAAGAAAATACCAAAATAGATGTCAGAAGAGACTCTGAAACTTGCTCTTGAATAGAGAGTAGCTAAAGAAAATGGAAGAAAAGACAAGGTAAAAGAGCTGAACAGAAAATTTCAAAGAGCAGCTCGAGGAGATGAAGTCAATTATTATAATGAAATGTACAAAGATCTGGAGTTTGAAAACCAAAAAGGAAGAACTTGCTTAGCATTTCTCAAGCTGAAAGAAACTGAAGAGGAAACTTAAGCCTTGAGTGGCACTACTGAAAGATTCAATGGCCAAAATATGGAATGATGCAGGAAGCATCAAAAGAAGATGGAAGTAATAAACAGAGTCATTGAATCAAGAATTGATTGATGTTCATCTATTTTAGGAGGTGGTATATGATCAAGAACCAATGTTATTGAGGAAGAAGTTGATGCTGCACTGAAGGAATTAGTGAAAAACAAGGCTCCAGGAATTGACAGAATACTCATTGTGCTATTTCAACAAACAGATGCTACACTGGAGGCACTTACTCATCCATGCCAAGAAATTTGGAAGACATCTACCAGACCAATTGACTTGAAGAGATCCATATTTATACCTATTCCAAAGAAAAATAATCAAACAGAATGTGGAGATTATCGAACAATATCATTTTTCACAAGTAATATTTTGCTGAAAATAATTCAAAAATGGTTGCAGCAATATATTGACAGAGAACTTCCAGAAATGCAGGCTAGATTCAGAAGAGAATGTGGGATGAGGGATATCATTGCTGATGTCAGATGGATCTTGACTGAAAGCAAAGGGTAGCAGAAAGATATTTACTTGTGTTGTATTGACCATGCAAAAGCATTTGACTGGTGGTTCATAACAAATTATGTATAACACTGAGAAGAATATGAATTCCAGAACACTTGATTATGTTCGTGAGGAACTTGTACATAGATCAGGATACTGTTGTTCGAACAGAACAAGGGGATGCTGCATGGTTTAAAATCAGGAAGGGAGTGTGTCAGGGTTGTATCCTTTCACCATACTTATTCAACCTGTACGATGAGCAAATATTCCAAGGAGCTAGACTATATGAATAGGAACACTATATCAGGATTGGAGGAAGACTCATTAGCAACGTGTGACATGCAAAAGACACAACATTACATGCTGAAAGTGAAGATGACTTGAAACACTTGCTGAAAAAGATTAAAGACTACAGTCTGCAGTATGGGTTACATTTCAATTTAAAGAAAACAAAAATACTCATAACTAGACCAATAAGCAGCATCATGATGAATGGAGAAAAGATTGCAGTTATCAAAGATTTCATATTATTTGGTTCTACAATCAAAACCAGTGGAAGCAGTGGTCAAAATATCAGAAAACACATTGCACTGTGCAAATCTGCTGGAAAAAAAAAAAAAAAAAGCCTCTTGAAAGTGCTAAAGAACAAAGGTGTCTCTTTGAAGACTAAGGTGCGCCTAACCCAAGCCATGGTAATTTCAATACCCTCATAGGTATGTGAAAGCTGGACAATGAATAGGAAAGAACGAAGAAGAGTTGATGCTTTTGAGCTGTAGTGCTGGTGAAGAATAATGAACGTACCATGGCCTGCCAGAGAAATAACAAATCTGTCCTGGAAGAAGTGCAGT
>NW_006922117.1:393430-395644 GCF_000298275.1 Orycteropus afer afer | reverse complement strand
AACTCATTCACAACCTGAGATATGCAGATAACACATATCGATTGCCGAAAATGAAGGGAACTTAAAGTACTTACTGATAAAAAGTCAAAGACTATAATCTTCAATATGGATTGTACCTCAACATAAAGAAAATGAAAAGCTTCACAACTGGGTTGATAAAAACATCATAATAAATATTCTTGAAGTTGTCTAGGATTGCTTTCTAAACAACGCCCATGGGAGCAACAGTCAAGAAATGAAGTAACATGGCATTGACCAAATTGGTGGCAGAAGATCTCTTTACAATATTAAATATTAAAGATGTCACTTTGATAACTAAGGTGTGCTTACCAAAGCCATGATATTTCCAGTCACCTCATAGGCATACAAAGCCTCAACAATAAATTTGAAGACTGAAGAACAATTGACACATCCAAATTGTGGTGTTGGGAAGAATACTAAACATACTACGGACTGCCAAAAGAAGAAACAGATCAATCTTAACAGGAATACAATTGAAAGAATGGTAAGGCATTGTCTGTCTTACTCCAGACACATCATTAGGAAAGACCGATCTCTGGAGAAAGAGAACATGCTTGGTAAAGTAGAGTGTCAGCTAACAAGGAAAACCCTTGACAACATAGATTAACACAATGACTGCAACAATGGACTCAAACATAACAGTTGTGAAGATGGTGCAGAACCAGGCACCATTTCCTTCTGTTATACGTAAGTCACTATGTGTTGGAGCCAACTCAGTGGCAACTAATAAAATCTTAATATTCATATTCTAAAACTTTTTGAACCTATTTTTTTAAATCCATCTCTTCCTCTTTTTTGTTAACCTCTACTTTACCAAGCATGATGTCATTCTCCAGAGTATGGTCCTTCTGATAAGATGACCAACGTAGGTGAAATGAAATCTGGTCATTTTCACTTCTAAGGAGTATATTGTCTGCATTTCCTCCAAGAGAGACTTGCTTGTTCTTCTAGGATTCAATGGTATTTTCAATAATCTTCACCAACATCACAATTCAAAGGCATCAACTGTTCTTTAGTCTTCCTTACTCATTGTCCATCTTTCTCATGCATATGAGGGGGTTGAAAATACCATAGCTTTGATCAGGGCTTTTGCAGCAGATTTGGTGAGGACAATATGGGATTTGATTTCTTAACTAGTGCTTCCATGAGTGCTGACTGTGGACCCAAGTAAAATGAAACCTTGCTTGCAGAAAATGAAGAAAATATGAGGCGCTTACTGATGAAAATCAGAAAACAGCCTTTGGTATGGATTATACCTCACCATAAAGAAAACTAAAATCCTTACAACTGGACTAATAAACACAATCATGATAAATGGATAAAATATTGAAATTGTCAAGGATTTCATTTTTATTGGAGTTGAAAAAACAGAACATTACTTTATAACTCCTGTATATTTGTTGTTGTTATTGTTATGTGTCATGGAGTTGGACCTGACTCATAGCGACCCCTCCTCCTTGGGTTTCCGAGGCAGTATCACTACGGAAGTAGATTGCCCCATCTTCCTTCTGAGGAGTGGCTAGTGGGTTTGAACTTTTCGGCCATATGATTATTATCTACTATCATACAAATCAAGGAGCTCTGGTGGTGTTGTGGATAAGGCATTTGGCTATTAATAAGAAGGTTACTGGTTCAAACCTATCAGGCACTCTGCAGAGGGAAGATAGGCAATCAACTTCCACAAAGATTTACAGCCTCAGAAACCCAATGGGGTTCACTATGAGTCAGAATTGGCTCAATGGCAGTGAGTTTGGTTTTTGTTTTGGTTTATCAGAAAAATCACAAATTTAGAAAGCACACACTGAAATTATCATTCAATAATTACCTTGAAAATAATTTCCAGTTACAAATCATATTAATAAATATGAAATTATTTACCCACGACAATTAGCAACTCTAATACTTTACAGTAAAAGTAGATTTTTCTTCCTTTCTAAATTGTATGTTCTTCCTTTCATATGTTCTGATTTTGAAAAAATTATATTGTCCAAAGAAATGGGCTGAATAGAATCAAAATGTTCTCCAAAATTAGATATATAGCATGTGATTTTTTTTTTTGCTATAGAAAAAACATTGCTATTTTATTGACTAAGTAGAATATTTCAATTATTCAAAAGTTTTTTTTAAGTGTACTCACTACTCTTTACTTGAAGTATTAAAATTCCATAGAAAAGTCATATCAGTTAGTATATA
>NW_006922117.1:391829-393085 GCF_000298275.1 Orycteropus afer afer | reverse complement strand
TTTTTTTTTTTTTTTTTCCCTTTGAAAGCAATAAGGCATAAGGCAATGCAGAACCAATCTGAAATCCCAGATAATACAGACAGATGTATGGAAATGCAGCCTTGAGTTACTTTCCATTTTGTCTGACATTGACATGTAATAGGGACTAAATCAATTCATTTGTGTTCATCTCAACGCCTATATTAAAAGCTCATGAAACTATGATGAAACACTTAAAGATGCTGAGTTGATAAAAATAATTAATGTGGAAATATTTATATTGTACTTTTATAACCAAATATTGCTGTAAGTATTTCTATTTTAATTAATACTATTTCATGAAGGTTTTTGAACAGCTAAGAGAGAGAAACTTCTCAGTCAGTTTGTCTTACTGTGGTGGAGTGTTGCTGTGAGGCTTGAGGCTGTGCCACTGGTGTCTCAAACCCAGCAGGGTTGCACATGGTGCACAGGTTTCAACAGTTTACAGACTGAGACAAACTAGGAAGAAAGAGGAGGCCATCCACTTCTCAAAGGGAAATTCTTATGAATAGCAGAGAAACACAGTCTGATACATTACTATGCAACTTTATCAATAGCCCAGAAACACTGTCCAATGCAATGCAGGAGGATAAGCTATGTAGGTTGGAAGGCTCTCAAAATAGGACTGGGAAAGAGCTGCATCATCAGAGTAGAACCAGCCATAATGATATAGATAAGGTAAAGCTTTTGAGACCTCGATTTGCTGATGCAGCACAACACAAATCGAGGAGAAACAGGTACAAACATCCATTAATAATCAGAACTTGGAATGCACAAAGCATGAATCTAGGAAACCTGGAAGTTGTCAAAAATGATATGGAGCACAGAAAGAGTGATATCCTAGGCATTAGTGAGCTGAAGTGGACTGGTTTTGGCCATTTTGAATCAGACCATCATGTGGTCTACCATGCTGGGAATGACAGTTTGAAGAGGGATGGTGTAGCATTCATCATCACAAAGGATGTTCAAGATCTGTCCTGAAGTACAATGCTGTCAGAAATAGGATAATATCCATACGCCTACAAGGAGGCCCAGTTAATATGACTATTGTTCAAATTTATGCACCAACTACCAAAACCAAAGATGAGGAAATAGAAGATTTTTATCTGCTTCTGCAATCTGAAATTGACCAAACAAGCAATCAGTATGTGTTAATTATCACCAGTGACTGGAATGCAAGAGTTGGAAACAAAGAAGAATCAACAGTAGTTGGAAAATTTGGCCTTGGTGACAGAAAT
>NW_006922117.1:385847-387736 GCF_000298275.1 Orycteropus afer afer | reverse complement strand
TGACAAAAATCTTACATTGCTACAGCATGGAACAACACCTATCAGATTTATGTTTTGGGACACGCATTTAGAACCTCAGGAAATAGAAACGTGGGGAAATATTTGTCTCTGTTATTCCTGGTCTTCATTTGGAGTTATCCATTCACAGTGCCCTGATGTAGGTGTACTTCCATTACTGCATCTTGCATTAATGGTCCTCAATTTGTCCATTTTTCCTCATAATGTTTATATACTGTCCCTGTATCAGGACAATAGATTTTAAAATATAATTCAAACACAATTTCTTACGTAAATATATTCATTAATTCTGATTCACAAAAAGGAAACTACTACTTATTTGTATTTAAAATTGTTTCATTTCTTCATTAATTATAGAGGTGGCTAAAATATTGTAAATAGTTTGAAGTTATAGCTATATGCAAAATGCTAATTTCACTTGCTACCCAACTTGAGCTTGAGAACTATGGAGGCTTTCAGAGATGTCAGTTGTTCTGGAAGTGTGATACATCGGAACAAAGAAAAGAGGAAGATGGAGCATTGGGAATGCAATTACTACTTTTGCTTCTGGGTTTTCATTTGAAAACATCTGGAATTGAAAAGAAAGCCCCAGGA
This sequence comes from Orycteropus afer afer, assembly GCF_000298275.1. Classification (NCBI taxonomy): domain Eukaryota; kingdom Metazoa; phylum Chordata; class Mammalia; order Tubulidentata; family Orycteropodidae; genus Orycteropus; species Orycteropus afer. The sequence continues at coordinate 387,124 of NW_006922117.1, read as the reverse complement.
ATTTTCTGTTTAAACTGCAGAGGAAAGCAGGAAAAGACATTTCTGGGAAGCAGCCAGAAACTAAGCAGAAGATGGAGGTATGTCTAACATTTTGTTTTTCTTGTTTTTATAAGATATGCAAGGACATTGGTGGCAATTAACCTAGCAGCAGGTACTGAAGACTGCAGGGCCTTACCATTATGCCAAACTTTATGTTATGTTTTTTTAGAGCTGCAGGTCCTTGGAACAGAGTACCACATAACTTAGACTAATTAATTGGTGACAAAAACATCTTAAGTACAGAAACTAAGATAATGTGTTCCTTTTTTATTTGTTGCTTATTTAAAATCTTTGCCTTTATGCTGTAGTATTCACCTGTTTTAGGAAAAGTAATATCTACTATAAATGCCATTAAAGTTATACAACTGATTCTTGCTATTCATGGTAGTTATGGCCCATAAAGTCTGAATGAACATTGAATTAGGAAATATTGAACCATTGTTTTTAGGGGAAATATATAATATTAAGTTCTTGCAGGTTTCTGGTCACAGCTTGTTTGTGAACCAATTAATACATCACGTTGTATTATATGTGTTCCTTTTAAAAAATGTTTAATATACTTTGTTGGTTGATTAGCAAGCCTGGTGGTACAGTGGTTAAAGAATTCTCTGCTAACAAAAGGCCAGCAGTTCGAACCCACCAAGCATTCTGTGGAAGAAAGATGTGGCAATCTGCTTCTGCAAAGATTATATATAGCCTTGGAAGCCCTGTGGGACAGTTATACTCTGTCCTATAGGATCACTGTGAGGCAGAACTAACTCAGTGGCAATATGTTTCTTGGTTTGGTTGTTTCATTAACAATGAAATCACGGCTACCATCACTATAGCTCTTGCCTAAATGAAGCTTATCTAACTCATGCATTTTTGTAAGGTACATCACAGCCTTCTTGCATTCGGAACCTCAGACAGACCTTCAATGCTATAGCTGGGGGTCATTTTAATACTTTGAAATTAAAAAAAAGCACAGAAATGAGGAAATTGTGACACTGTAAACACTGCGAAAAGGGCACTGGAGCTGAAACAAGAAGGCAGAGCATTCTCTTGTTGAGCTCGGCTGGAAAACTATGCGCCAGGACAAAATTTTTGCAGCTCCTCACATGCCTGAGTGACTGTGAAATCACCACAAGTATTGATCTTGGAGATAGAAATAAATTTTAGCAAATAGGTAAATTCACAAATATGTAATCCATGAATAATGAATATCAGCTCCATTTATTTTCAAGGTGAAAAAAAAAAAA
>NW_006922117.1:382296-385387 GCF_000298275.1 Orycteropus afer afer | reverse complement strand
TCAGGTCCTTTAAACTACTTACCATCCCATTCTAACTCATGCATATCAGAGAAGATCCATGTATAGCAGGGTGGAACCATACTCCATAAGTTTTCAATGGCTAAATTTTCAGAATCAAATTGCCAGACCTTTCTTCCAAAGTGTCCCTGACTCAATAACTGCCCCTGAGTGGACTGTAATGTCCAACCTTTCAGTTAGCACTCAAGTGCATTAAGTGTTTGCACATCCTGGCCATTCATGATCCCAAAGTTCTCAACTGGCTGGTGCTGTCAGAATATTTAGCTCACCATTATTCTGTTTGGGAAGGCACACACTCCCTCAGAAATGTTAGCGACTCCATAAGTTACTGCTCTACAGAAAAAGAGCATCAGCTTTAGTGTCAAATAGACTTTGTTAGGGGTTTGAAGGAAGTTGTGCACATAGACATTGAAATCATTGAAAACAATAGTTTGAATTAAAATGAAGAGTAAATGTGTCAATCAGGAAGCTAAGCCCTAGATCGGGACCTAGCAACATGACCTGGATAACTTTTGGAAGAGTCATAAAGTAATTAAGATGGATTGAACAAATTCTAAGAGCCTCAAAATAGAATGACACTTCTTTTGAGAGTAGAACTAAGGAAACAGAATAAAAACAATTGAAAGAACAAACTTTTCTGCTTCAAAGTAGAGAACTACTATAAAATGCATTCCACCATAATAGTCCTGTTTTGAAATACTTTTTTTTTTTTTGTTTTCTTTTTCCCTTACATGAAGACTTTTGGGGAAAGGGATAATAAGATAAAGATAAACTAGTCGGCAGGTAGCATATCTTCACGTGGTGAATCCAGGTCTATGGTAGCTAAGGTGGTCTGTCAACTGGGCTGGGCTGTGATTTTGAGTGGTTTGGCAGCTGCGTGTAGTTATTCCTCATGATGAGATTGGACATGGGGTAATCTCCTCCATGGTGGAATCTGCTGTAAGCAGCTAATTTGTAAAAAGGGAGTTGCCTTTGGGGTGGGGCCTGTGTGGTAGTTAAGTTTGTGTGTCAACTTGGCTGGTCCTGGATGAGTGGCTGGGCAGCTGGATGTAGTTATTCCCCATGGTGACATTCCCCATGGTAATTAACTTCATGGTGGAATCTATTGGAGCAGCTGAGTAGCTGCTTTGATTATGTGGTCTGCTTCCAGTATATAAAAAACAGCTTTGCTCATGCTTAAACCATGGATGTAGCTAAGTTGTTGTTCAGCAGCCTGCCATGCTCTGCTGGCCTTGGGATTTTCAATGGAGATGAATTAAGGGCCTGCCATGTTATTTAGTAAGATCGGGATGTGCCTTATTCCTCATCAAACTTGGGCTTATCGGTTTCAGCAGCCAGTAGCTGCCTGAGTGAAGTGAAGCCTCTAGCTCCAGTGGGCCGGGAGCAGGAGGCAGAGCTGAAGCCCAAGGTTAAGGGGCTTTCATCAAGGCCCCAGAGCCTGGCACTTTGAACTTGAACTTAAAGCCTCCAAACTGTAAGAGAATAAACTCCTGTTTCTTCAAGCTATCCCATTTGTGGTATATTCTTGTTAGAGTGGTACTAGGTAACCAGAACAACCTGCTACCAGTATAGCATAAAGTTTTAGGGAAGGTCTCTAGTTTTGGGCTCATTTTGGATCCTGCATTTGGCCCATCATCATCTCTAATTCCTAGACTTGAACCAGTGGCCTGCCATGTTGCCTATTGATCTTGGGATTGTTGCCTTTGCAGCCCTTGAGCCAAGAAACTGCCATTTTGCCTATCAATCTTGGATTACTCAGCCAGCAAGTTGCATTAGTCAGGAGAAGCCTCCAGCTTGCTCTAGTGGTCCTGGAACAAGACACAGAACTTAAGTCCAAGGTTGAGAGGCTTTCCCCCAGCCTCTAGAGTTAGCAGTCTGTACTTAGACTTCTAGTCCAGTACTCAGATTTCTAGCCTTACAGCCTCCCAAGCTGGAGCTCTAGTGGCGTAGTGCCTAAGGCATTTGACTGCTAACCATAAGGCTAGTGGTTCAAACCCACCAGCCACTCCTTGGAAGGAAGACTGTGCAATCTACTTCTGTAGAGATACCACCTTGGAAACCCAATAGGGGTCACTATGAGTCAGGATCAACTCGATGGCACTGAGTTTGCTTTTTTTTTGGTTTGAGCCTCAAACCAAAAAATCAAAGTGTCAGAGAATAAATTTCTATTTGTTAAGCCATTCATTTGTATTTCTGTTGTAGCAGTACTAGAGAACTAAGAGTTTCCTAGCAGATAATGCAAAGAAAATGCAAGCTTTTACGTTAATATATTCAAGGTAAATTGATGGTTATAAGTGATAATTAAGGCAGTAATTAGAAGTAAGGAAATATGAGGCTGAAAGCAGGAAAAAAAAAGTTATTGATTATGGAAGGGCCCTGATAGTTTATTGTGTTTGAGAATTGATGACAGGAAAGGAATAGATGGAGATAACTGTTCATATGGTTCCAAATGGACATTTTTCATAAAGTTCGTTTGATTTAGCAGCTTGTTTTATGTATCATGTATTTTTAATATCTTTTTTTTGTAGTTCTAGACTTTACATCTCTAGAATTACATGCATGTTTTAGAGTAGCTGTACTTTTATTCAACATTATTTGGTCACATATATAAAAGATTAATTTTAAAAAGTCAAAGTATCAAATAAAAAGTCCATGAGAGTCAAAATATTACTTGATAATATACTTCCTGAAGTTAGAGACCATATAAAGAAGAAATTTGATGCATTGAACACCAATGACCAAAAACCAGAGGAATTGTGGGGTGAAATCAAGAACATCATCTATGAAGAAAGCAAAAGGTCATTAAAAAGACAGGAAAGGAAGAAAATACCAAAATGGATGTCAGAATAGACTCTGACTTGCCCTTGAACAGAGAGCAGCTAAAGCAAATGGAAGAAATGACAAGATAAAAGAGCTGAACAGAAGATTTCAAAGAAAGCTCAAGAAGACAAAGTCAATTATTATAAAGAAGTGTGCAAAGACATGGAATTAGAAAACCAAAAGGGAAGAACACACTAGGCATTTCTCAAGCTGAAAGAACTGAGGAAAATATTTAAGCCTCGAATTGCAATAT
>NW_006922117.1:379438-380876 GCF_000298275.1 Orycteropus afer afer | reverse complement strand
GAAGAATACTGAAAGTACTGTAGATCACTAAAAGAACCATCACATCTGTCCTGGAAGAAGTGCACCCTGTATGCTTCTTGGAAGTGAGAATGGCCAGACTTCATCTCACCTACTTTGGTCAAGTTGTCAGAGGGACCATTCTCTGGAGAAGGATATCATGCTTGTTAAAATGGAGGGTCAATGAAAAAGGGGAAGTCCCTCAACAAGATTGATCAACACAGTGGCTGAAGTGATCAGCTGAGGTGTAGTAGGGATCATGAGGCTGCTGTAGAATATATAGAATATAGCATGCTATAGAATACTATCATCAGAACAGGACAAAGACTTATTAACAACCTGTGATATGCAGATGACATAATCTTGTTTGTTGAAAGTGAATACTACGTGAAGCACTTACTGATGAAGATCAAAGACTACAGCCTTCCATATCAGTTACATCTCAAATAAAGAAAACAAAAACCCTTACAAATGGAACAATAAGCAACATTTTGTTGTTGATATGTGCCGTTGAGTCAGCCCTGACTCATAGTGACCCCTCCTTGGGTTTCCGAGGCAGTATCACTACGGAAGTAGGATTGCCCAACCTTCCTTCCGAGGAGTGGCTGATGGGTTTGAACCGCCAGCCATCTGGTGAGCAGTCAAGTGTCTTAGCCACTATGCTACCAGAGCTCCCATAAGCAACATCATGACATGGTAAAAAAAGATGGAAGTTGTCAGGGCTTTCCATTTACTTGGATCCACAATCAACAGCCATAGAAGCAGCAGTAAAGAAATCAGACATCACAGTGCACTGGGCAAATCTGCTGCAAAAGACCACTTAAAATGATAGGTTCAAGTATAGAAAGAATTGTGAGGATGGCACAGGACCTGGCAGTGTTCTTGTGCTGTATATGCAGCACTCCTTGGAAGGAAGGTTGGGCAACCTACTTCTGTAGTGATACTGCCTCGGAAACCCAAGGAGGGGTCGCTGAGTCGGGTCTGACTCAACGGCACATAACAGCAACAACAACAACAACAACATATGAGTTAGAGCCCACTCAACTGCACCTAACAACAACACCAACACAGAATACTACCAAACAGTATTAAATATTAATAAAACCAAATACACTGCCATCAAGTCAATTCTGATTAATAGTGATCCTATAGGACAGAGTGAGTTTGTCCCAAAGGATTCCCAAGGCTGTCAGTATTTATGGAAGCAGATCGTCTCATCTTTCTCCCAGGGAGTGGCTGGTGAGTTTCAATGGCTAACTTTTTGGTTAGCAGCCAAATGCCTAAAGCACTGAGACACCAGAACTCCTTAAAATAATATAGATGATAATATTACAAGATATCGCAGTTACCTGCTGTTGAGTTGTTTCCCAACTCATGGCAACATTATGTGTGAGAAAGCGTAATTGTCTCATAGAGTTTTCTTGGCTGTAATGTTTATGCA
>NW_006922117.1:373998-379003 GCF_000298275.1 Orycteropus afer afer | reverse complement strand
CTCTATCATTTAATTCACTTGAAACTACATAGAATCATTTCCTGTTTTTTCTTTTTTGATGGTTAATACGTCCATATGAAAGCAGTCGTTGTTGTTGTTGTTACATGCCATGGAGTCAGATCCAACTCATAGAGACCCCTCCTTGGGTTTCCGAGGCAGCATCACTACGGAAATAGATTGTCTAACCTTCCTTCTGAGGAGTGACTGGTGGGTTTGAACCACCAGCCTTGTGGTTAGCAGTCAAGTGTCTTAGGCACTATGTTATACTTTATAAATTTAGTGATTCTTGATTGCTGTTTTGCCAAAGGCCAAATTATGAGTTAAATCAAATTTGAATAATTATTTTTACTATTTACATAAGCTTCTTTTTCCTTTCTTAGAAGGAATTCAAATGCTTCAATCATATTTTTTGAACCAAAAATCTGCGTTCAAATTTTTCTTTTGTTTTACTAGTAGAGAACCTGATTAGAAAAATAAAAAGCAAAACATAACAAACTATACATCCTATAGTAATAGAACTGAGAGATGAATATAGGTTTTTAGGAATCTATTCAATTGCCCTAGAAAGACAGAAGTTTCTGCCTCCTTCCATCACAACTTTCTGTTCAATCAACATTCATTCACTGTTGTGAAATATTAAGTTATTTATCCAAAGCATATCCCCACTTCATGGACATTGTTTTGCAGCTATATTGATTTAAAATTGATATTACTTTATACTAAAAATAACACATTCAACTTTTAGTGCATAGCTTGTTCACTGTATTATCAGATTTATAATTGACTTGTTGATGAAATAACAATGCAACCCATGTCAGGCTCACGACTTATACACTTGGTTTCCTCTGAAAATTAAAACACTGACCTAAAAACAAGCACACTGTTAAGGGACACCATCTTATAAGTCTGGCCGTTAGCCACCCGCTGTTCTCAATAAATCAGTCTGCAGACTACTGATCCATGTCACGGCATTTTCCCTTCTCTATTTGTTGGAAACAAGTGCCTACAGACCAAACATTTTCCCACTGAGTTTGTTCCATTAAAGATATCCTACTTAAAGTAGGTGGACTTTTTTTTTTAGAAACTTTTAAAGCAGAGCATATATCTGTAAAAGTAATCTTATGATCATTAGGATTTGAAAATGGCATATGAATAGATGCTGAGTCCTGTTACATGTTGAAATATATTGGGCGGCTTGCCTGAAATTCATTGCTTACACCATATTATCTATTATAAGTACAATGGCAGAGACTTGTTAACAATCAGCATATCTTAAAATCATGTCAGTAGTTTTATGTTATGCCATTTGCTTTGTCTTTATCCTCAAACATTATTAAATAGCTTAAGCAACCAATTAACCTTAGACAGTACCTGAATTGATGGATTACATTAAAATCAAAATTTTTAATACAATTAGTGTGCATCTTTAAGACACCATTTTGTCTATTTCACCAAAGAATACATATGTTACCTTGACCTTTTGCTCTATTTAGTATCTAATCTACACAACATGCACACAAAGAAAGCAACCCATAGTTAAAGGAGGATAACCAAGTCAAGCAAAACTTAGAATTTTTTTAAAAAAGCTTATTTATAATTGACTTATTTAAGCTCCATATCACTCTACAAAGGTATTTGAGGCTTTGATCAGAAATACAAACAAGAAAACAGAATGAAAATAAATTATTGAGGAAGTTAATAGGAGAACACAATAAAGCCACCTGGCATGATCTGACGCTGCTATGCCCCAGCTTCTGCATGTCAGTCATGGCATCCCTTCCCTCACTCCATGCTCGGGGATGGCATGTGAGTAGTGTGGGTTGGCCACTGGATTGGAATGTGCCATAGAAGAGAGTATATTTTGTCATTTTTATTTCATTTTTGGAGAAGGAGTTTTACAGCATGTCACTGAAGCCACTCTACCTCTGCAAAAGCACAGCAGAGGAAGAGCTATGGGTAAATGTTTTTGTTCTCCTCTACTTTGTGGATAAGGTGTTGCTCAATAGGACAAAATGATGAACCATACAGCAAGACCATAATAATCTAAATAAATTATTTTTAAACCAGTACAAGTTATTTTAAATTAATTTTCAAGGAACAATACTTTTTAAGTTATTTGGTTTCCCACTTTACCTTCCCAAGTAAAGCAATGAAATTATACAATTATTTAACTGGCTGATATTGTTAGTGACATAGAATTTTTGGATAGCCAAAAGCCCACAAGACCATAACACTATGTTTGATACATACTTATTGGTGCATGCTGAAGTGCTTTAAACTTGTTGTGATTATATGAGACTATTTTCTTTGTCAATAAATGAGTAGCAGGATAAATTGTTTGTTGAGGTCACCTTTAGTGTATGACAATAAAGCCAGTATATTTGGTTAGGCGATATGTGCCTTGCTATTTTTATTTTCAAGTGCATGAATAAGTTTTTACAGATCATTAAAGTCCAAATTACAGACAAAGGATGAGCAGCAAAAACAGACTTCTTTTTCCTAAACTTTCACTTTTTTATGTATCATTCCTTCTGACCTTCCATTATGACTTCAATGAGCACCAGGAGTCAGCACGAGTAGCTGAAGATGTGAAGTTCACCGAATACGGAGAAGCTGTCTCTGAGTTGGAATGCGTATGATATGTTAGTATTGATATCTATTAGTATTGTCCTATATGCTGTACTATACCAACATATTGTGGCAGTATTTTATAGTAGGTGCTATGTTATTCTGTGGTATATTACTCTGGTAGCATAGTGCCTAAGACACTATGGACAGGATGGTTCATCATTTTGTCCTATTGAGCAACATCTTATCCACAAAGTAGAGGAGAACAAAAACTTGACTCCAAACCAGAAGGCTGGTGGTTCAAACCTACCAGCCACTCCTCAGAAGGAAGGTTGGGCAATCTACTTCTGTAGTGACGCCGCCTTGGAAACTCAAGGAGGGGTCGCTATGAGTCAGGTCTGACTCGATGGCACATAACAGCAACATATATATATGAACATATATATGTATACTTTATAAATAAACAAAAGGCAAAATATGCTGGGAATGAATGCTCAAAATGTTTTCTTCTGACAGGTTTGTAAAATCAAAAGTTTAGAGATTTGACTAGTTCTTGTCTCAAGGTCAAAGGACCAGGAAAAAAAAATCATATAGTCTATACATTCTAGTAAAGAGTAGATTAATGATCAGTGGTAAAATATTTCAGTCTAAATTTCACCTGTTAATTTCATGGCATGTTACAATAAAAGCCAAGGATGTGCAATGTCTTAGGGAAGATACAGGAGTCAGTGTCATCACTGGAAATGAGAAGTTGAGACCACGTGCTCTAGAATCAGACTGACCTGGTTTCAATTTCTGCACTTACTAAATGGGGATCTGGAGAAGATAATTAATAGTTTAAGCTTCCGTTTCCTCATCCAAAAACTGTGGAGAAATATTAATACTGTAAGCATTTTTAATCTTTTAATTTTGTGGTACAGATCCTGGAGAAACAAAAATAATAGCTTAAATATTAATTCTAGATTATAGCTGTAGTATGGCATGGAGGATATGCATAGATAATGAAAGAATAAAAGTAAAAGACAGCATTTAAAATTTAAAAAACAAGGAAAAAATCAGAATATCTACAAAGTGTACAAGGCTAAAGCATGTATTTGGCTAGTCAGGGAAACTGCAGTGACAGAATTCTTTCCATGGCATTATTTAATATTAGCCCTTTTATAAATTGTACCTTGGATTTGGGCTTTAATGATTCTTAGAGGAATCTATAACATAGCTATTTTGAAATGGCTTTCCTGTTGTAGACCTTGGAGGACAAGCCACACAAACATCAATCATGCACATCTAGGAACATATAAACCAGAATGTAATGTGTAAAGTGTCTTCATTCCTGAATTTGATGTCTACACCAAATTAGTAGCATAAGAAAAAGATCTGTAGGTAAGAGATTTTCTGGAATCATGAACTATCTCTAGGGAAAGTAGAGTCAGAAAAGAAGCAAAGACAATGAAGTGGTTCTAATTCTCAAACGAGATGGGATTTTTTTTAAAAAAAGTGTCATTTCCTAATGCTGATATGTTGTCCCATAATAGAGTAGGTTTGGAGTGAGTTTGGATTGCTGCCATTTATTTACGTCTGATGGAATAAAATGGCTTAAATTTGGGTTAGCCAATGTTAAGTACTAAATCCTGAAGGATCATCTTTTAGGCCTCCTCTCCATTCCTCCAGTAATCAAAGAATGATACCTGCTCCCTGTTGATATGATAGATTCCAACTTTGGTTGTTTTCTTCTGCTCCAAGGGTATACTTGGGGACAGCAGGCTATACAAAAATGGTGAAATAGAAAATTCCACTTTATTTTCAGCCTCATATTCTACTAGGACCCAGATTTCCCAGCAATGATCCAGGCTGAATGGGAGTAACTATCCCCATATTAAAATGTTGTTGTTGTTGTTATTAGGTGGCGTCTAGTCGTATCAGACTTATTGCAACCCCATGCATAGCATAATGAAACACTGCTCGGTCCCAAGCCAGCTCTATGGTCATTGCTATACTTGAGCCCATCACCACAGCCACTGTGTCAATCCATCTTGTTTAAGGCCTTCCCCTCTTTCGTTGACCCTCCATCTTACCAAGCATGATATCTTTCTCCAGGGAATGGTTCCTTCTTAAAACATGACAGATGAAGTCTGGCCATTCTCACTTCCATAGAGCATTCCAGCTGCACGTCTTCCAGGACAGATTTGTTAGTTCCTTTAGTAGTCCTTGGTACTTTTAGCATTCTTTGCCAATACCACAACTCAAAAGCATCAACTCATCCTCAATCTTCCTTATTCATTGTCCAGATCTCACATGCATATGAGGCAATTGAAAATACCATGGATTGGGTTAGGTGCACCCTAGTCTTCAAGGAGACATATTTCTTCTTCAGCACTTGAAAGAGGTTCTTTGCAGACAATTTGCCCAGTGCTATACATCATCTGGGAGCTCTGGTAGC
>NW_006922117.1:370241-372268 GCF_000298275.1 Orycteropus afer afer | reverse complement strand
AGAAGTTGATGGTCTGTTCCATAATCAGTTCCTGGTTTTGTTTTTGCTGAAGATATTGATCTTTTCCATCACCTCTTGCTACAGATGTAGTCAGTCTGATTCTTGTGTACTCCGTCTGGTGAAGTCCACATGTATAGCCACTGTTTATGTTATTGAAAAAAGGCATTTGTAATGAATAAGTCATTGGTCTTGCAAAATTTTATCATGTGATCTCCAGCGTTATTTCTATTACCAAGGCCAAATTTTCCAACTACCAGTGAGTCTTCTTTGTTTCCAAATTTTGCCTTCTAGTCTTCATTGATAATTAACACATCTTGAATTCATGTTCAGTCAATGTCAGACTGCAGAAGTTGATAAAAATCTTCAATTTCCTCATCTTTGGCTTTGGTGGTTGGTGCATAAATTTGAACAATACCAGTACTAACCGACTCGACGGCAAATAACAACAACAACAACAAGTATTAACTAGTCTTCCTTTAGGCATATGGATATTATCCTATCACTGACAGCCTTGTACCTCAGGACAGATCTTGAGACATCCTTTGTGATGATGAATGTTACATCATTCCTCTTCAATTTGTCATTCCTGACATAGTAGGTCACATGGTTGTCTGATCCAAAATGGCCAAAACCAGTCCATTTCAGCTCACTCAACTCACTAATGCCTAGGATATTGATCTTGTGCCTTCCATTTCATTTTCAACTTCCAGTTTTCCTAGATTCATACTTTGTACATTCCATGTTCTGAATATTAATGGATGTTTGCAACTGTTTCTCCTCAGTTTGAGTCATGCCACTTCAGCAAACAGAGGTCCCAAAAGCTTTCCCTTTTCCATATTTTTAAGGTTTGTTCTACTCTGATGAGGCAGCTCTTTCCCAGTCATATTCTGAGTGCCTTCCGACCTAAGGCACTCATCTTCCAGCAGTGTATCAGATAATATTTCCAGGCTATTCATAAAGTTGTCCAGTAGTGTATCGGACAGTATTTCTCTGCTATTCATGAGGTTTTTCCTGGCCAATTCTTTGAGAAGTACATGATCTCTTCCTTCTTCCAAATCTGTCTCAGTCTGTGGCTGTTGGAACCTGTGCACCATGTGCAGCGCTGATGGTGTTTGAAACACTGGTGGCACAGCCTCCAACCTCCTAGCAACATGCAAGCCACCACAGTATGACAAACTGACAGAACACTTTGTCTTCCTCACTTGTTCAAAACCTCTCTGCCCTCCACCCAAGGAAGGAAGGCAGGAAAGCCAGGGCCAACAGCGGCAGGATCATATTGAAATAGAATTTTAAAATTCAGGTGTATTTTTTCTTTCTGTTCATCCTATCCTTGTCTTTCAATGAAGGCTAGCATTAATGGAAAATATTCTTATAATCACACATATAAAGAAGATTGTCCGAAATGGATTTAAAGGAACATGTTTTAATCTAGACATGAGTTAAATTCCTTTTACAGTTTACATTTAAATAAAGAGGAACACTTTCATTACCATTCCTATTTTTAGATGATGAAAAACTTAAAGAGGTTAACTAAATTACTCATGAACACATGGCTACGAGTTGGCAAAATGTCATCCTATTGGTTTCCAAAGTTTTGGCACTTAAAACTATTACACTATGTCTCTTCTCATAGCTACTGATCATAAAGTCCAATACTGCCTTAAGTCTCTCCAAAGCTAACCAGGATCTTCTTATTATTGTGTAACATTTTATTTATACAGATTGTTCTAAATCCAGTAGCTATTTATGAACAAATCTATGCATTTTATCTACTTATTTTTTTCCAAGGAAAGTACATTTATTTATTTATATTTGCACTCTTTGGTATAAAGAAGTAATTTGTGTAAAAATTATACTAATACACATATATAAAGTGGAAAGTGAACATCACCTGCAAAGCACTTGTCACATGGCCAGAGACTGGACATATAAATTCTCCTTACTGAGTAAGTGATTGATTTAGTTTCCACTAGAAGAATACTCAGTTACTGGTAAATTGGTAAAGATTGTTCAGGCATGAATAAATA
>NW_006922117.1:368068-369751 GCF_000298275.1 Orycteropus afer afer | reverse complement strand
CTAGTATTAGTTGATCCAAGGTATATGTTTATTGTTTGAAAGTGTTAATATGGCTCTTTAACTTGAAGATAATGAACGGCCTGAGTCAATCTCCCACAGCACTATCCTAAAATCACCAGGGCAACATTCTGCTTCAGTGGCTTAAATGTGCCCTGGTGGTTTGAAACATAATTGCACTTTTCTGGACACCTAATTGACTACATGGGACTGAGTTAGGTATTTTGAATACAATTTCATCACCTTAATTATTGTTCATTGAGGTGTTCCAATGTTTTAAAAGACTTCATGTGAAATCTCATTACCAGGAAAAAAGAAAACAAAATACTATCTAAAATAAGTTTTTTTAGTTTTATAAAATCCAAACTTTGCATCATAATAAATTGAAAACTTTGGGTGAATTTTCAATGAAATTATCTGTATTTATGAGAAATAGTTATGGAATGTGAATGATCCTTACTGTGGTACAATAAAAGGTAAATATTTGAAAAATGAAAAATAAAAGTGGTAACACAAGACAAAATTAAATGTACTGAAGGTTGCTGGTGGGCCACATGCTGAGGTCTTCTTTGCATCACCTCATGCAAATGAGATGGGCATTAGCACCATGCTCATTTAGAGATGACAAAACTGCATCCCTGAAAATTTACATTGTCCAAGGCCCTCAGCTAGAAAGTATTGGAGCTGGAATTTAAAGCCAGCAAGTTTGTCTTTAGTGGTCTTTAACCCTTATACTCCTAAAATCCAAAACTGATATATCACTAATTGCAATGGCAACATTGTTTCCTGCTCAGTATGTGTCATGTACTCTGCTAAACATTTTTTTTTTTATTCTTACCTAATCTGCACAAAATGTCTTTTCATATTTTTACATGTTTCATAGAAAAGGAATTTCTTACATTCCCTCTTCAGGTAAATTTAGTTCCCCTGCACAAGAGAAATGGTGCAGGTGTGATAGTTCAGACACAGCCATTTGTTGAGCCATGCTTCAAGAGTGGGCAGAATAATTATGACTTTAAACCTTCATACCGTCATTCCCACCCCCCCCTTTTGTTAAGTGTACCTAGTGTTTAGGACTGGGCCAGCCATCATCTTTGTGTTCCTGGTCAGAAAACTCAGAGAAAAATCTTCTACACAAACAGAAATTCGATGTGGAAGTACAGATTAGGAGGTCAAATGAAACTTTTAGGACAAGTTCCCTGTGCTAGCCAAGCTCTCACTTTCCTCGTTGTTAAGATAAATAAATAAATTATTTATTTATTTTCTATTTGACTATGGAAACTCTTAATATTGATGCCTTTTTGGCTCACAAACTAGAGAGAAAAAATGTGAGTGTGAACAGTCTAGCAAGAACATCCCACTTCTAAATTTGAGTGCTCGCCTGCTGTCTGAAAGGTTAGTAGTTCAAATCCACTAGCAGCTCTCTCCAGGAGAGTGATGTGGCAGTCTGTTTCTGTAAAGATCTATGGCCTTGGAAACTCTATGGAGCTACTACTATCCTATAGGGTCACTATGAGTTGGAATTATCTTAATGGAAATAGGCTTGGTTGTTGTGATTTAAACCTTAGTGGTTATGACATTGCCCTTATTATTTATGCTATTTTATACATAAGGAAACAGAAAAAGGGCTTAGCTGTTTACCAAAATGTCAAACACACAAACAAAAATAAACACTAAGTAAAAGAA
>NW_006922117.1:366741-367878 GCF_000298275.1 Orycteropus afer afer | reverse complement strand
AACAGAGACAGCATAATACAACAATTCTCTGGGCCATCACAGTGTGCAAGCTTGGAACACGATGCCCTTACCCATTTCAGTATCCACTCAGTTCCGCTGCAGCCCCTATCTGCTCAGCTTTTCAGTAGTAATATGGCATTTGACCTAAAGAGATCTCATTTCTTTTAAATTCCATGAATGTAAACCACTATTTATTTTGAGAGCTAATTTAATGTGAATTATTATTATTATTATTGTTATTTTAATTTGAATCTGTTAGTACTCCATTTGGTTGCAAGGAACGTACAATCTGATTTATAGTGGCACTAACAAATAAGTGTATTGTTTTTGCGTAGTAAAACGTACAGAGGTAGTGTAATTGCTTAAGAGTGCTTTATAAGAGTACTCAAAAATAAATAAATAAATAAAACTTACTGCCATCGGGTCAGTCCCAACTCATACCGACAGCATCTCTACAGAAGTAGATTGCCCACTCTTCCTTCCGAGGAATGGCTGGTGGGTTTGAACTGCCAGCCTTCTGGTTAGCAGTCAAATGCCTTAGGCACTACGCTACCAGAGCTCACTTATAAGACCACTTATAAGACTACCAGTATTCCCTATTTTCCAATATTCTATCCCTTCCAAGTTACATTCCTTTCCTCTTATAGATAGGCAGGTCAAGTGACTAATGCAGATCAACAGACTAAGAGGGGAAGACCCGTACCATTCTCAGGCTAAGGCCTTGAAAGCCCCTTCATGACCCTGATGCTCTCTCTTCTCCTGCCTCCCTGACTTGGAAGCCATATGCTGAGATAGCGCTTACAAGATAGCAACAGTCTGGATCCCTGAGTAACTGCTTAAAAGGCAGTTGCCCTGGAGAGAAGCTGATGCTGTAACTGACTTTGCTTGAGTGAGAAATAAACCTCTGTTTAATTAAGCCACTGGGTTGCCAGGGCTAATTTGTTTCACTCCATAGCCTATCCTCTGTCTGATCCAGATGGCTTTCATCATCATACTTGCAGGAAAATAACTGCTACCCTTCTAACCGCCATTGCCATGTTTCAGAAAGGAATGGAGGGGGAAGGTAAAAGAGAAATAGACAAAGAAAATGTTAGTCAAGTCTGTCTTTACAAATTTCTCTCCCAGAAGGCAAAATCC
>NW_006922117.1:364771-366046 GCF_000298275.1 Orycteropus afer afer | reverse complement strand
TAATAATAATAATAAAACTTGCTTAATTTATCTGCTCAATCTTTCCTTCTCCCTGACCCCAATATAAAACCAAAACCAAACTCTCTGCCATCAAGTCAGATCGGACCCAAACATACTTTCAAACAATTTCTTCTAAATTAAACCCAAACCTTTCTCTTCCAAGCCAACTACAACTTGACTGGTTCTTGTTCTCAGGATCACTCACAGGAACCAGTTATTTGAAGCTTCTGAGCCATGAGTCTTTCCTACCATCTTTCTCCATCTTTCACAATGATGCTTCCAATAGCAATTCTGATGATGTTACTCACTTCTCTAGAATTCTTTGGCATACATCTCCATCCAATTACCCTACAGAATAAAAGCCAACCATATTATCAAGATACGCCAAGCCTGCTGTAATCACTAATGTCTCTAGAACTTTCATGGATAACGAATCAAAGCACACACCATCCTTTAACCATACCAGACATCTTGGGCTCTCTAGGTACTGTGTGCTATTTTGAGTATTTACGTTTCTTGGTTATTGTTATTGTTTCTTCTCCATGGATCTGTCTCATTTCTCAACTATTTGTAAGCAGAGACACTTACTTCCTTTTTCAGACTTTCTATTTAAGGGACTTCTTAAAAAAAAAAAAAAAAAAATCAAAATCAGCCTTGGGATACAGAGATAAAGCCTTGTGAAGCACAGGGCAGGTTTGCTTACTGACTTGAAAGATGGAGACTATGTCTCATTTTAGAGGAATATACAGTAATTTTACTGTTCAGTATAAAAAGTTTGGATTCCCTCAACACAGGCTCCTCTCCTGTAATCAACTCACTTCAAACACAGGTGGCACTTTGCCCTTTTTGTGTTACTCTATAGGAAATGGGGTAACAGAAGTCAATACAAACCTGATGTTCTTGCTATGATATGACTAATAAAGTCCTTTACTCTGATGTAGGTGTGTCATGTCTTCTCCTGCATATTTGAAACTGTGATAGGCTAACTTGTCAGCTGGCAAGTAGGACACAATTCCAAAACCTTAACAGGTTTTGTCAGTGTCTTTCATTGAGAATGTTACCTAAAATTATTTCCTTATACTCCTCAGTAATTATATAAACCAAAGCCAAACACATTGCCCTTGAGTAGGATCCGACTCATAGCAACCCCTCCTTGAGTTTTCTGATCTGGAAGCAGATTGCCCAATCTTCCTTCCAAGGAGTGGCTGATGGGTTTGAACTGCCAGCCTTCTGGTTAGCAGTCAAATGCCTTAGGCACTACACCACCAGAGCTCC
>NW_006922117.1:359715-364466 GCF_000298275.1 Orycteropus afer afer | reverse complement strand
AAAAATACGGCGACTTGATGCTGAGATGCTGACTACAGTTTCCCAGGAAGGAGATTGGTGAAGCCACTCTTGCTGCTCCACGTCCACTCAAACTCACTGCCATGGAGTCAGATCCAATTCATAGCGACCCCTCCTTGGGTCTCTGAGGCAGTATCTCTATGAAAGTAGCCCAGTCTGCCTTCCGAGGAGTGGCTGGTGCATTTGAACCTCCAGCCTTCTGGTTAGTGGTCAAATGCCTTAGGCACTAGGCCACGAAAGCTGCGGGTGCACACTGTCTCTTAAATTGCTCACTGCAAACAAACACTGAAAGCGAGTTTCCCTTTTTGCCTTTTCTCATAAAAGCAAAAATCCTCTTTGGACTTCTTTTGGATGCAAACACAGGTAGGTCTTTTTGGAAAAGTGAAGTGGTGTAAAGTGAACTTCTGGAAAGTGGGAGACACCTATAGCTCTATTATTTGTAGATCTATCTTCCTTGATTGAAACAATCATCCTGATTAATTTAATGCCTATTTTATGGCCTGCATAGCACCTGCTTTGTAGTAAATAGTAGATTACTGTTTCCTAATAACCGACATTATCTGTAGAAGATTATCTAAGGTATGCTCTCTCCATAAATGTGGCTTCAAGACATTTGTAAGTACACACAGCCAAACAAACAAACAACAACAACAACAACAAACTCACTGCCATGGAGTGGGGTCTGACACATAGAGACCCTTCCTTGCATTTCTGAGGCAGTATCACTAGGGAAATAGATGGCCCAACTTTCCTTCCAAGGAGTGGCTGGTGGTTAAAGAGAATGGTTTTCTTTCTGTTGGTCTATCATCTCTTATCTCTCTTTCCTACATGAACACTTTATTCTCACTGTTTCTCTAAAATTGTAATGCATTATTAATTCCATCTTCTTAAGCAAGTTGCCTGTAATTATAATTGTCTTTCTAAAAAAGAAAATGCAACAGCTGCACCTACTCTGAAAATGGATCCTTGGAGAATGTAATTAAGTTATTTCAATTTGGAAACTGAATATTATCAAGAGCTATGGGATGCATAACCTTAAGGCAGACCTTTCCACTAGGTTTTTAATAGTATGTCATTTGCAGAAACCTAGGTAATCAGAAAATTAGCATGTGAAATTTCTGCATGCTCCAATCAGAGGCTCAATAAATAGAATTATATATCACATAATCTTACACTGTGTGGTAACTTAGAACATTTGGTAGACGACAGAGCAAAGAAATCTAAAGACATGTTTTTACTGCCCTTGTGACACTCCTTAAAGCCTTATTTACTTTGTTTTATGGCTGCAGAGTTTCCATATAACAAGGGCCAAATATTGTACAACAGTCTTTTTTATAAATCATAAATTATTCTCCATAAGTTTCTAATATCTCCAGAAAACTTAATTCTAAATGTATAAACTAATTCCTATAGATCATCTTCATATATAAAAACAGAATTATTTTATAATTGGGAATTATCTTTAAGGGTAAAAATTAAATATAATTTAATATAGAATCATCAAACATTTGCCGCATCATATTCCTTAAAATGATGTTTTTGACAATGGCCTATGTTTTTAATGCAGAAAAGATCCATGTAGAGTCAAAAATTGGCATTAGCAACCATTGTTTCTAAGCAAAATACAGGCTAGGTAAATTTTTACTTGAGGAACACACCATTTAATAGCATTTAGGAAATACTGATGAGATTGTCAGTAACAACAGAAGTCTGGCATTAAAATATATTTTAATAATCATCTAGTTTAATCACTATTAACTACATGGATCCCCTACTGCCAATAATCAGTGTCTACCCTCTGAACGAATCTTTTCAAAGGTAGGATTTTACTACTTTACAAGCAGTCATTCTACACAATCTCTCTATTTAATTTCATAAAACCTAATGTGAATCTGTAATTACCTCAAAAAACAAAAAAGTTTAAAAACTTTGCAAATAAAGGACTGAAAGCAAAATAAACAAATGAACACCCAAACAAACAAGAAAAAATTGCTGTAGTAAAAGTAGTACACTAGTAAACCATATTTAAAAAGCTATGAAATGAATTCCATTGAAAAACACTAGCATTCAAGTTTTAAAATAGAAGCTGAATTGCATCTCAAAAGAATAGAGCTTTTTAAGGAAGAGGATTATTTCAGGCAAGAGACACAGTATGGAATATGAAACAAGAGGAGTTGATTTGCACAGCATGTCTAAAAATTAAATACATTGCTTTGATGCTAGTCAAATGATTCTAAAGTAGCAATTAAAATCTGAGAAGTAAAAAGGAGTCCAAATTATGTAGGGATTTACATGTCAACCTAAGGAGTTTGGAATTAATCCTAATGGCTATAGAGAGCCAAGAATTTCACCCATGGGCTAATATGTGCAAAATGTAAATTGATGTAGCATTCATGACAACAAGAGGCTGAGAAAGGAGAGACTGAAAGACTACTCAGGGAAAAAAAAAAAAATTTTAATACTTTATTAAAGAGAGCTGAAGAGAATGTGTCCCTGGAATAACCCCTAGAAAAGTGCAAAGAAAGGAAGTGAATGATATGAAAAAAAAAGGCAAGGCAAGGATTGACTGCTTCTTGGTTGACTAGTTGGAGCAGGTAACAGCCAAAGTCAGAAATGGCTAATATTTCAGGGTGAATTTGAGAATTACAGCATTTTTCATATGGGAGAAAACAACAGAACACATATCTCTAGCACAAGACAATGTGTTTGGTTCCTAAAATGTTAAACTGGATCTAATAGGGAGAAATTTATACCTGGAAAAGAAAAGAAAATATGTGAAGGAGGAGTGAAATTAGGAAAGATGTTCCTTCATTAGTCAAAATAACTGAATGAAAAATAGATAAATAAATGAACTTTTTATTTATATGAGTACAGCCTGAGCAGAACGACCTGGAAAAGTCAAGGCTGAAGCAACAGAAAACAGTATGATATCATTTTCAATCACACAGACTGTACATGGTACAGAAATGGATTGTCATTTCTGTAGCTAAATGGATATTGTTGTTCCCTGGAATTAAACATTGTACCCACCTGCACCTGTATTGGTGGCTCTGGGGAATAAAGAATATATTTTTAAAAAAGAAAAAGAAATCCTTTTGCTGCACAAATGCTGTTAAGACAAATTTGAGATCAAATAGAAGAGTTAAGTAACCTCTATGACACCCATTCTTATGAACATCAGTAGCCTGGTATGAAGCTTCTGCTGTACAAATAAGTTCAATTTAGTAAATTAAACATGAAACATTTCTGTACTCTCAAATTTTCTTACATAAAAAATATTTTTAGAAGTTAATGATAGGTAATCTCAGTCTACTCTTCATAAAATACGTGAGCATAAAACTAAAATTATATCATGAGATTTTAGCTTATCTTAATCATTTTTGCCTATGTATAAATTTGATGGGTTTAATAATCTCACAGTAAATTTTTGAACACGCATGGTGTGCATCAGTGTTCTATCCTTTCACCATACGTATTCAATCTGTGTGCTGAGAAAATAATCTGAGAAGCTACACTGTATGAAGAAGAGCATGGAATCAGGATTGGAGGTAGTCTCATTACCAACCTGTGATATGCAGACAACACAACCTTGCTTGCTGAAAATGAAGATAACTTGAAGCTCTTACTGATGAAGATTAAAGACCATAATCTGCAGTATGGATTACCCCTCAATATAAAGAAATAGAAAATTCTGACAACTGGGCCAATAAACAGCATCACAATAATGGCAAAAAGTTGAAGTTGTCAAAGATTTCATATTAATTGGATCCACAATTAACGCCATGGAAGCAGCAGTCAAAAAATCAGATGATGTATTGCACTGGGCAAATCTGCTGCAAAAGACCTCTTTAAAGTGTTGCAGATCAAAGATGTCTCTTTGAAGACTAAGTTGCACCTACCCAAACCATCATATTTTCAATAGCCTCATATGCATGTGAAAGATGAACAATGAATAAGGAAGACCAAAGAAAAGTTGATGCTTTTGAGTTGTGGTGTTGGCAAAGAATACTGAAAGTACCATGGACTCCAAGCAGAACGAAAAATCTGTCCTGGAAGAAGTGCAGCTGGAATGCTCTTTGGAAGTGAGAATGGCCAGGGTTTGTCTCACCTACTTTGGTCATATTGTCAGAAGGGATCATTTCCTGTAGAAGAATATCATGCTTGGAAAAGTGGAGGGTCAGTGAAAAAGGTGAAGACCCTCAAGAAGATGGATTGACACAGTGGCTGCAACAATGAGCTCAGGTACAGCAAGGATTGTGAGGATGGTGCATGACTGAGCAGTGTTTCATTTTGTTGTACAAAGGGTCATTATGGATCAGAGCCAACTGGACAGCATTTAACAACAGCAACATCAACTTAACACGGTAGCATTTATGGAAAGCAGAAACCTTCACTATAAATTGAATCATTTTACTTTTCTTTCCTCTTTTTCAATTGTAGGAAAGCTAATCTGAAAATATCATGACTTAGACAAAAAAACACTGCATCATTTTCTTATTCAAAGCACAGTCTGGACAGTTGTGATCACTCAAAAAAAAAAAATCTTGCTTATGTATAAATGCTGCAGAATGTAATGCTCACAGAATATGATCAGGATGATACTACTACGTGTCAGACTCTAAGTCTGGGTTCCTGAAGCCAAAGAAATCATGAAGTTTCAAGTACTAATGAACTTGCAGGAGTTCTGGGGAACTCTGGTAGCATAGTGGCTAAGACACTTGTCTGCTAACCAG
>NW_006922117.1:357231-358310 GCF_000298275.1 Orycteropus afer afer | reverse complement strand
AGATAAAAAATGACTTTGGAAAATATGTTCTTAAGAGATTGTAAAATTAGCAAATTTATAATTCTTGTATTAGTATATAATCTACATTCATATTTCTTCCAAAGTAATCTCATTGTTCAGGAGAACTTGTTGGCAACAGTGAAACAATGACCAGAACAACATCCCCTAAAATCAGACTTTGATTTTTCCTCCATTTAGTTTAGTTTTATTTTTTTTTCTTCATAAACTGAGGAATTTTTGTAAGTTCCTATTAAAATTTTAATTTATAAAAGTTTATATTGTGTACGACTGGGGTCTTAAAAGCTTTCAAGCAGCCACCTAGATGCAACAGTTGGTCTCTCCTTGTTGGGAGCAAAGAAGAATGAAGAAAAGCAAAGATGCATGGAAACAATTAGTCCCAGGGACTAGTGGACCATGTAATCCTCAGGTAGTATGACCATGAGACCAGAACTAGATGGTGCCTACCTGTCACTATCAACTACTTGGAAAGGGATCAGTGCAGGAGATCCTGGGTAGAGTAGGAGAAAAATGTAGAACAAAACTCAAAATCATCAAAAAGGCTAGGTTTACAGGTCTGATAGAGCCTGGTGAAATACCGTTTTTACCTGTCAGGCCTGGAACAGAATTCACTCCCATGGCTTTCAGCCAAACAACAGACAAGGATATTGGATAAAATTTACACCAGGTGGATACATTCCTTAGAACAATAAGTCATGGGCTATCAGAAGGTAGGGTTTTCACAGGGAGACAGCTCAGGGGGCAGCAACGCAAAGGAAAGAAGGACACAGAAAAGAGGGAGGAACTGCGAAGGGAACTGTGGGGATTGCAGTTAATGTCATGAAAAAAATGTGTATTAGCTGCTGTGTGGGAAATGAATTTACTCTGTAAACTTTCACCACAATCACAATGTTGTTGTTGTTGTTAAGTGCCATCGAGTCATTTCTGACTCATAGCGACCCCATGCACAGCAGAACGAAACACTGCCTGATCCCGCGCCAGCCCCACAATCCCTGCGATACTTGAGCTCATCATTGTAGCCACCGTATCAATCCATCTCCTTGAAGGTCTCCCCCTCTTTT
>NW_006922117.1:355532-356101 GCF_000298275.1 Orycteropus afer afer | reverse complement strand
GTACCAAACCAAAACCAAACACAAAGCCATTGAGTCAATTCTGTCTCCTAGCCTCTTATAGGACAGGGTAGAACTACTTCTTAGGGATTCCAAGGCTGTAGTCTTTATGGAAACAGACTACCACATCTTTCTCCATGGAGTGGCTTGTGTGTCCAAGCTCTTAACTACTGAGAAACCAGGGTTCCTCTGTACAATCTTAAACCACTGCCATCAAGTTGATTCTGACTTATATCACTCTATATGACTGAATAGAATCGCTCCATAGGGTTTATAAGGCTGTTACTTTTCATGGTACCAGACTGTCTCATGTTTCTCCCAAGGCATAGCCAGTGGGTTCGAACTGTCAACCTTTTGGTTAGCAGCTGAATGCTTTAATCACTGCCCCACTAGAGCTCCTTTGTATAATCTTAAATAAAGGCAAATCATGTGTGTGTAATGTAGCTAGACAAAAGAAGGAAAAAAAATCTTTCACTACTAAGGTACTCAGAAGTACTTTGCCATTCAATATTATGTTTGGAATTCTTTGAGTATTCACTGAAACCACTGCTCCAGTTTTCTGTCAGGATGCC
>NW_006922117.1:353353-353902 GCF_000298275.1 Orycteropus afer afer | reverse complement strand
ACTCAGTTATTCAGTAGAACCCCTTTTCCTATCCCTAACACACCTTCCTTGTGACTTCAATTAAACACTAATAAACCATTGTATTGTAATTTTCCGTTCCCTGGACTGTTCTGTCTTTGTTAGAAGTTCTTTAATAGAGTTCTTAGCCCACTTACGTGGGCTTCATTTAGATTTATTTTTCCTGACTGAATAAATCCTCTTACTCATATTTTGGGAGCTCTAATGGCATAGGGCCTAAGACATTTGACTGCTAACCAGAAGGCTGGCGGTTCAAACCCCCAGCCACTCCTTTGAAGGAAGATGGGGCAATCTACTTCCATAGAGATACTACCTCACCTCGGAAATCCAAGGAGGGGCCGCTATGAGTCGAAATTGACTCGATTCGCATTTTATGTATGTATGTATGTATGTATGTATTTTTGATACAGCATTTTGAGGATTCATGCAGGATCTAGAAAGCAGGCCCTCCACAGTGGACCTGAAGATTGTGGACCAGTATTTATGGAGCCAAATTGAAAACCTTGGTTCTTTCCCTTCATTTCCCTGAGG
>NW_006922117.1:351084-352503 GCF_000298275.1 Orycteropus afer afer | reverse complement strand
GCCATTGAGTTGGCTTCAATGCATAGAGATCCTATGTACAACAGAATGAAACACTGCCTGCTCAATCATCTGCCATCCTCACAATCCCTGCTGCATATGGGCCATATTTTTCCAAGCCCAGAAAATATGAAGGTAAATTTACTGAGGAATTCAGGATCCTCACCTCCATCTACCAACCAGAAACTCCTGATCTTTATCGTTTTTTTATTTTTTCTTCCCTAAGTTATTTGGGCTCTGGGAGGCCCAACTGTGGATTACTGAGGCTGAATGATATGAGAACAGAATTTCACTGATTCTTTCTGCACTGACAATTGCTAGAGATCTGCTATTAGAAGCTAGGTGAGTTGATGATCTGTTATTTAAAGCAATCTCAAGAATATTTCCAAGGAAAATAGGTTGCACCCACATTCAAGCATGTAAATAAGAGAAGGATGAAGTGTATTACATTTTAGGGATAGATTAGAAAGATTGTTCATTGGACTTTCAGGTTTGAAATTGAATAACGATGATTCTGAGATTGCCTTCCGTGCTATTTAAACCTAGAGGTTTCAAAATTGGTCAAATGTTAGTTTAGAAATGTTTTAGAAACTGTGTACAAATTCTCTCAAATCACTGAGCAGCAAAATCAGGCCTGCAAACAAAGCACTAAAGTCAAGCACTAGAAACTGATAGCACATTTACAGTTTTAACAGTTACGAACTCCTGGAGTGCAAGTGCCCAATGCTGGGGCTCAAAAAGAGTAGACCACTCAGGAACTCGTTTGTTTTTTGTAAGAAATCAGCTAATCTTACACTTTTTTTCTTTTCTTCTTTTTCTTTTTAAATTGTGATTTGGGTTAAAGTTTACAGAGCACATTCATTTTCCACACAGCAGCAGTTCATGCACATTTTGTTTCATGAGATTGATTGCAGTCTCCATGGCGTAGCAGCGCTCTTCCCACTTCCTCCCTGTGGTTACTTCTCCCCTGTGTCCTTCCCTGTGCGTTCCTGCCCTCTGAGCTGGCTCCCTGTGTGAATGCGGCCCTTCTGCCCTCCACAGTTGATTGTTCTAAAGAGTGGGCCCACCTGGTGTAAATGTTCACCTCATATGCCTGTCTATTTTTTGGCTGGAAGCCATGGGAGTGAGTTTAGTTTAAGGCCTGAAGAGTGCCTAAGGGACAAAGCCTTGGGGATTTCACTAGTCTCTATCAGACCAGTAAGCCTGGTCTTTTTTTTTACAATTTTGAGAAACCATGGCATTTTAAATGGGAGGGTGCTAAATTAAAAACTAGATTAGGTATACTGCTCCCCACTTACCTCAGTAGGATCAGATTGATGCGGTTCCGGGGATCAAATAGGGATTTTTCTGGTAGTTATTTTAAATAATAAGGGAGAAATTTCTCTCTAAGTAAATGGAGAAAACTGTAAGTTTTAAGCAATA
>NW_006922117.1:328909-350844 GCF_000298275.1 Orycteropus afer afer | reverse complement strand
GGTTCTGACTTATAGCAACCATGTGCACAACAAGAAAATAGTGCCAGGTCCTGCACCGTCCTCACAATCAGTTACACATCTGAGTCCTTTGTCACAGCCACTGTGTCATCCCATCTGTTTGAATCTTCCCCTTCGTTGCTGACCCTTTACTTTACCTAGCATGATATCCTTCTCCAGGGACTGGTCCCTTCTGACAACACGACCAAAGTATGAGAGATGAAGTCTGGCTATTGCCGTTTCTAAAAGAACATCCTGGCTATACTTCCTCCAAGAACATTTGTCCATTTTTCCAGCATTCCATGTGATATTCAATATTCTTCATCAACAATACAATTAAAATGCATCAATTCTTCCTTAGTTTTCCTTATTCATTGTCCAGGCTTCACATGCATATGAGGCTATTGGAAGTACCATGGCTTGTGTCAGGCACATCTTAGTGTTAAAAGTGACATCACTGCTTAAAGAGATATTTTGCAGCATATTTGTCTAGTGTGCTATGGAGTCTGATATTTGACTACCACTTTCTTGGGCATTGATTTGGGTCCAGGTAAAATGAAACGCTTGACAACTTTAATCTGTTCTTCATTTATCATGATGTTGCTTACTGGACCACTTGTGAGGATTTTTCTTTTCTTTAGGTTGAGGTGTAATCCATACTGAAGGCTGTAGTTTTTGATCTGCATCAGTAAGTGCCTCAAGGCTTCTTCACTTTCAGCAGGCAAGGTTTTATCATATGCATATTGCAGTTTGTTTATGGGTCTTCCAACCTTGATACTGTGTTCTTCCTCATATAATCCAACTTCTGAGATTATTTGTGCAACATACAGATTGAATAAATATGGTAAAAGTTACCAACCTGACACATACTTTTCCTGATTATAAACTGTGCAGTATGCCCTTATTCTGTTCTCAAAAAAACGGCTACTAGAAATCTTATGAGTAGCAGTGCAACATTGTCTGATATATTGCCAGAAGATGAGCCCCTAAGATTTGAAGACACGCAAAAGATGACTGGAGAAGAGCAGCCTCCTAAAAGTAGAAGCAACCTTAACGTCCTGAATGGAGTAAAGCTTTCAGGATCTTCATTTGCTGTTGTGGCATGACTCAAAATGAGAAAAAAAAAAAAAAAAAAAAAAACAAACAACATTGAAAATTATAACATGGAATGTACAAAATATAAATGTAGGAAAATTGGAAGTTGTAAAAAATGAAGTGGAATGCATCAAAGTCAATATTCTAGGCATCAGTGAGCTGAAATGGACAGGTTTTGGCCATTTTGAATTGGATGATCATAGTCTACTATGCCTGGAATGAAAAATTGAAGGTAAATGGTGTTGCATTCATTTTCAAAAAGAACATTTCAACACATTTCAACATCCATCCTGAAGTGTAATGCTGTCAGCAATAGGATAGATAGCCTTATGTCAACAAGGAAGACTAGCTAATACAACTATTATTCAAATTTACGCACCAACCACTAAAGCCAAAAGTGAAAGAAATTGAAGATTTTTGTCAACTTCTGAAGTAAAAAAATGATCCCACATGCAGTCAAGAAACATTGCTTGTATGCAAATGCACGGTGAAGTTGAAGAAAGTTAAAATAAGTCCACAAGAGCCAAAATACAACCTTGATTATATTCCACCTGAAGTTAGAGACCATCTCAAGAACAGATTTGACCCAGTGAATTCTAATGACCAAAGCCCAGACTAGCTGTGAAATGACAGTAAGTACATTGTACATGAAGAAAGCAAAAGGTCATTAAAAAGACAGGGAAGAAAAAAAAAAAAAAAAACTGATGTCATGAGACTCTGACACTTTCTGTCAGGACCCAGCTACTTTGTTATAGAGAATCCCTGAGATCACACCTTCCTGCCAGGTTGTTTACATGCACCTTTACTCCCAACTTGTTTTATAAACAGGAGGGACATGTCTGGTAATGAGGAGACTGGCTTGTTAGAAAGGTATTTTGGGGGACATTTTCTAGTTGTAGGCAACCAAACACATGCTTTCAGCTATAGTACTCCTCTGGACAGAAGTACTTTTAAGTATTTTGTCCTTTTAAGACGACCAGTGTTTTTAACACAGATTATTATAAGCCTTTATATAAACACTGTCCCTATTGAACCCACTATCCACAGAAAATGCACACTTGCGATGGAAAATCCCCTGGAATAGCTAAGCATATGCAGCTGAAGACCTTAAATAGGGCCCTGCAGTTTGGTATGATTTACGCTGCCACCTTAAACATGCTTCTAAATTGGAGGTAGAACAATGGATAAAAGAAGCCTGCAAATTTATTCTTAAAGGAAAGGACCTGATATCACACCTGTTGTTTCCAAAGATTTGCATATTTCCCTGGCAATCACCTTCCAATGTAGGAACCCCTGGGCAGGGACAAGACAAGACACATATTAAGAAAATATTTTTAAGGACATTTTTAGAAATCTGTGGACCAAGTAGTCAGACATATTTTGTCTGTTTGGAATTGAATTCAACATTGTCAATCTCAACCTGGAAAATATCTTTTGCTAACCAGGCCAATGTCTGCATGGCAAATAGATTTACATCCAGGTAACATCTGCTAATGGGACAAACTATATTTTGTCCTAGTTATGATTTGCAGGTATTCTCATTGGGCTGAGGCCTTTCTTTGCCAAAGGCCACAGCAGCATTTGTTGCAAAGGAACCAACAGAAAATATTCCCATGTGGGGATTTCCTGCTGGCCTCTGTAGTGACAGGGGAACACATTTTGTTGAATAAAAAAGCTATCTGTTATATTTTCCAATGACTCTATTGTACTTATCATCCCATCTTCTGGACTTGTGGAGAATACTAATGGAATTATACTCAATTGGCGAATCTTATATCCTCTATGGGAGCTCTGGTAGCATAGTGCCTAAGGCACTTGACTGCTAACCAGAAGGCTGGCGGTTCAAATCCACCAGCCACTCCTCAGAAGGAAGATGGGGCAATCTACTTCCATAGTGATACTGCCTTGGAAACTCAAGGAGAGGTCGCTATGAGTCAGGTCTGACTCGACGGCACATAACAACAACAGCATATCCTCTATGTGATTAGCTTGGCTACAAGCACTCTCTTTGTGTTAATGAATTTTAGAGCAAAATCTTTCAGCACTCATAAATTGACTCCTTATGAAATTTTAACAAGTGAGCCAATGAACTTCCTATGTTCATCAGTTATTTTAGATTCAAATTTAACCAGAGAAAATTTATTAAAGTAATGCCTATCCTTGATTCATTGGGCTAGAGAGCATGTTATCTTTTCCAAAGAGGCTTTTAACAATAAAGATGTTGGAAAGCCTGCTACCTCTCCTCTTTCACATGGAGAGTTAAGTTGGAAAAGACATCAACTGAAGGGTTTCTTTGAACCTCAATGGAAGGGATCTTACTCCCAAATTCTTGTGCTGTCAAATCACAAGGAGTCAGACTTGGATTCATTAATCCCACCTGATGATGGCCTTCACTCCCAAATGGACCATGAGCACTGTGACGACAGAGATCAAAATTCAAACAGCTCCAAGAGGACAAGTGTGCAACAACTAAATAGACTGATTGTTCTCCCAAAATCTTTGAACCTGACTTCAACGTGCCTGTGCAAAACCTACAATAAAATCTGAACTGTTTTTGCTTTCTGCTTTAGTCTTAGTAATTGGCATATTTTAACACCAAATTTTTTTAAATACGTTATTTAAATGATAATTTTAACCCTTTTAAAATTTTCCTAGTACTAGAATCAAAATTGTCAGTTGTGGGTATTTTGATGGGTTTACTGATGAGATACATCTGTGGTGCCATATTTTAACCATTGTAGTTATTTTTGCTTAATTTAAATTCATGTTTATTGTGGAAACTTTATGACTAGTAGTCCCTGTTTCATTTTCCATTGTCTTTAGAATAGCTTTTATTTTATATACTTGAACTTCCGAAATGATAAAAAAAAAATTAACTGCAGAAGTATTGGGAGTTCATTTTTTGACTGTTCTAATTACATTCTTTATTGTTACTGGACTCTATTTATGGGATATTATTCCATGTTTCAATACATTGTTCTTCCCCTGTGAGTCCTCCTTACATAAATACTACTTTTAGAGAATAGGTACATTTCTTATGACCTCTCTGGGACAGATCCATATTAGCTATTTTATTGTGAGTTCTAATTACATTCCTTAAAATTGCTTCAACCTTTTATATTCCATTAACTCCTTGCCATTAAGGCCAGTGATAGATTAATTTAGTATGACATATGACTCTTCAAATAACATTGTATCTTTTTTATCATTATCATTGTAACATCTTTCTTTTACTTGTTATTAGCCTTTTCATCCTCTTATATGCCTGAAAATGCTCTTTCATCCCTGAAAATTATTTTGTCATTGCTATTATTTGTCTCCAAGTAGTCCTTGTTTATTTCTTTTTGGCTATGTTTCTCCACTGTGAAGCCCTTCTTAAACTTTCTCCCCATACTGTTAATCAACACAGCCCCCATTAATTCTTGACACAATATTATTTTGTCAAACTAGCCCAGGCAGTTGTACAATCCACAACCCTTACAGAGTGTTGGATCTGTCATCCTTCACCCCAAATCACACACACACACATTCAGATCCATTAGCTTCTCCCATACTGAACTATGGTTTTGTTCTCCCTGCTGTTATCAATCTTAGCATCTTTAAATGAGTCATAAGTGTAAAACTGTGACATTCCCCTGGGATACCAACTCAAGCTCAGGTTCCATGCTTCCATTTAACTCAAAGTGTTTTTCTAAAGTTACCTGGACCCTTCAAAACTACAAAAATGAGGGTTTGATTTCATATAATGCCCCTCCCAGATTTTGGGACATAACTTTTTCAGGAAATTTAATAGCATACCTACAAGGGAAAAAAAAAAAAAATTACGTTCAAATGTAAAATTGGCTAAATTTAGGACAATTGTCTATTTGTAAAAACTCCTTGACAGAAAATTGGCTTGAACATATAAATCAAACCATGCTTCTCCCAGGTAAAAACACAGGGACTGGCATAATATGTGCCCCATATGGATACATATTTTTATGTGAAAGATGAAGATATCCAACCATTGCCAATTAGAAATGACTCCTATACTTGGGGTTTATCTTGTTTCAATGATTGTAATATAACATGCCAGTGTACTTTAGGCTATGTGGGAGTCTCTTCAGACATCCATTCTTATTATGGAAACTTACATTGGACTAATCCCCTAAATTTGTTGACGACGGACAAGAGAGGCCTAAGCTCTGGATTCAAGCCAGTTACAGCAAACCAAACATTCATTTTTCCTTTGTAAGATCATTTATACTATGGAAGGGAGTTGCATGGGAAGGAAGGTTGGGCAATCCTACTTCTGTAGTGATACTGCCTCGGAAACCAAGGAGGGGTCGCTATGAGTTGGGGCTGACTCGACGGCAAATAACAACAACAACAGGGAGTTGCAGGTTTGGAACTCACTATTAGACACATCTGAGACATGGTGGAAGAAATAGCTGCTGATATGGCTAATGCTATGACTGCTCAAGAAAAATCATTAAATTCACTGACAAAGGTAGAGTCAGATACCTATTTGCCATAGACTTCTTAGTGGTTTAGCAAAGTGAAGTCTGTGCTATAACTATTACTTCATGCTGCACCTGAATCAATGCTTCAGGAGAAGTGGAACAGGATATTGCAAAAATATGCCAGAAAGCCACCTGGCTTCACATACTAAAACAAACTGGCTTTGGCTTTTCCTTTTCTGATATGTTTAGTTGGCTACCTAATGGAGCAGGTACCTGAGTTAGGGAAATTCTGTTTTCCAGTATCATAGTCTTAATGCTAATAGTCATTATAATTGGCATTGTTAAATGTTGTATTAAAGTAACCACTAATGCCTTGATCCAGAGAAGAAAACTGATGCCTACATGTAGGTTAATGGATGCAGAGACTATGAATTGAAAGTATCAAATTCAATTCAACCATTCAGGAAGATCACTGGGCTTTCTGAACTACCAAGTATCTCCTAGTCACCTTAAGAGTTTTATAATAGTCTGGTGAAGAAAAAGAAACCAAAGATGCCTAATGGTCAGAAACACTTTGCAGAAGATCACTTACTCCTTTGTGGGTGACACAGACCAGCTCACCCTGAAGAAGAGAACTCTGCTATAACATGGTAGAAATTAAATGCTTGCTAAATCAAATCACATGACCAATAACAATTTAAACTAAGTCCATGAAGAAGAACTATTAAACTAACCAGAGGATGTTCAATGAAATCCCCGAGTAAGAGGAGGGAACTGTAAATGAGAAATAAATAAATCTTTTTTGACCAAAACTAAGTAATTTGATTACATATAGTTTCTACTGAATTAAAATTGTTTTTTATTTGTCTGCTTTCCTAAAATTTCATATTTGCTTAGCTCACTCAGCATAAACCTCTCACAATCTCCTGTTATCTGGCATGTTAACTTTAGATGCCTTAAAAACCAAGTAATTCATCTGTATGGTCAAGCTAGGATGTGAAAGAAGTACATTCTATGGAAGGGAGTCTTGACACAGGTGTCTTTGTATCAAGTAGACCCAGGAAATTTTCTTCAAGACAAGGAATTGTTTGAAAGCGTTTTGGAGCCAAGTTCATCTAAAGTTTCCCAGACTACATAAATAGTTTTTGTTTAACAAGCTGTATTAGGGAAATTGGGTGATTAGTACCCTCAGAAACCCAATGGCAGTCACTACGAGTCAGAATCAACTTGCTGGTAGTGGGTTTGGTTTGGCTTATCAAGATAACTTTTCACTATTTCCTGGTTAAACCTCTTTAAACATCCAATAGTGATACTTTATGATCCTACCTGAAGGTTATGTGACTATGATTAATAAACTTCTGTAATTAGTTCCTGTAATCAATCACTATAAGCCTCTATATGCAATTATCCAATAGAAGCCCATTCCTCACCCCTAATCCCTCCTCCTTTTGACCTCAACAAAGACTAACCAACCAAATGACTGCATTATATTTCCCCCCCACACCCCCCACCCCACCCCACCCCGCTGGAATATACCTGTCTTTGTCTTGATTCTACTTCCTCCTTTAGCTATGGCACCAATTCTTTGTTCACCTTTGTTAAAGTTCCTTTATTTATACTAGCTTTCTCCAGTTTCCCTTCTCACATTCTCTCTTCAAAACACCATCACAGTCACTCTCAAAATTCCTTTCATGAATGTTACAATTGATCAAAATGTTTCTAAATCCAATTATTAATTTTGCAGAGTATCTTACCTAGTTTGTCAT
The DNA here is from genome assembly GCF_000298275.1 of Orycteropus afer afer. Lineage (NCBI taxonomy): Eukaryota > Metazoa > Chordata > Mammalia > Tubulidentata > Orycteropodidae > Orycteropus > Orycteropus afer. The sequence continues at coordinate 343,544 of NW_006922117.1, read as the reverse complement.
TGGCATTTGGCACAATTGACCACTCCCTTCTCTTTGATATTTTCTTCATTTGATGTCCAGAAAACTACACTCTTGGTTTCCTTACCATATAATGGACTCTCCTTATCAATATCCTCTAGTGGCTGGTTCAAAGTTTGCTGACTTCAGAGTTGGAATGTCCAGGAGTCAGTAATGAGTCTTTTATTTATTCATTTATTTTCTGTTCTTTTTCTTGTTTTAATTTACAGACCCTCTCCTAATGATCATTTCTACTTCTAACACTTCACATCTCACCACTGAAGAAATTATATCCACTTTATCTTGGAAAATCCAACAACTTTTCATTATACCCATTGTGATAACAACCTTTCCTGACAACCATCATCTCTCACTTAGAATCCTGTAGATGATCTCCTTTCCCTCCTATAGTTCGTTCCTCACACTGCAGCCATGTTAAGTCTGATTGTGCCGATACTGTGATCAGAACCTTATGATGACTCATCATTTCATTTGAAGTAAAATGCAGAGATGGCTCTCGAGGTGCTACCTGATCCCAAGCTCACAGCCACGGAGTTGATTCTCACTAATAGCAACCCTGGAGCATAGAACTGTCCCATAGGGTTTTCAAGTCTGTGAATCTTCACAGAAGCAGACTATAACAACTGTTGGGTTCGAACTGCCAACTTTTTGGCCAGCAGATGAGCACTTAAACCACTGTGCCACCAAGCATCCTTCCCTATGTGATCCAGGCTTCTGTTAATTCGCCATCTTCCTCTCCTAGCACTCATGCCTGTGATCATTCATTTGTAGCACAATGTCCTCCTTGCTGTTCCTCCAACACGCTTCCTTACTGTATTTCCTCTACATGTGGTTCCTGCCTGGAAGGCTTGATGTTGAGATACCTCCTGGAGCAACTCTTTACCCTTTCCAACAGGTGTTTGTTCTGGTTACACAGTGCCTCTCTGACAGGAATATACCACAAATGGGATGGGCTTAACAAACAGGAGTTTATTCTCTGACAGTCTAGAGGCTTTAAGTTCAAGTTCAAAGTGGCAGGCTCTAAGGGCTGGATGATAGGCTCTCAACCTTGGGCTTCAGCTCTGCCTCCTTACTCCCAACCCACTGAAGCTAGAGTCATCTCTCCACTCAGGCAGCTACTGACTGCTAAGACCGATAAATCCAAGGTCAACAAGTGAAAAAGCACTGTCCCCGTGTTACCAAACCACATGGCAGGCCAAAGATTCAAGTCATTGAAAGTCCCACGAATGGTAGGGGATGGCAGGCTGCTGAACAACAACACGGTACATGCAGGGTTCAAGTGTGCCATAAGCTAGAGACCATTCCCAAAGCTGTTTCTTATATACAGAAAGCAGACCACATACCCAAAGCAGCTACTCAGCTTCTCCAATAGATTCCACCGAGGAGTTAATTACCAGTCTCACCGTGGGGAATAACTACATTCAACTGCTCAGCCACTCAACCAGGCCCAGTCAAGTTGATACACAAACTTCACCACCACAGTGTTCAATCTATTTTATTTATAGTAGTTATTGCTTACATTGTCTTTCTTTCTCTGCTAGAGTGTAAATTCTCCAAGAGCAAGCCTCTTTGTGTCTTTAGTCACTGACACATCACAAGCATTTAAGAACAATGCCTAGCATGTGGTAGGTACCTCCTGAGTACTTGTTGAATGAACATTAATGAATGAAATTCTAGTAGTAAACTAAAAAATTAAGTTTGAAATCCAACTCCCCCTGAAGGCTTTGTATATAAGGCATTGTCTACTTACGCGTATCTCTGTGCCCTCACCATAGCATCTCGGTGATAATGCCATACAATATTAAAGTTGAGAGAAGCCTTGAATGTTACACATGATGAAACTGAAATCCAGGGAGATGACACAGCTTACTTATCATCCATAAACAAAGAGTCAAAAGCTGAAACCAGAACTCAAGCTTCTTTATCTTATTTTTCATTTCACTACACAGGAATCAGTTCACATTCTTCATGCATCAGTAATTCTTTTCATCCAGTAATAATTGTGTGGATCCAGTGTACTTTTGTATCATGCACATTGTTTTGTAGTGAACAAGAGGCTACTGGATGAGTAAATCCAGCTTGCAAGTGAGTCATTGACTTACTGTTACTATGGTCTGTACAGCATAATTGTTGGGCTGGCTTTGCCTGTGTTGCCAGCCAAATACAGGATACATTCAGCTAAGCCTCACTGTCTGAGTTTCAGGAGCAAAACAGTAATATATAGTAGTTAGTAGCAAAATCCACGACCTTTAATGTTAGGTTTTCAGTGAGAGCAATGACGTCAAAGGAACAATTTGTAATTTTAATCAAAAGAATTGGAATGTTTCCCCAGGTTAAATTTCTCTTTTGAATTCCATTATGAAACTGCAAATGTTGTATGAACACTATAGTAAATGCAGAATGATGAGAAAGGACTAATAATATATTGTCACTTGAAATATAGTATCTAATTTTAACCACCAGATCTTAAAAACGGTATAAGAATATTAAAAGATTTAAAGGGATTAGAAGTCCATGAAGAAATTTTATAGCTTTAATTATTCAGAGATAATTTTAATTAATATAATTTAAAAGGAAGGCTGTTTTATGTGATTTGTTCAGCTTATATATGTGACCATCTATATACAACATTAATAACATACTGACACTATATATCTGCAAACTAACCTTTTTAGAAATATAATATAGTTTTGCTTAGACTTTTGCATCAATTTTCTGGAAAAGTGTCAAGTGACCCAGTTGATTTATTATGTAATCAGGATTTTGACAAGTCTACTTAAACAATCGTAACACTAATTTATGAAGACAATAAGACAGTGAGTCTCTTAGCTGTTTTTGATTCCCTAGGATGAGGGCAATAAGAAAAGTGACCCAATCTCATTTAAGAAGAAAATGAAGAAAGCAAGAATTTGTGGATCTGGTGCTACTCGGATCTAGCTACTCAGATTGGTAAGAAGTCATTCATATCATTCCTAACAATGTTTATGTCACAAAAGAAAAAAAAGTGACTAGGTGAACATAAATGGATACACCTTGTCCTCACTTTTCTACTATCTTATTATCCAATATTTTGCGTTTAAAAGAACTTTGAAAAAATTCTCAGAGGGAACCTTCTATGTTGTTGTTGTTACGTACTGTCAAGTCAGACCCAACTCATGGCTTCCCCTCCTTGGGTTTCCGAGATGGTATCACTATGGAAGTAGATTGCTCAACCTTCCTTCTGAGGAGTAGCTGGTGGGTTTAAACCACCAGCCTTCTGGTTAGCAGTCAAGTGCCTTAGGCACTATGCTACCAGAGCTCCTATAGTCTGGGCTTTACAGAGAGCTGCAACTGGGACTGGGGTGTCCTTGGCAGGCCAACCCCAAATGATATAGCAGAGGACCTGATGATGACTGGGCCACTGAAGGATGGCAGCCAACTGACTGCAGGATGCCTTTGCCCATTCATCATGATGTCTCACTCAACAGAGCGTGGGCCACAGAGGGCACAGGGTGCTAGTGGGATGACATGAGGATGTGGGTGGGCAGGGGGAGGATGGACAAGGCCCTGAAGGTACCAGGGCCATCAGTGTGGGGGTTGCTGGAAGGAGGGTAGTGGGAAGAGGACAGAGTGGGGCTGTGGGGACAAGAAGAACAGAAAATGAGCAGGGTAACCATCCAAGGCAGGCAGTGAGAGAGAAAAGGCAGAAAGCAATAGGGTCACCTCTCAGGGGAGGTGGCAGGCAGCATCTGACCACCACCACTACCACCCCCAAGTCCTACAGGCTCCACAGTGATGGGGAAGGTGTGGTGAAGAACAGGAGCCCACCATGCTCCATGCATCCTGAGTAAAACGGGGGGCACCTAACAGGTAGTGAGTGACCAGGCACAGCCTTCAACTCTTTCATGACACCTATTTCACATAGTGACCTGGTGCTTGGAACCTAACCATGTCGATAAATGTGGAGTTGGTGTATTATGATCCGCATGGTATATGATTTAATTTGGAATCTAAAGTTCAATGTTAGGCAGAAAATTGACCTTCTTCTGATTTCCTTCATTTCATGTTTAATGGTATCACCTGTACACCTAGAATATTATGATTATTAGAAAATCCATGGCATTATCATCTTCTTGTTATAATTCCAATGTGTATCACTGTACTGTTGTTACTGTTAGGTGCATTCGAGTCAGTTCCAACTTATAGTGGCCCTATGTACAACAGAACAAAACACTGCCCAGACCTACCCAATCCTTACAATTGCTGCTATGTTTGAGTCCTTTGTTGAAGCCATTGTATCAATCTACGTCGTTGAGGGTCTTCATCTTTTTCAATGCCCCTCTATTTTATCAAGCATGATGTCCTCCTCTGGGGACTTGCCTTTACTAATAACATGTCCGAAGTATATGAGACAAAGTCTCATCTTCTTTCCTTCTAAAGAGCATTCTAGCTGTATTTCTTGCAAGACAGATTATCACCATATCACTGTAGATGTAGCAACTTGTAAAACAATAGTTAAACTATTCTTGAACATCAAAACCAGACTTGTGAGCTCACTGGACCCAGGCATCCAAAAACTCTCACTGCCATGGGGTTGGATCCAATTCACAGTGACTCCTCTTTGGGTTTCCGAGGTGGTATCACTATGGAAGTAGATTGCCCAACCCTCTTTCTGAAGAGTGGCTGGTGGCTTTGAACTGGCAGCCTTCTGGTTAGCAGTCAAATGCCTTAGGCACTACACCACCATTGTTCTTGTTGTTAGGTGCCGTCAAGTCGTTTCCGACTCATAGCCACCCCATGCACAGCAGAACGAAACACTGCCCGATCCCGCACCAGCTCCACGATCCCTTCTATACTAGAGCCCATCATTGCAGCCACCGTGTCAATCCATCTTGTTGAAGGCCTCCCCCTCTTTCGTCGACCCTCCACGCTACCAAGCATGACATCCTTCTCCAAGGAATGATCGCTTCTGACAACATGATCAAAATAGGTGAGATGAAGTCTGGCCATTCTCGCTTCCAAGGAGCATTTCGGATGCACTTCCTCCAGGACCGATCTGTTAGTTCTTTTAGCAGTCCACGGTACTTTCAGCATTCTTTGCCAGCACCACAACTCAAAAGCATCAACTCCTTCGGTCTTCCTTATTCATCGTCCAGCTCTCACATGCATACGAGGCAATTGGAAATATCATGGTTTGTGTCAGGCATACCTTAGTCTTCAAGGAGACATCCTTGCTCCTCAGCACTTGAAACAGTTCCTTTGCGGTTGACTTTCCCAATGCTACACGTTGTCTAATGTCCTGACTGCTGCTTCCGTTGGCATCGATTGTAGAAACAAGCAATGTGAATTCTTCAACATCAATCTTCTCTCCATTTATTGTGATGCTGTTCATTGGGCCAGTTGTGAGGATTTTTGTTTTCTTTATATTGAGATGTAATCCATACTGCAGACTGTATTCTTCAACCTTCATCAGTAAGTGCCTCAAGTCATCCTCATTTTCAGCAAGCAAAGTTGTATCATCTGCATATCTCAGGTTGTTAATGATTCGTCCTCCAATCCTGATGCCACGTTTTTCTTCATATAGTCCAGCTTCTCTATTTGCTCAGCATATAGATTGAATAAGCATGGCGAAAGGATACAACCCTGACACACTCCCTTCCTGATTTTAAAACATGTAGTGTCCATGCCACCATTAGATAGTTATTAAGATGACTAAAAATACTTTGTCCTTTTGCTGAAATCCAGCTCAATATACTCACTATGAAAACATTTTTTCTCCCATTTAGCTAGTATTCTTTCAGCAGCAGTCCACACTGTTGTCTACTCTTCCATTTTCAATGTTCTCTTTGTCATACCTATTGCATTATATTTTCTCTAACCTCTCTGAATCTACTTCTTTGGTCTTATTTGCTGACCCATTCTCCTGTGTTGTTGATCCTCAGGCTCAACCCTAGTCTCCCTTACCTTCTCACTTATTCTATCTAGCCTCTAATACTTACGTCTAATGGTTCAATTGCCATCAGTATCAAATAAATACCAGAGTTGTACCTCTGTTCTGACCATCTGAATCATATAGATAAGTAGATATAAATATATAGATCAACTTGTGTATTAGATGGCTCCAACTGTATGTCCCAAAGAAATTTTATGTATCTGAAATTAAACTCAATTTTCATAGCATTCCCACTTCAAACTTCACCATTCTTCAATATTTCCCATCACAGGGAATATTATTATCATCTTAATCAATATGTGCAAGTTAGAAACCAGATTTTAACACCATTTTCTTTATCATTCCCCAGTCCACTTCAGAGTGTTTTTTAAAAAATATATTTTAAAAATATCTCTCAACCCATCTCTCTTCTTCATCTCCATCAATACCATCAAACTACCATGATCTTTTTTTGCATTACTACAATCAACTCTTAACTGATCTTCCTACAGCTAGCTGAGCTTCACTTCAAATCAATCTGTACACTCTAGTGAGAATAATCATTTGAAAATTCAAAACTTTTCACATGATATTTGTGAATAAAATACTTCAAGAAAGCCCCACTGTTGCTAGCAAATTACTTGCATGGCTTAAACTGCTCTTCTTGGTTTAATAGTTATCTATTTGTCAACTTTAACAACCTCATTTTATCATTCTTTCTTTTACTGAATTCCTGATTTAATGAATTCAAGACATTCTGATAAGAAGATACAAGGAACATTACTCTTTCAAATGTTATGACCTAAAATACATCTTCAGAGAACTTTAGTTTTAATGAGACCATGTTTTGAGCCTCTAAAGAAATAGCTCTACCCACAAGATCATACTATTGATCTTTGCCTTTAGATAGCAGGACACATAGATTTGTTTACAGAAAAAAAAATGAGATTACTTTTAAGACTATTCAATTAATTTGAAAGGAACCATCAAGTGTAGACTATCATGCTAAGGAACACAGCATAGATCACAATAAAATTACTTTTTAAAATTTGCACCAATGTTGATAAAGTCACTAATCACTTTTCACTGGCCAAGTGATAAGGAAATACTGATAGAATGCTCCACATTTCAAAATTCCAATGTTTTTACTTATTAGTACTCCAGTTCTTAAAAATAACTCACAGCTCTGACAACTGCCCCATATAGTATTTATATAACCATAGGCTATTTAAAAATATCTAGAACTTTGAAGTCTCACATACAGTAGTTCTTTGATCCCCAGTCTACCTCAAACAATGACATCAGTGGTTGTTAAATAGCAACTATCTACTTACCATATTGTAGGGGGCTCAGAACCTTCTATTTCTAAGTAATCATATTTTTCTTCCATTTGGAAATCAGTAAATATGAGTGAAATGGTGTCCCCAGGCTCTGCTACAATGGTCCAAGTGCAATCAGCATTGTTATGATACTCATTTGGAAAGCTAGGGCTTGAAATTATGCCGCTGGATCCTCTCATTGTTCCTCCACATGCATCCTCAGCTGTTAAAAGACAAGATATTTAGCTATAAGTTATTAAGAGAAATGCCATTAAAGCAATTCTGTTAACATTGTTTTGGATAAACATAAGTCTAAATAGTGTTATACTAAGTATATAATGTCCTAGTATAAAAGATTGAATAAAATGAGAAGTCTATGAAAAATTTGCAAGCACATATATAAATATAAACTGTGTCTTAATAATTTTATAGCAAGTGCTTGAACTAGCAATAAAAATGAGCAAAATTCCAAGCTCCAAAATTAGATCACAGAATAATAGAAAAAAAGATTTGCTTTTCATTAAGTGATGAAGTGAGTTACACAAAAGAAACATTATTCTCAAGGTCTGTGATGGGAAATCTTTAATCATTCTATGTATGTTTGTTGATGGCAGATATTTGTGTTAATTTATTTTAATGTCAGTATGTACAGAATAAAGAAATTATTTAAGTGAGAATGTAATATAGTTTCTGCCAGTGACATGCCTCAAAAATATTGAAAAATGCCTGTGGAAATGCAATTCAAATAAAAGTGTATCACATGTCCAGAATATTTTAATTAGAAATTGTTGTTGTTGCTGTTATGTGCCGTCGAGTTAGACCTGACTCATAGCGACCCCTCCTTGTGTTTCCGAGGCAGTATCACTATGGAAGTAGATTGCCCAATCTTCCTTCCGAGGAGTGGCTGGTGGGTTGAACTGCCAGCCTTCTGGTTAGCAGTCAAGTGTCTTAGCCACTATACTACCAGAGCTCTTAATTAGAAATAAATTATATAATAAATAATATATCTTCAGTCATATTCCCCCCTATGACTCCAAAAAAACTATGTAAACATCTTGTTTTGAACTATTCTTGTGATATATGTATATACAATATTATAATTACATGTTCTAGTAACCTAACATTTAGACCTATGTTTTTCATTTTCCAACAGGGATGATAAATGTTCCTCTACTTTACTTTTAGCCAATGGTGAATTCTTGCATAGTTAAATGAGCAGCTGTATTTAGTATGAATCTACACTATACGACAAAACTCTCTGTAATGTTGAAGCTATAACATCTGTTAGAAAACTGCTTACACCATCTATCCTAAGAGGTTATAGGCTAATAGTTTTCCAGAGCAGGAAAACAAAACTATGGTTTTGGGGGACAACTTTATTAATATATCATATGTGTCAAATTGCTTTAGCTTCTTACTGCTCCATTTTTAGTTGACCCAATACCATAATTCATAAACTGAAGCATAAATATATTTTTCTTAAAAGATAATTAACTTTCATCAAAAATTATCATAAACATAATGCGTATTTATTCTCATCAAGTCCCCTTTCAGGTTCTTAAGTTACTCTTTCCATTCCAAATGAGCCCTGGTAACAAAGTGATTAAAATGCTAGGCTGCCAAGCAGGTCAGCAGTCGGAACCCACCAGCGACTCTGCAGGAGAATCTGCCTCCCTAAAGATTCCAGCCTTGGGAAACCTATGGGGACATTTTACTCTGTCCTATAGAGTTGCTATGAGTCAAAACTGACTAGACGGCAACAGGTACTATTTCGTAAGTTAATTTGGTAATTATAATGATAGCATAGTGTCTAAGGCACTCGACTGCTAACCAGAAGGCTGGTGGTTCAAACCCACTAGCCACTCCTCAGAAGGAAGATGAGGCAATCTAGTTCCATAGTGATACTGCCTCGGAAATCCAAGGAGGGGTCGCTATGAGTTGGGTCTGGCTCAACGGCACATAACAACAACAACAACAGAATTATAATTGGGGGTATTGTCTAGACAATGCAATATCTTATCACAGTGCTTTCTTACTTACCAGAATACACAATGCTCTCAAAGCCTCAACCTTCTGGTAAACGTGTCCTGCACCCCCATTTTCAGTCATGAATCACTTTTCAATACCTTGTCAATACCAACACCAAGCATTGAGTATGGCTTTGGAAATAATATATTATATTATCATATATTAGAAGGAGCTCTGGTGGTGTAGTGATTAAGGCATTTGGCTTCTAACCAAAAGGTCAGTAGTTCAAACTCACCAGCTTCTCGGTGGCAGAAAGGTGAGGCAGTCTGCTTCTGTAAAGAGTTAGAGCCTGGGAAACCCAATGGGGGTCCCTAGGAGCCAGAATCAACTCAATGGAAGTGATTTTGGTTTGGCTGCTATCCTGTATTAATAAGATAACACATACAGAATTTGTCTTCACCCTTCCAAGAGGTACTCTTGGGAGGATATAAGACAACTCCATGGCAGAGCTCTCTCACAAAAGTCCTGCATTTAGTCTTCTGAAAACATATCCCTTTGATTCATCTCTGGAAATGCAATTTCTTATAAAAGTAACTCTCTGGGTTCGAAATACACATTCTTCATGTAGATATTTCAACCATGGTTTTAATAAGAACTTATTGTCTCCCGCAAGTTACAGGGCTTGCAAATCAATCTCTGTGTATGGTCACCTTGAAGTTCGTCAGTCTAGGCCTACAACAGAGTGAAACTACCCCACACTCCTAACACAGACAACGAGGAGGATCTCACAGAAGAGTTCACTCTAAATAATTTTTTTTAACAGCAGAAAGAGACAAAAAGCAGTTGAAAAGCAGCACTGTTGAAGTTTCTCCATCCCTGAAACCAACATTCTTGTCAATTCTTATATCAAGTTAATTGCTCAGCTCTTCTGTTTGACCCCCTTATTACCATTGAGATGATCATAAAAGCAGTATCTGACTTAATTGTGAAATAAGTAAAGCTTGTTTTCAGTGAACACTTAGATACACAACATTTTTGCATGATGACTCTACCTGGTTGTTAGAACTTCATATTGTAATTTGGCCTGAATTTAACATGTCTATAAAACTTGGAAGGAAGTTTGGGCAATCTACTTCCGTAGTGATACTGCCTTGGAAACCCAACGAGGGGTCGCTATGAGTCGGGTCCGACTCGACGGCACATAACAACAACATAAAACTAATATGTATTTGATAGCAAGGTAAATTATCTAAATCTTAACTTGTATTTTTTAGCAGAGTTAGAACAAGGGAAAGATAGCATTAGAACAAGACAATAGAACTTTTGAATCCAACATTCGTGCCCCTTCTGCCAAGCAACATTGCTTGGTCTCCAGTCTAAATGAGTGGCCTCATTGCCTGTCAATGACAGGGCAGAGATGTCTACTCTTTAGTCTTATTTCATTTTGGGCAACATGCTTGCCTGTATCATAAGTGTTTCTGCAACATCTTTCCAACCATGTATTCAAAGGGCAGGTTTCACAGAAGGCTGTTCAACAGAACTATTACTTAAAAGAATCAAAATACACATGCATAATATTGCTCATTTGTATAATTTTTTTTTTAGAGAAATTTAAAATGCATTCCTTTATTCATCTATTCAAAAAAATTTTCACTGAGCAGGAACCATGCCAGTCACTGAGGCCAAAATAATGATCAAAAGTAATCTTGACCCTTGCCTCATGGAACTCAGTCTAGTGGGCAAATCGGGCTCTAAATAAATGATGTGATACACATGGGACTGTATTTCTGGCAGGAACCGTGAAGAAGGGGCATTTAGAATGGACATCCTGTGTTTAGGGTCCTTGACCTGGTTAGGCAATTCAGGAGCACTCTCCTGAGAAACAAGGCTGAAAGATGAATTGATAAGAAGTGTGTAGTCCCTGGTGACACAAACATCTAAGCACTTGGCTACTAAAGGTTGGTGACTGACACTTCCCAGAGGCATTTGACTGCTCACCAGAGGGCTGACAGTTCAAACCCACCAGGCACTCCTCAGTATGAAGATTGGGCAATCTGCATTTGTATGATATCACCTCAGAAACCCAAGGAGGGGTGGCTATGAGCCAGATCCGACTGGACACAGTGAGTTTGGTTCTTTTTACTTTTTCTTTCTTTCTTTCTTTTTTTTTTTTTTAGAGGTGCCTTCTTGGAAGAAAAACTTGGTGCTCTACTTGTGAAACATCACAGTCATTGAAAACCCTGTGTAGCATAGACAACATGAACAGGAACCAACTGGTTTGTTTTTTGTTTGTTTGTTTAGATGGCAAGCAAAGGAAAGAGTGTTCCAAGAAGGGAGAGCGGCAGGTACAAAACCTCTCTTGTTGGATGGAAATGTGCATGCCCAAAATGGGAAGAAAGACTGTGCCAGAGAGGAGCCAGGAAGGGGCTGCATACCCAATGATGTTTGAATAGCAGCAGGTGACAGGAGCAAGTAGGTTTCTTTTGACAACACTATGGTATTTCTTCAGATGAGCAGAGGGTAACATGATCAGATTTGGAGATAAGAGAGGAGGGAAACTAAGGAGGATGAAAGTCATGAGGGTGAATCAAGAGTCCAGGCAAATATGCATATTTTATTGCTTCCTAAGGATACACTGCTGAACTGCCTTTTGTTCATTCTATCTTAAAATATTTTTATCTCAATATCAAAAGATTAGTCCCCCCACCACATGCACTGTGGAAATAATAGATCATGGCAAAATAAATTAGAATACTCCTCCTATGTTAAATTATAAGACCAATATTTATTCAGCTACCTGCTAAAGCAATGCTATTAAATATGTTAGGGATTCCTTGAGATTAACTTAGTTTTATACCTGTTTCAAAAATACAGTTACTTAACAAATAAGGATATAGTTTATAATGAAAATATTGGCATTTCTCTATTCAAGAGAACAAGTCTAAGGAAAGTATATAGGTTTTAAGATTTCAAGTGAGAGAAACATTCCTATATGTATACTCAGGAGCTCTGGTAGCGTAGTGCCTAAGGCACTTGACTGCTAACCAGAAGGCTGGCGGTTCAAACCCACCAGCCACTCCTCGGAGTGCCTCCAGTGTAACATTCATTTGTTGAAACATCCTAATTGGTATCTCATCAATTCCTGGAGCCTTGTTTCTTGCCAATTCCTTCAGTGCAGCTTCAACTTCTTCCTTCAACACCATTGATTCTTGATCTTTTGCCACCTCCTGAAATGTGTGAACATCAACCAATTCTTTTGGGTATGGTGACAGTGTGTACTCTTTCCATCATCACTTGATGTTTCTGGCATCATTCAATATTTTGCCCATAGAATCTTTCAATATTGCAACTTGAGGCTTGAATTTTTTTCCTCAGTTCTTGTAACTTGAGAAATGTTGAGTGTGTGCTTCACTTTTGGTTTTCTAACCCCAGGTCTTTGTATATTTCATTACAATAATTAATTTTGTTTTCTCAAGCTACTCTTTGAAATCTTCTGTTCAGCTCTTTCATCTTATTTATTCCATTTGCTTTTAGCTACTCTCTGTTCAAGGGCAAGTTTCAGAGTCTCTTCTGATATCCATGTTGGTCTTTTTTTTTTTTTTTCCTTTCCTATCTTTCTAAGGATCTTTTACTTTCTTCATGGATGCTGTGGTTGATATCACCCAACAATTCCTCTGGTTTTTGGCCATTGGTTTTCAATGCATCAAATCTATTCTTTAGATGGTTTCTAAATTCAGGAAAGATATAATCAAGGTCATATTTTGGCTCACAGACTGGTTTTGTCTTCAGCTTCAACTTGAACTTGCATATGAGCAATTGATGGTCTGTTCCACAATCAGCTGCTGGCCTTGTTTTGGCTGAAGAAACTGAGCTTCTCCTTCAACTCTTTCCACAGATGTAGCCAATATACTTTTGTTGTTGTTAGGTGCCCTCAAGTCAGTTTTGAATCAGAGCAATCTCATGTACAACAGAATGAAACACTGCTTGGTCCTGCACCACCCTCACAATCATTGCTATGCTGGAGCTCATTGTTGCAGGCTGTGTCAATCCATCTCACTGAGGGTCTTCCTCTGTTTTGCTGACCATCTACTTTACAAAGTATGATATCCTTCTCCAGGTACTTGTCTCTCTCGACAACATGTGCAAAGCATGTGAGGTTAATTCTGGCCATAGTTGCTTTGAAGGAGCATTCAGGTTGTACTTCCAAGAGAAATGTGTCCATTCTTCTAGAAATCCCTGGTACAGTCAATAATCTTGGCAATACCACAATTCAAATGCATCAATTCTTCTGCAGTCTTCCTTATTAATTGTCCAGTTTTCACATGCATATAAAGCCATTAAAAAGACCAGGACTTGAGTCAGGTGCACATTAGTCTTCAAAGTACATCTTTGCTTTTTGACATTTTAAAGAGGTATTTTGCAGCAGATTTGTCCAGTGCAATATGTCTTCTGGTTTCTTGACTGGTGCTTCCATGGGTGTTGATTGTGGATCCAAATTCAATGTTTTCTCCATTTATCACAATGTTGCATATTGCTCCAATTGTGAATATTTTTGTTTTCTTTATGTTCAGATGTAACCCATACTGAAGAATATAATCTTGGATCATCATCAGTAAGTTCTTCAAGTCTACTTCACTTTCAGCAAGCAAAGTTGTGTCATGTGCAGATTGCAGGTTGTTAAGAAGTCTTCCTCCAATCTAGATGCCACATTCTTCTTCATCTATTCCACCTTCTCAGATTATTTGCTCAACATGTTGATGGAATAAGCATGATAAAAAAAATACAGTCCTGATGCACACTGCTCCTGATATTAAACTGTACAGTATCCCTTTGTTCCGTTTGAACTACTTCTCTTGATCTATATACAGATTCCTCATGTACACAATTAAAATGTTCTTGAATTCCAATTCTTTGCAATGTTATCCATAATTTGTTATGATTCACACAATTGAATGCCTTTGCATAGTCAATAAAACACAAGTAAACATTTTCCTGATAATCTTTGGCTTTCAATCAAGCTCCATTTGACATCAGCAATGATATCTGTCATTCAACATCCTTTTCTGAGTTCAACTTGAATTTCTGGCAATTCCCTGTCCATGTACTGGTTAAAATGTTATTTCAGCATAATTTTACTTGCATGTGATATAAATTACATTGTTTGATAATTTTTGTATTCTGTGGGATCACCTTTATTATATTCATTTATTTATTTTAATATATTATTACTTATAATCATGTAATACAAATGTATCATAAAATAATTTCTATTTATTTAACTTTAAACTATAAATAAAACTGAATTTAGTAAACCTAGTCAATATTCTGGGAGCTCTGGTAGCATAGTGGCTAAGGCACTTGACTGCTAACCAGAAGGCTGGCGGTTCAAACCCACCAGCCACTCCTCGGAAGGAAGGTT
>NW_006922117.1:326779-328719 GCF_000298275.1 Orycteropus afer afer | reverse complement strand
GACCATATAGTTCACTTAACAAAATGTAAATTGGAACTGCCCTAATGCATAGCTTCAAAAGCCACCTAAAAGAGTTTTTGTAATACTTCTTTTCAAATACTGATCTCCTACTGTGCTATGCCCTACTATTAGTTCTTTCTGAAATAGCTTAGCGTGGGGAGGTGGTGATGGCAGGAAATAAGCTTGTTTATCACCAAAGATAAATGAACTGTAAATTGTGGGAGATGAGTACACTTGGTCAATTCCAGATGCTAAGCATTCCATCCAATCCCAAATTTCATCATGGTACATTTTCTGCAAATTTCCGTTGTTAAACCTGAATCTTCCAATAGCAATCAAGTGAAACTGACATTTATGTGAAGCTTTTTATTCCTCTCCAGGAGAGGCAACGCTGTTATATACCTCTTAATTATATGAGCTGTTTAAATATTATACTCTTATTAGTTAACCAGTGTATTACATACACAGAGCAGCAGTTGATTTTGTTAAGCTGTCTAAATTTACTTTCAGTTTCTTGGGCTTATGCATCTTTGTGTTTAAAGGGGAAACTATTTTTTTTTTTCATAGAGAAAATAATTTAGCTATTAACCAGAACATATTTCAGATTGCGAGTTTGTTTTATGTTTTTCAATGCATATCAATAACACCGTTTCAAGTTTTAAAGGAAGAAAGTGGAATTTTCATGATTATGAATGGTTCTTATCATGCTTATTATCAATGCAGCTTCCTCAGCTCCATTCATACTAAAACAGATGAAGCTAAAGAAACAGATTTATGACAACACTCATCATTCATCCAAATGAACACCCCTTGGAGCTAAGTAAAGCTAAGGGCACTGGCATCTGAGCAGTGCAGATTTATTCTTCGATACCAAATAAGCTTCTGAGCAAATATCCTGCAATAATTTCCATTTATCTTCCTGAGAAACTTGTTAGAAAAATGAGAGGGTTAATTAGTGCACTGAGGAAAGTAAGCAACAAATATGTGAGTTGATTTTTTTTTTTAACGTAGCTTAAAATATGCATCATTATTCCCAACAAAACCTAATATTTAATTGGTGATAATAAAAATTATTTTTAAATTATGGGTGTGTCTTTCTAATCAGGGAGCTCTGGTGGCATAGTGTCTAAGCTATTTGACTGCTAACCAGAAGGCTGGGTGTTCAAACCCACCAGCCACTCCTCAGAAGGAAGGTTGGGCAATCTACTTCTGTAGTGATATCGCCTCGGAAACCCAAGGAGGGGTTGCTATGAGTCAGGTCTGACTCCATGGCAGTGAGTCTTTATAATCAAGAAGCAGTCATAACAGAGCAACAGGGAGTGAACTTACTTTCCTGCCTAAAAAAAAAAAAAAAAAACTAAACAAAATATATGAAATAATTGTTTTCAAACTTTGAAGCAGGGCTGTGCAGAACTCTGTACTAAGTAGAGACAAGGCATCTATGAGTTGAATGGCTCTTAAAGAATACACAGGGCTGAGAATTATTCAAGTTCCCAAAGCCAGAGTGGAAAGTCAGCTTTAAATAACTGAAGTAGTCAATAGAAACTCCAGAAGGGCTGCACTTCAGTGAGGGAGCTAAGGTATTCTTAGAGTAAAGGTTACACTAGGACTGCCCTAAGAAAGCTTAAAACAAAACTCAAAAGAAACAAACTGATATAAAAATTAACTTCACTGCACACCAGAGCAAAGCCCAAAATTATTTATAGGAAGATAAATAAATCCAAATACTCTATAACTTAAAATTCACAATGTTCATCACTGAGTAAAAAAAAAATTACTGGTCATGTCAAAAAGTAGAAAAATATGACCCATAACCAAGAAAAAAAAATCAGTCAATAAAAACAGGGCAGAAATTATAGGGATGATAAAATTAGAAGAAGAAGACATGACAACAGATATAACTATGTTCAACTACATAAAACAGAAGTTGGAAAACAGTG
>NW_006922117.1:322577-325989 GCF_000298275.1 Orycteropus afer afer | reverse complement strand
GAAACCCAAGGAGGGGTCGCTATGAGTTGGGTTTCACTCGACGGCACATAACAACAACATCACTACAGAAGTAGATTGCCTAACCTTCCTTCCGAGGAGTGGCTGGTGGGTTGAACCACCAGCCTTCTGGTTTGCGGTCAAGTGCCTTAAGCACTATGCTACCAGAGTTCCTTTCATAAGCATATGAGGAGTGAAATATATCATGGCTTGGATTGAGCACACCTTAGTCTTCAAAAGTGACATCTTTGCTTCTTAACACTTCAAAGAAGCCTTTTGCAGGAGATTTTCCCAGTGCAAGATGACTTCTGATTTCTTCACTGCTTCTTCCATGTGTGTTGATTGTGGATCCAAGTAAAATGAAATTTTTGACAACTTCAATCTTTTCTCCATTTATCATCATGTTTCTCATTGGTCCAGTTATGAAGATTTTTGTTTTCATTATGTGCATGTGTAATCAATACTGATGACCGTAGTCTTTGACATTCATCTGTAAGTGCTTCAAGCCATCTACATTTTCAGCAAGCAAGGATGTGTCAACTTCATATCACAGATTGTTAGTCTTCCTCCAATCCTGATGCTTCATTCTTCTTCAGATAGTCCAGCTTCCTGGATTATTTGCTCAGCATACAAATTTAATAATTATGGAGAAAGGATACAGTGCAGACACATGCCCTTCCTAATTTTAATCCATGCAGCATTCCCTTGTTCCCTTTAATACAACCTCTTGGTCTATGTACAAGTCCTCATGAGAACAATTAAGTTTTCTGGAATTCCTATTCTTTGCAATGTTATCCATAATTTGTTATGATGCATACAGTTGAATGCTTTTTGCATAGTCACTAAAACACAGGTAAACATCTTTCTGGTGTTCTTTTCTTTCAGCAATGATATCAGCAATGATAACTATCATTCTTCATGCCCTTCTGAATCCAGTTTGCATTATTAGAAGTTTCCTATCAATATTCTGCTGTGACCATTTTTGAAGTATTTTCTGGAAATTTTACTTGTGTGTGATATTGATGATATTATTTGATAATTTTCACATTCTGTTGGATCACTTTTCATTGGGATGGGCACAAATATGGATATTTTGCAGCCAGTTGGCCAAGTAGCTATCTTCCAAATTTCCTGGGATATATGAGTAGGCATCTCCAGCACTGCATCTGTTTGTTGAAACATCTCAGTGAATATTCCATCAATTCCTGAAGACTTGTTTTCCTCCAATTCTTTAAGTGCAACGTGGACTTCTTCCTTCAATACTATTGTTTTCTGATCATATGCTACCTCCGAATATCTAAATGTCTTTTTGGCACACTAACTCTGGGTGTTTCCCTTCCATCTTCTTTTGATACTTCCTGCACCATTCATTATTTTGCCTATAAACCAAAAAAAAAAAAAAAAAAAAAAAAACCTAGTGCTGTCAAGTCGATCCTAACTCATAGCAATCCCTCCTTAATCCTTCAGTATTGCAATTCAAGACTTGACTTATTTCTTCAGCTATGTCATCTTGAGAAATGCTGAGTGTGTTCTTCCCTTTTGGTTTTCTAATTCCAGGTCTTTGCACATTTCATTATAATACTTTACTTTGTCTTTTTGAACCACCCTTGAAATCTTCTGTAAACCAAAACTCACTGCTGTAGAGTTGGTTCTGACTCATAGCAACCCCTTTTATTTCAACCTTGATGGTTCAAACCCACCAGACACTCCTTGGAAGGAAGGTTGGACAATCTACTTCGATAGTGATACTGCCTCAGAATCCCAAGGAGGGGTCACTATGAGTTGGGTCCAACTCGACAGCAAATAACAACAACAACAACACTCTTCATTCAATAGCAAATTTCAAAGTCTCTCTGATATCCATTTTGGTCTTTTCTTTCTTTTTTGTGTGTTTTAGTGCCCTTTTGCTTTCTTCGTGTATGATGTTCTTGATGTCATCCCACAACTTGGCTCATCTTTGATCACTAGTGTTCAATGAATCAAACTGTTCTTCAGATGATCTCTAAATTCAGGTGCGATATAATCAAGGTCATATTTTGGCTCTCTTGGACTTAGTTTAATATTCTTCAGCTTCAATTTGAATTTGCATATGAGCAATTGCTGGTCTCTTCCACAGTCAGTTCCTCACCTTGTTTTGTCTGATGATATTGAGCTTGTCCATCACATCTTTCCACAGCTGCAGTCAGTTTGATTTCTGTGTATTCCATCTGGCATGGTCCATGTGAATAGCTGCTGTTTATATTGGAAAAAGTATTTTCATTGAATAAGTAATTGGTTTCACAAAATTCTATCATGTGTCATTTCTATCACTAAGGCCATATTTTCCAACTACCAATGTTTCTACTTTATTTCCAATTTTTGCATTCCAATCACCAGCAATAATAACTACATCTTGACCGCATGTTTGATTAATTTCAGACTGGAGAAGTTGGTATAAATCTTCAGTTTCTTCATCTTTTGTTTTGGTGGTTGGTGCATACATTTGAATACAGTCATATTATCTGGGTCTTCCTTGTAGGTGTATGGATATTATACTATCACTGACAGCATGGTACTCCAGGATAATTCTTCAAATGTTCTTTTTGATGATGAATGTGATACCATTCCTTTTCATTGTGTCATTCCCAGCATAGTAGACCACATGATTGATTGAAAATGGACAATACCAGTACATTTCAGCTCACTAATGACTAGGAAATTGATCTTTATGCACTCCATTTCACTTTTGACATATTCTAATTTTCCTAGACTTATACTTTGTATGTTTCAAGTTCTGATGGTTAATGAATATTTGCCATTATTTCTTCCCATTTTGAGTCATGCCCCATCTGTAAATGAAGGTCCCAAAAGCTTCACTCCATGCACATCATTAAAGTCAACTCTGTTTTGAAAAGGCAACTCATCCTCAGTTGCATTTTGAGTGCCATTCACCCTGATGAACAGACCTTCCAGCACCATATAAGACAATGTTTCATGGCTCTTCAGAAAGTTTTCTAGTAATATATTAGGCAGTATTTCACTGCTATTCTTAAGGTTTTCAGTGGCCAGTTCTTTCAGAAGTGGATGACCCCATCCTTCTTCCTAGTCTGTCTTAGTCTGGAAGCCATGTTGTAACCTATCCACCATGGGTGACCCTGATGTTATTAGAAATATTGGTGGCATAGTCTTTGGCCTCACAGCAACACACAAGCCACCATAGTATGACAAACTGAGAGACAAGTGGTGACAGTAGCAGACTGATGACAAAAAATGGAAACTATATAAAAATACTAACCAAATGGAACTATAAAGGATGAAAATTACATTCTTAGAAGTATCCATCCATAATAAGAATATAAAATCATAGTAGACCTTTACAACAGATTAGACACTACAGAGGAAAAGATAATAAACTTGAACACATAGCAGTGGAAAT
>NW_006922117.1:318369-321519 GCF_000298275.1 Orycteropus afer afer | reverse complement strand
GGCATCGAACAGGGTAGTGACTGGGAGGGAGTAAAAGGAGGAGTGCTGTGCTTCTGACATTCTAGTGATGTTCTTGATCTGAGTGATAACAACAAGGCTGCACTCATTTTGTAAAAAATCATCAGATTGTATACTTAGAATTTGTGCAACTTTCCATACTTATGCTATGTTTTAATTTTAAAATTAGAAATAAAAGGAAAGCACCTCCAAATCATACACCTTCCTTTAAATCAACTAATATATCGGTAGTGCAGTGATTAAGTGCTCAGTTGCTAACCAGAAGGTCAAAGGTTCCACTCTCCCAGCCACTCATCAGGAGATAGGTGTGGTTGTCAGCTTTTGTAAAGATTGACAGCCTTGAAAACCCTATGTTGTTGTTGTTCTGTGCCATGGAGTCGGACCCGACTCATAGCGACCCCTCCTTGGGTTTCTGAGGCATTATCACCACGGAAGTAGATTGCCCCATCTTCCTTCCAAGGAGTGGCTGGTGGGTTTGAACTGCCAGCCCTCTGGTTAGCAGTCAAGTGCCTTAGGCACTATGCTACCAGAGCTCCTTGAAAACCCTGTAGGGACATTCTCTTCTACCAGGACTTGACTTCACCTGAGATTACTTCACTCGATGAATATCTCTCAACCATCACCTCAACTAAGGAGCTCTGGTTGCATGGTGAGAAAGGTCTTTGGCTGTTAACCAGAAAGTCAACAGTTCAAACCCACCAGTTGCTTCCCTGGGGGAGGATATGGCAATTTAAACTACTTCTGTAAAGATTACAGGCTTGAAAACGCAATGTGGGTTGCTGTAAATCAAGATCCACTGGACGGCAGTGGATATCACCTCAACTACCAACTAAAACCCTCTACTCCAAATACCAAGAAAAATTAAACATTGCTTGATCTATTAACCATCTTTACTTAACAGTAATTTTTTGCTCTTCTCTTTTTAAATTCCTCAGAACACTTGTCTTCTATTACTGCTTCTATTTATTTATCTCTCATTCATCCCTCAGTTGACTGAAACCTTGCATCTCCTCAGCCTTTCTACTGAAAACTTTTTTCTACTAATGAACACATACTTGTGAAGTATTTTCTTATTTTGTGACATTTGGCATTGTTAATAACTTATAACTTTTGAGAACTCTTGTCTATCCTGGCTTCCTTGTGGAGTATTTTACTGATCCCCTTTGCACCTGTCTAGCCACTTTTTATCTGTCCGCCTAATGCCTCCTCTTCCCATTACTTCAGTAAGTGTCTCCCAGGCTTCCACTTCCCACTGTGATAGTTCTCACACTAATGTATTTTCTCTCTAGGTGCCATTATTCCCTCTCTTTGTGTCATCTATCTTCCTGATATACTGATCATTCTGCAATCTGTCTTTCAGGTCAATCTTCTTCATGCACTTTTTAGAATAATCCATTCAATTACCTGAGGAGAGTCTTTAACATTTATACAACATATTAACTAGTTGGTTTAGCAATTATCTTTTTTCAAAGGTTTATTCACTTCAGAGTAATTGCATAGATTGCAGTGGGAAGTGTTGTTACTAATTCTCATCTGAATAGAGAGCTCTCACAAACTAGAAGTTTGAGGCAATGGTTTATAGCAAGTTAAGCAGAAGAGAGTTATCATTTAGCCGTGGGAAACCTTTGTTTCCAAGACCCTAACTGAGTAGATGAAAATATTGTAAGACAGAAACAATATTACGTATTCACCCTCCTCTTTCCTCAGGAAGACTAATCATCCCTACAACTTATGTAGACAGGGTGTTGACATGAAAGTTAGGGCTGTCCAGTGAGTAGTTGGCAAAATTGTCATAAGTCACATCTAAGCCTTGCCCATAAAATCTTCCCTTGATATTACCTTCTATCTTGTCAAGGGTTTAGACTATATACAATAATACATGAGTTAGTCTCCTATATTACAGACAGCCTAACTACAAGATCAAGATGGATAATCAAAGCTGCAATAGATATTGTATGAATGAGAAATACATCTTTATTGAATTACACAGTTGGGATGCCAAATTTGTTTATTATTGGAGAATGGACTTTGGTTACTTGTAGGTGCCATGGAGTTAATCATAGACAATGGAATCCCCTCCTATTTGGACTCATTGTGTCAAATGGATTTTTAAAAATTTCCCCAGAAATAAGGAAGTACTAATTTATAAATTAGGAGTCTCACTTAATTTAATTTCTAGAGAGAAAATATAGTTAGTGTGAGAACTCTAATCCGTAATTCCTACTTTAAGAGTTAAATTTGGTAATTTTGTATAGCTTTCTCTCTATTTTACTTAATAGGTAAAATTAACAAATAACATTCATGCGTTGTGTTTATTTTTATAAACTTCACATAGTATTTTACTAAATCCAGAGTTACAGAATTGAGTATAATTTACTTTTTATTAAACAGAAAAGAAAGTATAAAGTATAAATCTGTTAATTTATTTTTTGGAAGATATTCTTTGGAATATCTTTGGAAGATATTCATTCTTTTAAGCAAAGAAAATTTAATCCTATATGGACAGAAACAAAATCTATCCTTCTTACTACTGAATTTTCATCACTTAGAAATATGTTTAGAACCAAAATATCTATCCTAAATGTAATTGAATAGAGGTCTTTTGAGGGTATCATTGACATTTATATGATTTCTTATAAATTAAAGCATTTTCCTTCTCAAATTCAGTTTTATTGACTCCTTGATTTTCATTCCAGGTGTAGGTACAAATACAAGCAAAATATTTTCTTGAGAAAGAAAAAGCCCTCAAGGAGATGGATTGACATGGTGGCTGCAGCAAAGGACTCAGGCAGAGTAGGGATCATGAGGCTGGCATAGGGCTGGGCAGTGTTTCGTTCTGTTGTGCATAAGGTTGCTATGAGTCAGAGAGGACTCGACGGCACATAACAACAACATATATTTAAATATCTATTTTATACCAATCACGACATTTTCTCTCCAATTTATATATACATAGTCATATGCTGCATAACGTCCATTTGGGCAATATCCTATTGCATATATGTCTGTGGCTTAACGTTGTGATGGAGTTCAAAACACCTGATCACAGAACAGGACACAGTGAACACAACACTTTCCCATTCGCAACACATGTATCTCATGGGTCTTGTACACAAAGTGATTGGACTGCCA
>NW_006922117.1:316985-318189 GCF_000298275.1 Orycteropus afer afer | reverse complement strand
TTTTTCTTTCAACATATTGCTAGGAAGTGTTACCTTGGCTCACAAATGCAGCAAAACCAGTGCTAGTGATAGCAGTGGCAAGAGGCAAAGGAGAAGTATGGCTTTGGAAGTGGAAACTTAGTGAATGTTATTGCTCCCAATTTAGGCATGTCTCACTCGAAAATCATGATGATCATCAAAAATGAAGAAAAAGTTCACGAAGTTGTTAAATGATTGGCTCCACTAAAAGGTACAAGGCTAAGGAAAATGCAAGAGGGACCGATATCAGATATGGAGAAATTGTTAATGATGTGGATTGAGAACCAAACACAAATGTGAATTACTCTCAGCACACTGACCATCACTGCTAAGGCAAGGAGCTTGTTTGAAACGCTTATAGAAAAGCAAGACTAGACTATGTGGTGCTTGCACAGTATACAAAGAACATCAAGTCCTGTTCTATAGGACATATTGTGGGTGTTGAGACTTGACTGTGTACGTGTGTGTTTATTTCTCTCTGAATATTGGATTGATTCAGTTGTGTATGCACCATCATTTCTCAAGTAGACAAAATCATTATCCTTTCAACTTCAATTCTTTCTTCTTTTATCCCAATATAATTATTCTCTACATCAAAGCCAAGAGTGTCTTTCAAAAGTTAAAATTAGATAATATTACACATGCTTTATTCTCTGTAACTTTCTAATGGCTTTCCCTGAATTAGGCATCAAATCAACATCCTCACCATGGTCTGAAGGAGGCCAGGTGGTGCAGCGATTCAGCACTTGCCTGCTAACCGAAAGGCTGGCAAGTCAAACCGTCCAGCAGCTAGCTGCATAGGAGGCAGACCGGACCACCTTCTCCCGGACCTTCCTCCTTTAACTGCCTGGAAAACCCTACGGGGCCGTTCTGCTTTGTCACAGTGGGTCATCATGCGGTGAAAGTTTACTAGATAGCACCTAACAATGACCATGGCCTTAAATGATCCTAATACACACACTTCTCAGTAAACTCAAACTCAAGTCACACTGGTCTTTTGTTTTTTCTTTGGTGCCCATTTTCTTTTACTAAAATAAGTTCCTACTAACTTTAGAAACTCCACTCTAATTACTCCTTAGGCTGATGGGTTCTTCCCCAAGATGATCCCATGGCTGGCCCCATGATGTTATTCAGAACACCATGTAACCTTCCTTGGTTAGTGACTGTTGTTTTTGTTGTTATGTGC
>NW_006922117.1:314868-315995 GCF_000298275.1 Orycteropus afer afer | reverse complement strand
GCTCTAGCCATCTCTACCAGTTAAATGACAGGTTCACCGCTCCTGCTTGTTTCTCATTTTCTGCTACAAAATAGA
Organism: Orycteropus afer afer; assembly: GCF_000298275.1. NCBI lineage: Eukaryota > Metazoa > Chordata > Mammalia > Tubulidentata > Orycteropodidae > Orycteropus > Orycteropus afer. The sequence continues at coordinate 315,920 of NW_006922117.1, read as the reverse complement.
GCAGTAAAAAGAGAAGAGTCGTGAGAAAAATAGCAAACCCTTGTCCATGAAAATCTCTACGAGAAAGGCGAGGACCTTGAGCTCTCTCAGCGTGATTTCAGGAGCTCTACAAAGTCTGAGTGCCTAAAATTACTCCCCCTCTCAACCTGCTCTCCAATCCTCTGTTTTAAGAATCAGTTTTGCTTTTGAATTTGTTTGCCTTGAATGAAATTCCAAAGAAAGATATTTAATGTAACAAAATAGTCTAGACCATTTTGGTTAATACTGTTTAATGTTATAAATGTCCAAATTTTGTGCATACTCTTCTAAGCCTTTAAATAAATCATCGTATTTATCGTAATAATAACGCTATGAGGAAAACAGAAGAAAATAAAATATTGCTTCTGGCAGTTCAAACCCTCCAGGTGCTCTGCAGAAGGAAATTGGGGCAATCTACTTCTGTAAAGATGTATCACCTCCAAAACCCAAAGGTAGTCATTATGAGTCAGAATCAACCCAAAGGCAGTGTTTCCTTTTGTTGTTGTTTGTTTTTACAAGAGACACAGTTGAGGCACAGATAGATCAGAAACTGGCCCAAGATCATGGTGAGCGGGCTAATCAAGTTTCACATGAAACCACCTGACAAAAGAGTCAGCTACTGCACACACTTGCAGTTTGATATATATATAAAAATAAAATAAAATAAGCGACAAAAAGTGAAGAATATAGTTCATCAGCTATTGAGCTGCACACTATCGATAACATAGGACTTGGAAGGAGGTGCCCAAAGGAGCAACGGAAACCAAACCAAACCAAAGACACAGAAAACCAGTTGTTTCTCTTCTTTTCTCTAGGAAGTTCTTCCTAGCAAGGCCAAAACACATATGATCGTGATAAACAATGCTTACAACAAAGTTTTATCTAAATTTGCCATGTTCCATGTTTGAAGTAGAATCAATAGCAAAATGAAGTTAACTATTCAGTTCAAAATTTCTCACCTAGTAAAAAAAATTAGAATGTAGAATACATACACAATTTAAGATTTGTTATTTATTAAGGAGATATAATTACAG
>NW_006922117.1:310240-314238 GCF_000298275.1 Orycteropus afer afer | reverse complement strand
GTGCATGTCTATACTGAGCAACAATGACCAAGATGTATTTTCAGAATGGTTTAATATGATTGTTATTTTTTAATTTTCTTTTTTAAATGATATATTCTAAAATTATGTGATGAAATGAGATGGAATAAAACAGAAAATTATGCAGATCATGACGGTATATTTTTTATTCAAGTTGTCTTTAACCTATAATAAACTTTGTTTATTCCAAATCAAAGTTTTTTTTTTTATATACTGGTAGTATAATGCCTAAGGCATTTGACTGCTAACCAAAAAGGCTGGTGTTCAAACCCACCAGCCACTCCTAGGATGGAAAATTAGGCAATCTACTTCAGTAGAGATATCACCTCGGAAAACCAAGGAGGGGTCGCTATGAGTCGAATTGACTCACGGCAGTGAGGTTAGAATATGTTGATCTAACTTTTTCACTAATTATGTATAAAATTCAAAGTTAAGAAACAAACTTAAAATGCTAATATCTGTAACCAAGAACATGCTACATGTAAAAGTAAACAGTATTTTTATTTTATTCAGTAGGTAATTAGAGGACCTACATGTATGGGTATTACTATAAGAAATAGGCTTCAGATTCTAATAAAACAAAACTTGCTGAAGCAAAATACATCCACAAAAATAGACTTTATCTATACTCTCAATTTAGATTTTGAGTTTTCTGTTGTTCATTCAAAACCTTTCCACCTAGTACTGAACTGCGTTACCGTTCCATGATGTTAGTTCTCATGTGGTTAGGGAATACAAACTACTTTTTATAGAATCCAAAGCCAATTATAACTGGAAAATAAGTCTAAAGCCAATTGTAAATGAGTTTTGGATAGTCTGCCCTTTTGGATAATTTCTCTCTTGACATGATTAATGAGGGATTGGCTGCACAGCCATGCAAGAGGTGAACAGTGGTGCAGGATACCCACATTTGTGTGCAGTGGCCTAGGAAGAACACACAAAAGGTTTCCTAAATAGTTAAATTTAGTAGCCATCCAAATGTCAGTGAGCCAGTTAGTGAGGTGAGGCAGCATTTTAAATGATATCCAACAGCCTTTTTATACTATGTTAACATTTGCATAAAAACAGCTTTTTTTGTGCTTTATATTTCTAAATCAATTTATCTTTGTGTGTTAATATTTTATCAGAGCCCTGGAGATAAAGAAGCTTGCAGGTCAGTCATGTGTGCTGCTAAATCCCCAAAGGAAATCACTAAAATTCAAAAGATTGACACCAGACAAGATTAGTAAAAGAATTAGTCATGCACAATCAACTGTGTTAAATACTGGGGGGAGGGGGAACATCTGCTTTTCTGTCCTTCAGGAAAAGGCTATCAGGGTGGAGTATTAATGATTTCAGAATATATCATTATGTGATTTGGCATGTACCATTGCTTTCTACAAAAATGGAGTTAGTAGAAACAACTTCCATGGCTACTTTAAATATTACTAATGAGGTGAGCATTTAAAAACGTCAATGCCCTGTGTTATTTAACTCTCAGTCCTAGAGTTACAGACCTTCTACCTGGAGATTATGATTCAGTTTTTCTTCATAGGGAGATGAACAAAGACGCATTATAATGGCTGGATATTTTCAAACTGATCAACACACACACACACACACACACACAAAAGTAAAGAAGCAAATTCTTTCCCTAAAGGGCTAATTATCTAAAATTGTTGATTAAAACAAAGAAAGGAAATACTATCAAACAGCTAGAGATCTTTAAAGCTCAATTTCTGGAGGGAAAAAAAAGCAGGGATTTGTTCATGGTTCTTCTTCGCATTTTTAATTTTTTTTTTTAATGTAGTGATTTCAAGATTGCAGAAGATTTGATGCTTTTGAATTGTGGTGTTGGCAAAGAATACAAAAATACCATGGACTCCCAGAAGAACAAACAAATCTGTCTTACAAGAAATATAGGCAGAATGCTCCTTAGAAGCAAGAATGGCCAGACTTTGTCTTGTACTTAGTCATGATATCAGAAGGGACTAGTTGCTGGAGAAGAATATCATGCTTGGTAAAGTGAAAGGTCAGCAGTCAAAATGGCATGGGGGAGGCATCAGACCTCCTCTAACTTCACAAGGATCACCATCACCAGCACAGGGCTGATTCCTATGAGACAAAGATCAGACATGAATCAACCCACCAACCCTTTTCCCAATTCTGACACCAGCCATCCCTCCCACCTCAACTCTAGTTCATTGATGAGTTCAATCATTTGTTGCAATGGTCACACAGAATTCATAGACAATATTCAGGATTTGGGGGTTTATTAGGGAAGTAACAGGTTATAATTCAGGATCAGAAACAAGTCAGGATACAGGTCTTCAATCAGGACAATCACCTCTCAGCCATGCTACAGGCATAGTTTTTGTTGACCTTTGGCCTCTGCCCTGCTCAGACAGGCTTACAAAGAAATTGTAGCTTTGCCAAATAGGTACTCAGAAAAGCACCTCACTCTGCCAGCAAGCCTCCTGCCCACAGACACTCAGCATTCTCTCCTGGAAGCTCACTGCTCTGTCTCATGCTGGTCTCTTGGTTCTGCTGCCTCTGTTGCCACTGTCTCTCTGCTGTCTCTCTGCCATCTCAGTGCAGGGATCTCAGATCCTAGGACATGCTCCACTCTTGGCTCTCCCCTCTTGACAGAAGTGAGCTCTCCTTTCTACCTCTGGGATGGCCCATTTTAGGCCTAGTAGCATGGCAAAACTGACCAATCCCCAGTTAGAGTTCCATATACCTTATTTCCATGGCCCCACCCATACAAGGGTGCCATGTACCTTATTTACCTTATTAACAAGTTATCCAATCCCCTTGGTGGGCTGGAAGTACCTCACATTTACAAGCTCCCACCCAGCCATTTGGTGGAAGTTACAAAGACCAGGGCTAGAAGAGCCATACCAAATAATTCACTGCACTGCAACTCTCAATGAAATAGACTGGCACAGTGGCTGAAACAATGGGCTCAAGCACAGCAACAATTTTGAGTATGATGTAGGTCAAGGCAGTGTTTCATTCTGTTGTATATAGGGTCACTATATTAGTAAAAATTGACTCAACAACACCTAACAACAATAACAAGTTTTAAGATCTCAAAATCAAGATCTTAACTAAAATAGGAATACCTTAAAATAAACTGTTTTTCATGTGGAGAGACTGGAACCCTCCTACATTGCTGGTGGGACTGTGAAATGGTACAATCACTGTCAAAACAATATGGCAGTTCCTTAAAAAGCTGGGGATGGAAATCCTGTGTGATCCAGCAATCCCACTACTAGGTATATATCCTAGAGAAATAAGAGCCATGGCACAAGTAGATATATGCCTACCCATGTTCATCGCAGCACAGTTTACAATAGCAAAGAGATGAAAAGAACCTAAATATCCATCAGTAGAGTGATGGATTGACAAACTATGGACATAGCACAACGAATGCTAGTCAAAATTAAAGAATGATGATGAATCTGCAAAACATCTCATAGATGGATGAACTTAGAGGCATCTAAGTGATGTCAATCAATCACAAAAGGACAAATATTACATGAGACCAGTATTGTAAAAGTCAAGAAAAGGGTTTCACAAAAAAAGAAATGCTCTTTGATGGTTACTAGGTGTAGGTTAGGAAAGGAGGGTAAACCACTAACTAGACTAACTAGAGGGTAGACACATATCAACTTGAATGAAGGAAAAAAAAAAATGACTAAAGATCAGCAGGTGACTTGTAGGATCATTAACAGCCATTAAAATGCATAAGAGTAGTTTGGAGAGCTTATTAAATTACAATTCCTGATCTCTACCCCAAAGATGCTAAATCTAGCTCTCAAGAATTGAATTTCTAACACATTTTAAGTGATGTCAGTGCGTCTGTTCCCTGGACCACATTTTGAGTAGCATCATTCTAGAGGGGGATTTCCTTTGTCACAGCTCTAGTTTGTATCCCACCACTTATGTTGTTGTTGTTAAGTGCCGTCGAGTCATTTCCGACTCATAGCGACCCCATG
>NW_006922117.1:306705-309334 GCF_000298275.1 Orycteropus afer afer | reverse complement strand
TATTAGTCTGAATAAGAGAAGTATTGCTGCAATAACAAATTTCAAGTCTCAGCAGTTTAACACAACAAAAAGTTATTTGTTGCTCACACTATGCATCCATCTTGAGTTGTCAGAGGGCTTTACTCCACATGATCACTCAGAGACCCAAGCTTTATAGAGGGTCTACCATCTTAGTACATAGTATCCAAGGTAGCCACAAAAGGTAATGTGAGGAAACACAGAGAATTCATACTTCCTCCTCACTATCTTCAAGTGGAAGTAACGTGCCACTTACACTCAGAGCCTAGAGCTAAAGATAGCCACATGGCCTAATCTAACAACAAGGAGACTGGAAATATCCCATGTGACTAAGAATGATAAGAGAACTGGACAGAGTGGGCACTAGTAATTTCTACCACAGAGGGAAATTCAAGATTGCCTAGCATGTTAAGGGAAGCTAGGGTGCAGAGTTAACAGCTCCCATCTCCCTGTCTTAACCCCTCAAAAATAAAAATGAAAATAAACTCTACTTCAAATACCTCTCAAAGTAAGATATACTATTTCAAATCTAGATTATTTGGGGAGATAATTTTGATTTTAATGTTATAAAATAAACCAGAGAATATAAAAGAAAATAACATCTAAAATTATTATTATATATTTTTTCTTTTATATTCTTGGCATCATTTTCCTTTACTGGGTCTACATCAAGAAAATAAATCATGCAAGCTGCATTACGTATGCCTATTATGTGGTTTCTTGAGTTACTATATTTCTTCCTATGCGAATGCTAGGAGAACATAACTAATTCTTATGTAACTTGGGCTTTGTGCCTTCATTTTTTGAGCATATATATTATGCAAATCCTCTATTAGAAAATTTAATTATATTGTTTATTTAACCTTATCCATAGACTTATTTTACACATGAAGATAGTTCAGAGAGGTTAAGGAATGTATCCATGCTTACAGAGATAATTAGTAGAAGTATCTGGATTTAAATCAATAATTCTAACAATATGTGGTAGGCAGAATAATGCCTTCCCAAACAATACCATATCCACATAATAAAACCTGAAATCTCTGAATCCTTCCCCTGGCAAATGAGAATTAAGGTTTCACATGTAATAGAGTTTAATAATCAAGTGACTTTGCAATGATGAGGGATTGTCCTTGACTATCCAAGTGAGCCCAACTTAATTACATGAATCCTTAAAAGGAAAGAAGAGGCAGAGCAAAGGGTCAGAGAAAGATATCACATGGCCTTGGATATGGAGAAATGTGAGTGGCTTTTAGATGCTGGTAGAGGCAAGAAAATGGATTCTCCCCAGAACCTCTAAAATGGAACCAGCACCTTGATTTCAGCTCTGTGAGCACTGCATCAGACCTCTGAACTATTAAAAACAATGTTAACTATTAAATTTAACTATTAAATAAACAATTAAAATAATGCATTTTTCTTGTTTTAATGCACCAGGTTGTGGTAATATGTTTTAGTGGTACTAGAAAACTACAGTGAAATGTGTGAGATCTGGAAATTCCATTTTTTTCCAGGTCTCACAAGTTTTCTTCTTTGATAGGGTGCAATCTTAAGACTACGCCATCACTCTCTATTAGTGGAAAATATCTCAGTTTTTGTACTCTGACAGGTTTTTGCCTTACAGTTTACAACTTTTGCAGGTTTTACTGTAATATGCAATGTATACAATGATTTACTTCTTCCAGAAATACTTTGTAATTTCAATATTGTCAGTCAACAGGAAGCTAGAAAATAGGGCAAAAGAAAAGAAATTGATGGATGGTCTTTTAGTATAATTAGCTCAAGTCCTACCAAAGGCCTTCCACAGACCCACTGTTTACTTAGGCAAATTCACTGTTTATAATTTAGTAAATGTTCCAGACTTAGTAAAGTCCCATACTAACTTGATTTCTGTCCTGTAAAAATGCTAGTATGTTTTGTATGCTTTCTGTATGCTCTCAAATCACATCTGAGTCAGTAATGTTCTTCAAACACATATATATAAGGAGTTCTGGCAAGATGGTGAAATAGGTAGACGAACTACACAGACCTTCTGCAACAGAGGAATGAGAAACCAATTGAAACCAATACAGCAGACAATCCTAGAAACCCTGAGCTTTGAAGGAAAGGATAAAGAAGTGGATTAAATACCAATTAGTGGAAGAACCTGAATGAAAGCAGTGAGTAGGGAGACAAACAAAGCTGTGGACTGCCAGCTGTCCTGAGGGCACAGCCTTTTTGAGTATCTCCCAGTAGCAGCATAAAATGGATTCTGCTCACTGAAGACTGCCTGGGCAAGGACCGCATGGCTGCCTGACCACCAGCAAGGAAAAGAGGGAAGAGGAGACAAATAGACCTGTGGAACTGCAGCAGCTGTCCTGAGGGCACAGCCATTTTGAATATTCACAAGCAGCGGGTGTGACCATTTTGAAGATATGCAAGTGGCATTCTTACCTGGTGGTGGCATAGGGGTGGCTCCACTTTCTGAGGACAGCACGGGCAACTGCACTAGAGGCTGATGACTGGAAAGGTGTGATATTCCCCTGTTGTTGTTGTTGTTTGCCATTGAGTCAGACACTGCCTAATAGAGACCCCTCCTTGGGTTTCCGAGGCAGTATCACTACAGAAGTAG
>NW_006922117.1:301347-306343 GCF_000298275.1 Orycteropus afer afer | reverse complement strand
TTTTTTTTTTTTTTTGCCTTAATGGAGCAGAAGACAGCAACTCTTCCACACAATCCAACATTATCTGCACTTCCTGTGCCCCATCCACTGAGTGAGGACCTTCACTTGCTTTTGTATCAACTGAACAATGATAGATGCTGGCCAATACCAACTGAAATCGCCCTCGACTAATCCTTATGAACAGCTAACAGAGATCTTTGCACCCATGCTCATTCTCTTTCATACATTAAACATAATTACAACATGACCAAAGACAACAGACCATCACAGTCTACACAAAGAAGCAAGACTAAGTAGTGGGAACAAGAGACCAGGATACAAACCCAGAAAACATCCCTCTGTTGTTTTAAAGCAGACTTTAACAGAATTGAAAAGACAAATAGATGAATCTACAGGAATAGTAGGAGACTTTAATAAACTACTTTCGATAATAGATAGAAAAATTGGAAAGGAACTCAACGAAGATGTAGAAATAAACAATAAGATCAACTAACTGTACTTTTAGACATCTACTGAGCACTTCACCCAACAGCAACAAAATATGCATGCTTTTCCAGAACACATGGAATGTTCTCCAGGGTAGACCAATTATTAAGCTACAAATCCAGCCTCAATAAATTTAAAAACTTTTAAATGCTGCAAAATATTTTCTCAGATCACAGTGCTATAAAATTAGAAATCAACAAAAGCAAGATCAATGGAAAAAAGAGTAATCAAATGGAAACTGAATAACATCCTCCTTAAAAATGACTGGGTAGCAGAAGAAATAAAAATATGAAATTAAAAAAAAAATGCCTTGAATCAAACAAGAGTGAAAACACAACATACTAAAATCCTGGGGACACAACAAAAGCAGTAATCAGAGGGCAATTTACAGCAATAGATGTACAGAGCAAAAAAGAAGAAAGAGCCAAAAATCAACACATTAAATCAATATCTCCACCAATTAGAAAAAGAACACCCCCCCAAAAAAAAAAAAAATCTAGAGTTTCCAGAAGAAAAGGAGTAACAACAATATGAATAGGAATAAATGACACAGAAAATAGAAAGACAATAGAAAAAATCAACAAGACTAGAAGTTGGTTCTTTGAGATGATTAATAAAAAAGATAAACCACTGGCAAACTTAATGAAGGAAAAAGAGAACATGTAAATAACACAAATAAGAAGTAAAAGGGATGACTTCAAAACAGAACCAACAGATATAAAAAGAATAACATAAGGAAATTATGAAGAACTGTATTCCAATATATTTGAATGCCTAGAAGAAAGGGACAGCTTTCTAGAAGCACACTAATTACTCAAACTAACACATGCTGAGGTAGAAAATTTAAACAGAACCATAATAAAAGAAGAAATTGAACAGGTCATAAAAATTTTACCAACAAAAAAAAGTACTGACCCAGATGGTTTCACCGGGGAATTCTACCAATCATTCAGAGAAAAGCTGACACCAATCCTACTGTAAACTACTGCAGAACATAGAAAAGAATGGAATCCTCCTAAATTCATTTTATTAAGCAAGCATAATCCTGATACCAAAACCAGGCACAGACACCACTAGAAAGGAAAACTACAGACCAATCTCCCTCATGAATATAGATACAAAATCTTCAACAAAATCCTAGCCAGTAGATTCCAACACCATATTAAAAGAATAATACATCATGGCCAAGTGGGATTAATACCAGGTATGTAAGAGTGGTTCAACATTAGAAAAACAATCAAAGTAGTCCATCACATAAGTAAAATAAAGAACAGAATCCCATGAACATATCAATAGATGCAGAAAATGCATTGGATAGAATGCAACACCTATTCCTGATAAAAACTCTCAGAAAAATAGGAATAGAGGGGAAATTCCTTAACATAATAAAAATTGAACATCATGAAAATGGTGGTCAACTCTATCACTTTGTGGCTCTCAACAGCCCTACCAATAATCCAGTCTCATGCATTAGGCTCTTGAAAGGGTTCTGTACTTCTCTTCCGAGTCTCGCATACAAGGGCTTCGATGCATAATTTTTCTCATTCCATTTACCATGATAAAGTACTCAAATTTTAAAAATGTGGTTGGTTCCTGTTTTTTTCATTGGTCATGACAGAACTTATTTGAATTTGTTCAAAGAGCTGCTTAAAGGTCATGCTGAAGTTGTCTGTAAGTTGGACATTTGCAATCGAGGGGCTGCCTCTAAGTCATACAAAAATTCCTCAATTGGCAATAAAACATAATATAAATTAACAATGTAAATATATCATACAATAGTTTCTTAACTGGCAATAAAACATACCAATTATAGTTGAACATGACAGCACACAGAGTATATAAACTCACAGGTTCCTGCTCATTTTCAGAGAAGAAGACGGAAGCAAAAGGTCACTCTGACTCTCCCTCTGAATACTGAGAAGCCGCTGGGACACTGCTCACCACAAACAACCTGGGAGAGTAGCTAGTGGGGACCTTCTCTGAGTTCTAAGAGTGGTCAATTTCCTTCCCAAGACCACTCATTAAAGGTAAATACTTGAAGTCTAAAGGCTTAGACTTTAACATTTAACCTAACACTGTAATTGTTAATTCTGATTCTCTAATGCTATGTGTATGTTTCGAGCTCTACTTGTACACCTTGCCATGACTACCTTGGAATAAACTGTTTTATGCATGACAAACCTAAGCATCTCCTTAGCTATTCTTAAAATAAAAATCTTCCCGGACACAATAATTTCTCTACAATGTAAAATATAACTTCAAAGATTTTAGCTAATAACCTTTGAAGATATTAACCTAGAAATCATCTCCTAAAATTGTCTTGAAACACCTAGCTTCTCAAATGCTTTTTAGAATGGTTTGAACATCTTACTGTTTCCCTCATTAATTAATGTACTGAATAAATGTATTCAATTTATATTTGCATAATAGTCATTGTCTTAGACATCAAGAGTTTCTGTAACATAAATATCACAAGCAGATGGCTTTAACAAATAAATTTATTCTCTGACAGTTTAGGAGTCAAGAAATTCAAATCCAGCTGTAGAGGGCTTTCTGTCTCCATTTGCTTTAGGTGAAAGTTCATGTCTCCTTTCAACATCTCTGGACAAAGTGTTCTTTGGGCATCTCCATGTGTCTTGGGATCAATTTATCCCTGAGTATTGGAGACTGTCAGTGCAGAGAACTGTGGTTCAAAGGACATGCTCTGTTCCTGGCTCTTCTTTCTGGGTGGTAGTAGGTGCCTGGATCTCTTCTTGCCTCTCTCTCCTTCTATTTCCATCTCCTGTAACATAAAAGATGATGCAGGCCACACCCCAAGGAAACTCCCTTTACATTAGGTGAGGGCTGTAATAAGATTTAAGTTGTTGCACTCCACCCTAATCCTCTTCCAAATGATTGACTGATCAAGTCCTGAGGGATGAGTACATCACTACATAACTTCCAAACCACTGAGAATCATGGCTCAACAAGTTGACACATATTTTGGGGGACACAATTCAATTCACTACATTCCTCCCTTTGCCTCCCTCCCTCAAAATCCGTATCCTTGCCACATGCAAAACTCTTTGACTTCAACATATTATCCCAAAAGTCTTAAATTAATTCCAAGTTCAAATTTCATCCTTGGAAAAAATTCCTTTTCATCTGTGAATCTAGAATATAAATTACCTGCTTCCAAAGCACAACAGTGTGACTGACACAAGGTAGACATTTCCATTGCAAATGGGAGAAATTAGAGGGATAAAGGGCTAATTGGCACCAAGCAAGTCAAAAACTCAGAAGAACAATTTACATTAGCTCTCAAGACTTGAAAATAATCCTCTGTTCTGTGAGACCACCTAGGCTATGACCTTGCCCTCCCGAATCTTGGTGTTGATGACATTGTCTGGATTCTGGATGAGAGCCCCTCAGCCCTGGGTTTCAGCTGTGACTTCTAGGCCCAGTGGAATAGCAATGCTGCTCTCAGCTTTCTGTGGCTCTGTTATCTCAGTCCAACTGAGTGGTAACTTCGCCCCGTTGGCCCAGGAAGGTCCCCTTCTTCTGCCCCTTGGGCACAGCAGCCATCAGCTTTGGACAAATGCTCTAGCTCCATCCCCCGGCACTTGTGAATGGCAACCACACACTGGAACAGAGTTGGTGAAGATCTCTTTGAAACCTAGGCAGCTGTGGCTCTACCCTTTGAATCAGCAGCCCATGCTTCCACCCTTTGAGCCTGAGCTAGCTCTGTTTCCCATGTTCCTTGTCTCTTCAGCTTTGACTTTCTGGATTTGGCATCTCTGTCCCTTGGGTGCTCAGGCCTGCTGGGCTAAACCAGACTCTACACTGCTCAGGTAAGTGTTACAAAGTTCTTATGCTTACGGATAAGTGTTCAGAGGCACCCTACCAGTAAGCCCCGGTCTGAAGGTCCATAGCTTTCTCCTCCATGGGTCCACAAGCCTAGCTCCATAGAAGAGTGCCTGGAGGCACCCTATTCGGACAGGAAGCTTCCTGCCTGAAGGCCCTTAACTCGTGTGCTTTTCTGATTGGTTCCTGTACCACCTTGTGCTGGTCTCCAGGCTCTGCTACTGCTATTTCTTTGCTGCTGCTTCTCTCCGCCCATGGCTTCTCCAGTGTTATAGCACTCCTCACTTCCATCTTAGCCTAAACCAGAATTGCCACTGATGTCCATCATTCCACCAAGAGTCTCTTCAAAGCAATCTAAGCTTTCACTAAAAAAAGAAAAGAAAGAAAGCAAAACCTCACTGCCATCAAATCAATTCTGACTCAAAGCAACCCTCATTGAATTTCCAAGGTGGTAAATCTTTACAGAAGTATATTGCCCCATCTTTCTTCTGCAAAGCAGCTGGTGGTTTTGAACCATCAACCTTCTGGTTACCGCTCAAATGCCTTACACACTGCACCACCAGAATTCCTTAAAACTCTTCTAACCTCTTTCCATTACCCAATTCCAAACCTGCTTCTACATTTTAGATATCTGTTAGAATAGCACCCCACTTTCAGTACCAAATTT
>NW_006922117.1:299358-300552 GCF_000298275.1 Orycteropus afer afer | reverse complement strand
TAGCAGAAATTAAAATTTGCATAAAATTAGTGAGAAAACTAAATTGAGATAGTATGAAATAATGGTTCACGCATGTACATTCTTTTCTAAAATTTTTTATTTAACTTCACAGACACCTTTATTAGCACAATACTAAATTGTTCCCTAAAATTGTTGATCAGTCTTTAATCTTTCAGGCATAGAATCAAGATTTGTTTTCTAGTTTTCACTTTAGCACATTTATTTATTTAGCCTTATTTTCTGGATAATCAATGGACCAGGAAATGCAGATATGTATTGTTTATCTAGTGAACTTTTGTAATTGAGTGTACTGCCTGTGCATAGGGTGTTTGCATGTAAGTAGGGAGTGGATTATGCTTACGTACAATTTTACTATCTTGTTGGCTGTAGACTATAACTGGTTTATCTTAAGTCCCAATCTCTCTCTTTAGCTCTAGATCCATTTAATCAACTATTTACTGAATGTCTTTCAATTTCAATGTGCCAAAGCATCTCACTCTCAAAAAGTCTCCCATCCCAATCTAATACCATACTGTGTTCCTCTTCTTATCTACTGAAGTGACAAAATACTGTTATCCAAAATAAAACATTAGATAGAAGAGTGAAGAAAATCAAGGACATTTGGAAACAATAAGATAGACCACAAGACTACAAAAACTAAATGGTGCCTGGCTACCAATGCCAACCACTCAGGATGGGATCAAAACTAGAGATCCTGGATACACTGGGAGGAAAAATATGGAAGAAAATTCAAAAACACAATAATGACCAGAATTAATGGTCAGATGGAGTCTGGTAGGAACCCCAAGACTATAGTCCTGGGACACACTTCGGGCCTGAGATAGGACTCACTCCCAAGGACTGGCTCTCAGGCCAACAGTAGAAAGACTTACATGCAGAACACTCAACCCAGGGCTATGCACCCACCTACTCTACAAGGATACACCCCTTGGAACAATCGGTCACGGGAGACCAGAGAGGCAGCATTCACATGGAGACAAAGCTGGACAGACAGGAGTGAGCTCTGGTAGCATAGTGGCTAAGGCACTTGACTGCTAACCAGAAGGCTGGTGGTTCAAACCCACCGGCCACTCCTCGGAAGGATGATGGGGCAATCTACTTTCGTAGTGATACTGCCTCGGAAACCCAAGGAGGGGTCGCTATGAGTCAGGTCCGACTTGACGGCACATAACA
>NW_006922117.1:293034-298033 GCF_000298275.1 Orycteropus afer afer | reverse complement strand
GGTCAGCAGTAAAGAGGGTGCAAAGGAGTAGTCAGTGAAATTAAATTAAACCAGAGTATTAAGGTATTTTTGAAAGTAAGTGAATAAAGTGTTTCAAAATGAAGATTGAAATTTGAATATTGGTAAAAATCAAAATTATTTGGAAAAAGAAGATCTAGAGGCATTTTTTTCAATAATAACTATATTAAATATAATTAACATATATTTCAAGATATAAACATATAGGTTAATTTCTTTTAACTACAAAAGATGTCATGAAAATATGCTCAAGCAGAGGCATCTTATTTCAACTCTGAACATATTTTAACAAACAAATTAATTCCAATAACTGTACATAATTCTAAAATATTGTTCTCACTCTCTTTGGTTTCTTACTTTTAAATTAATAAATAGCTACACGTTGAATGCTTATGACTATGATACAAAGTGAATACAGTTTCTGAGGCATAATGAAAAAGTCAACTAAATGGTATAATTTTTATGTCAAATTGGGTAAGATGATATTGTATCAAATCTCAAAATGCTTTTGTTTTCAAAATACTCAGTTTAATGAAACACTGAGATGTATTTGAGAAAATGAGTTGTACTACACAGTCTTCCATTAGGAAGTAATCACCAGAGATTCTTTTCTCAGTGATGATAACTGTTGCATACAAAAATAATATTAAAATGCATTAAAAAAATTGGATTTTCAAATACACATAGTTTAAATTTTTATAGTCTTAGATTTATTTGCCTTTTCTTACAGATAGCAACAACAACAACAATAATAACAATAATAATGATTTCCTTTCCATACACTTGTGTAGCAGAATTTCAGTGGTTGTAATTCAATAGGCTTGAAATGTTTCTTGGTGTGTGTGTGATATATGAAGCGGTGGGCACCCTTACGCTTTGAATACCTAGGAGTCAGTAGAGTGAGATTCAGGTGATAAAAGACATGGATAAGACAGCTTAGACACATTTTATCCAGGAATCAGGGGAATTTGCTCTTTTTTTCTTCAGAGATCTATTAATAAGACATGTACCTAGTCAGAAAGTTTCAAGAGCAAGCCATGCAAACTTCCCTAATGACCAAAGAATGTGAAATAAGTCTAGCTCACCTTACTAACATGGCAACCAGAGAGATATCTGTGATGGAAGTTTGTGATCATTCAATAAATATTTATTTACAGTATGTTAAGAAAAGCAAGGCATTGTACATTAAACATAAAAAAGATATATGAAGCATAACACTTTCAAGAAGTTTTTTATGTCCAGCAGGAAATTATAAATAGCATGCAAAAAACACGAGGGCTTATGGAGATACAGAGGAGTGGTAGGTAATTTAGGGAAGGTTTCATGGAGGACCATGCACATTTGTGTAATATTAAAGTATAAGTGTAAATAAAATTAACTGAGTGAAAGAAAAGAAGGAAGAACAGAAGTCATTTCATTCTAAGAAAGAAGGTAAAAGACAATGGAAGATAAATGAAAAAAGAAATACCTGAGTGGGAATATCCAACCCATAACTAGAAATAAACATTTCATATTGACCTTGTTTTTCATAAAGAAATTTCTTAAATGTTACTCCAGTCATGTGATGGAACCTGGAATATGGTACTAGCTCATAGATTTTTTTCTCTCAGAGATAGATGGAATGATGCAGTCAGTAATTTTATAGAGATATTTCCATTTATGCTTTTACTTTATGGTATTTTGAAGTCTAACATGTTAATAAATATACTGTCACTGATATTATGAACATGATTACCATGGCTGAAAAATAGCACCTTACATTTGTTGAGCACTTTGAGATAGGAACTGTATAAGTCATTTGTGTAAATGACAATTGTTTTCATACAATAGAAGTAGAATAAAATTATTTTGCACACAAAGTGATAGACCAGAGAGAGAGGAAGTCAGGACATAGTAGTGAAAACTTCAGAGTGTCAGTAGGACTTTGCCGAAGAGAAAGATGAGAGTTTTACAAAGATAGCCTATGAGGATTTGTGGAAATAGGCAAGACATACTCTGCAAACAGGAAGAGTCCAGTGTAGCTATGAATTGTTGTTGTTGTTTTATGCCTCAAGTCAGCCCTGACTCATAGCGACACCTCCTTGGGTTTCCAAGGCGGTATCACTACGGAAGTAGATGGCCCAACCTTCCTTCCCAGGAGTGGCTGGTGGGTTTGGACCACCAGCCTTCTGGTTAGCAATCAAGTGCCTTAGGCACTGGGCTAGTAGAGCTCCTAGCTGTGAATTAGGAAAAGGAAAGGGGCTTATATGTAAGGAGGTTAAAGAAGCATACTGAATCTAAACTATCAAATGATATGTCCTTGTAAAGAAGTATAAACACAATCCTGTAGGCTCAAGTATTTGCTTTTCTTTCTTTCTTTTTAAATAAAGAGAATATATGTCTCATTACAAAAAAAAAAAAAAAAAAAAAAAAAAAAAAAAAGGAAAGACCATTCTGAAATTTCAGGCTTAACTAACATAGCATCCTGATGGTAGATAACAGTTCCCACAGTCTGGAGCTAAAAGAGGGCCAAAGTGGCCAACATATGCAATGGCGGTGTTTAAATAGTAGGCAGTACAGCAACTGCAAGCAGCAAAGGCAATTGAGAAGGAATAGTCAGAGTAATGAAAGAGGCAAGTTGGGAGAAGCAATTTGGAAAAAACAAGAAAACCAAATGTGCAGAAAGTTTTAGGAGTGCCAAAGACTATATACAGAGAACATAGAGGTTGCTGGTGAGAAATAGAATATTGAGGTTTAATTAGTAACTTATCAATCATAGTTTTGGTAGAATGCCAGGGCCAAAATCAGATTACAATGATTAGCAGGGTTAATAGAGTTGGATATGATCAAATACCAAAATATTTTTGTGGCTCAAGGTCAAATTGGAGGGTAAACAAAGTCTTTCTTTTTTACCATTTCTCTACTTTACCTCCTTCTACTATCTTTTAAGCATAGTCTCAGACCTTGGAAAGAATAGCACATAGCTCTAGTCTTTTATGTTAGGATAAAAAAGTGTAAACACTTTATTTAGTACCCTATGATGGTCCAAAGGAGTTCTGGTGATGTAGTGCCTAAGGCACTTGACTGCTAACCAGAAAGTTGGTGGTTCAAACCTACCAGCCACTCTACAGAAGACAGATCAGGCAATCTACTTCTGTAAAGATTTACCGTGTTGGAAACCCAATGGAGTTGCTAAGGATTGGAATCAACTCAGTGGCAATGGGTTTGTTTTTTTGGTGGATGATCCAATGTGCTATGTATATTATGTTCATTTCAATTTTAAGAACATTCTTCCAGATGAAGTCAGTACTCATTCATCACTCATCACATGACACTGTATTCAGGAAGCCAATCCTGGACACAGGCAATATGCTTTGCTATAGCACAAAAATTAAAGAAATAATAAAAAAAAAAAATGTGTGGTTTAGAAATTACTGTTAGAAAGTGGTTAGCCATTCATAAGATGTAAACTATAAATTACAAATATTATCTTATTTATGGAGCTCTATATGCATATATAAGGAGCTCTGGTGGCACAGTGCCTAAGACATATGACTGCAAACCAGAAGGTTGGTAGTTCAAACCCACCAGCTGCTCCATGGAAGGAAGATTAGGCATTCTACATGGAAAGAAGATTAGGCATTCTACTTCCTTAAAGATGTACCACCTCAGAACCAAATAGTGTCACTATGAGTGGGAATCAACTCAATGTTTTTTTTTTTTTTGAATACGCATGTGTACATATATGTGCATGTATTCATACTTATATATGTGAATGCATAAAACACATATATATGAAATATTTACAATGTTTATATTATAATTTTAGTAAGGTGGGTCCCATGACTTTTATGTTAAAAACATACACACACACACTCTTTCTCTTACTTGAAGGTGTTTTTCAGAGCAACTGATGGTGTTTTACACCTGACCCACAGTAGGCTATATATTATAATTTCCAAATTAGATGTGCTATACATACACAAAAAGTAATATGGACATCAATTCCAAATTAGTGATAAATAAATAACAATGAAATAAATGACAAAATATTTCCATTTAGATGCAGATAGCAAAAATGTAGATAATTTAAATATCTGCAAACTAGTTGATCAATCATAAATCCAGCACTTTGGCCCTAGTTAAGTTACATTAGCCTGAAAAATGTTCTCAGCTACTGATATCAGTTATTATGCATTGTGCTCCTGTTGGGTAGTTGGCTCTATATTAACAACACACTTGAAAAACTTAAAAGAATATTGAGTAGATTGTGTTTCTAATCACCATATAATCACTGAGGAGCTCTTGTGGCATAGTGCGTAAGGCATTTTGTTGCTAACCAGAAGGCTGGTGGTTCAAATCTATGAGCTACTTCATGGCAGGAAGATGAGGCAATCTACTTTGTAAAGATTTATAACCTTGGAACCCCAATGGGGGTCGCTATGAGTTGGAATTGACTAGATGGCAATGGGTATATAATCACTATATAAGAGCAAAGATGTCACTTTGAAGACTACGGTGCACCTGACCCAAACCATGGTATTTTCATTAGCCTCATATGCATGTAAGAGCTATTGTTGTTATGTGCCGTCAAGTGGGACCCGACTCATAGCAACCCCTCCTTGGGTTTCTGAGGCAGTAACACTACGGAAGTAGATTGTCCAATCTAGACAGTGAATAAGGAAGAACTTAAGAAGAAGTGATGCATTTGGATTACGGTGTTGGTGATGAACATTGAATATAACAGGATCCCTGCTGTGGTAATTAAGTTTGTGTGTCAACTTGGCTAGGCCTGGCTGAGTGGCTGGACAGCTGGATGTAATTATTCTCCATGATAAGATTGGTAATTAACTCCATGGTGGAATGTATTGGAGCAGCTGAGTAGCTGCTTTAGGGATATGGTCTGCTTCCTGTATGTAAGAAGCAGTTTTGGGAATGGTCTCTAGTTTATGGCACGCTTGAACTCTGCATGTAGCCACTTTGTTGTTCAGCAGCCTGCCAT
>NW_006922117.1:290136-291196 GCF_000298275.1 Orycteropus afer afer | reverse complement strand
TTATATTTTAAGTCAGGCAATTCCTAATCTTTGTTGAATTTATGACTTTGGATGGCTTTCTCAGAGCCATTACTATTTATATCACTCACACCTATTAGTACTATATGCCTAAAGCCTTTGTGGATTGTATTGGAAAAAATAGTTGGAACACAAAGCACAATTGTCTAATTTAAGTCTCTTCTATATTGACAATCTTAATTGCTTTGTTCCAGATTTCTAAAAGCAATTAGACCATATTAAGAATTAATCACTTGCTATTAAATATTTAGTACTTGAATTCAATCTCTGAACCTGTCTGAGCACCTATGTTTCTGATAATTACCATTATATGTCACAGTTTTTTGTGTTGAGATGTCATCCCACTGATAGCAGACCTAGGAGGACAGCTTACGTTCTAGTAAGGAAAGTTTAATTAACTATTATATAATGTTTAATCTTTCATAACATATCCAGTGAATTTTATTTACATTAAAAAAAAAAAAACATTAAACAGAGAAAAGGAAAAAGAACTAACGTTTGTAAAAACTCTCTTTATATATAAACAACTCCACATAGTCTTGACAATAACCTTGACAGGGAATTGAGATTCAGAGAAGCTCAATAATTTCCCCAAGGTCACACAGCTAAAATTCAAATATAGCTGTCTCTCATTCCAAAGCCCAACACTTCCCAAGCATCCTATATCTCACCACAATAATATATAAACATTTAACTATTTTGGCATATTCCATCAGGTCTTTTATCCAGTCTACATTATTATAGTATGTAATTTTACTTCTGTTGAGTTTCAGAATCTCAGATTTATATGTATCAGAGCTATCTACTGAGAGATTATTTCAATTCAGTTTCATGATTAAGACATTCAGGAATCTTAATGATTAGACTAAAACAATGTTACTGGAACTCTATGATTTATTTGGTGGGAGCTATAAGTTAAAATGCCAACAAAATTATTCACATAGGAATATAAGTATGTGTACTTCCTATGGTAGAGGATCTCTAATAGCATAGTACCTAAGGCACTTGACTGCTAACCATGAGGCTGGCAGTTCAAACCCAC
>NW_006922117.1:276335-283146 GCF_000298275.1 Orycteropus afer afer | reverse complement strand
GGGTTTGAACTGCCAGCCTTCTGGTTAGTAGTCAAGTGCCTTAGGCACTGTGCTACCAGAGCTCCTAAGCTACAGAGTAGGAAATACTATCTGAATACCACAATCCAGCAAAGATCTCGTATCTAGTATATCTTTTTAAAAATTGCCTTTCAATGGATTCAGGTTTACATTATCCCTATTGGGCAGAGTAGAATTGCCCCTAGGGTTTCCCAGGATGACATCTTTACCAAAGCAGGTTGTCACATCTTTCTCCCATGGAGCAGCTAGTGGGTTGAATCTGTCAGTCTTTCAGTTTGCAGCCAAGTGGTTAACCATTGCCACCAGGGCTAATTAGACTAGAGAAAGAACACTCAAAATTTAGTAAAAACAAACAAACAAACAATCCAATTGGAAAAGTGGGCCAAAGACATGAAGAGACACTTCTGTAAATAGAATATGAGTAAACAAGAAGGTTGGGCAATCCTACTTCTGTAGTGATACTGCCTCTGAAACCCAAGGAGGGGTTGCTATGAGTTGGGTTTGACTTGACAGGCACATAACAACAACAACAAACAAGTAAGCACTTGCAAATATTTCAACAGCATTAGTCATTAAAGAAATGCAAATTAAAACCACAATGACATGTTACAGCATACACATCAGAATGATTAGATTTAAAAAAATCATGATAATACTCAATGCCAGAGACAATGTGAAGAGACTATTGGTCATATGTTGCCAATGGGTGAGTAGAATGGTCCGTCCATTCCTGAAGACAGTTTAGCAATGCCTTATAAAAGTAAAGCATGCACTGTTGTATGACCCATAAATTATACTCCTGGGCAATTTTCCAAAAGGTGATGGTTAGGTGACTGGAACGGATTGTCAGTGAGGGGGAAAGTGGTAGGAGATGGGATGGGGAGGTAAGAGGAGCTGGAAACCATGTGGAACTTTGAAGGCCACTGTAAACACTTGAGTCTTTACCAAATGGAGGAGAAAACAATCAGAAGTTTTTAACATTTGGTGACTTGGCTGAGACAAGGTTTACACAATTTATTACAGGAGTGCGGTTATGGAGTTATTTCTTTATGATAATTACATGAGTCTTAATATCTGTGAAAGTGTTGAAAGACAATGTAGCACTTTATTATTACAATGGAGAATAAAATCACCTGGACTCATTTCAAATACAAGAGTTTTCTCCTTCCTCTGAATACCCTTTTCTTTTTTATTGCTATTTCACCATGGCAGTTTTTACTATTTAACTTGCATTAAAATTATGGAGACATCCCCTGCTAAAACATATACTGATTGAGAACAAGGATAGTATTTTAATCAATTTGGCATCATATCCAAAGGTATAATGGTGTTTCCACACATAATACAAAAAACTCTACTGCCATCAAATAACCCTAGATGACAGAGCAGAACTACCCCATAGGGTTTCCAAGGATGCAAATCTTTATGAAAGCAGACTGCTTCATCTTTCTGCCATAGGGTGGGTATGGATTTGAAGTACCAACCTTTTTGTTAGCAGCCAAATGCTCTAACCATTGTGCGACCAGAGCTCCTTCCTACATATGGTTGCTTAATAAATCTTATTGAAATGAATGAGTGGAGTCCAAAATATTGTTCATTTACTTTTTCATGTTTTAATTGCCTGTTTGTCCCCTGACTAGCATGCAAAGTTGACTAGATACTTGACTCGTTTTATTCATATTAGATGGACAGTTTCTAGAATAGTACACAGCCCAGGATAGGTACTTAATGATAACCTATTAAATGAGTTTATGAGTATTGTAATCTTACTAAGGCCTGCTTTTGGTCACATAATATGCTTTCCTTCCATTTTAATGATTCATTTGTTTATTCTTTCAACAAACTTTTGCTGAGCATGCATTAGATGCTGAATTCCAAGACACTATCGCAAAAATTTCTTTGAAGAGACATGCTGCATTTATTTCTCAGTATAAGACTCTGAAGGAGCTCTGGTGGTGTAGTGGGCAAGGCATTTGTGCCCTCAGAAGCTCTAGAGTATCAGGGACACAAATGCAAATATACATACACACACACATTATAATTGAACAACATGTCATCTGATTTAATTTGCAGTTCAGCGTATCAAAGAGGAAATTTTAAAAAGCTTAACTGGAATGCAAAAACAATGAAAGAATTTACATCAGGGTTAGGAACGAATTTGAAACATTCCTAAGCTGAGACATATCTTATTAAGCATTGTTATGTTATGCATGTTAGGTGCCACTGAGTCAGTTCCAGCTCATAGCAACCCTATTACAACAGAACGAAACCCCGCCGGTCCTGCACGATCCTCCCAGTCGTTGCCGTGCTTGGGCCCATTGTTGCAGTCACTGTGTCACACCATCTCGTTCAGAGTCTTCTCCCTTTTTGGTGACCCTCTACATTAAGCACTAAACTCACTGCCATCGAGCCAGATCCGACTCATAGTGACCCCTCCTTGGGTTTCTGAGGTAGTAACACTATGAACGTAGATTGCATACATTAAGCATTGTTATTGTTGTTATTTGCCGTCGAGTCGGCCCCGACTCATAGCGACCCCTCCTTGGGTTTCCGAGGCAGTATCACTACGGAAGTAGAATTGCCCAACCTTCCTTCCGAGGAGTGGCTGGTGGGTTTGAACCGCCAGTCTTCTGGTTAGCAGTCAAGTGCCTTAGGCACTATGCTACCAGAGCTCCTACATTAAGCATTAGGAGGGGGTAAAGGATGTGGCTTAGCAATGGGGAAGATGAGAGGCCACTGACAGAAAACATGCCAGCTAGAATGAAGACATAAGGCTTGACAACATCAGAAATTAATAATAATAATAGTTATAACCTGACTGGGAAAGAATAGTTGGGCATTAGAAAGAAAAAAAAAATGTTACAAAAAGCTGGCTGAAACGATCTATTTATACATGAAAATATTTATTAATTTTTGTCAATGTAAAAATCTTAGAATTATAAAATATTAGGAATATTTACAAAGATATTAAAATATGATTTATAGGTCTTCAGAACTAGTTAGACAGAAGGAAGAAAAAAGTGTTCTGTGCTTAAATGCAAAAAGAAATTTATGTATAATAAAAATCAGCCAGGGTTAGAATCACTATAAATTTAAGTGATAACTAAACTGGGCTTACTGTACTTAAAAATAATATGCATAATTGAGCACTTGCACTGTGTACTATTGGAGTGCTTAATTATTTCAGAGATTAGAAATATAACATGAAACAGTATATATTTCATGTCCCTAGTAGCCTGATTTTTAGTTGCAAATACTTGAACATGATTAAAATCATTCAGTAATAAATAATAACCTAATGGTACCCCAGTATTTTTCTCTTACATGGAAATGAAGGGGAGATAATTTGAAAAAAAGCTTTCTGTATTATAAACTGCTTTTCTTTTAGTCTAGTTTAGTAATCATTTAATGAGCTTTGTAAGAGGTGATGGAGTAAAAAAAAAATAAGCTAGAACATTTGCCCTCCAAACCTGTATGCTGCATACAATTTCCACCTCTTCATTCACCAACTTAATTGTAAAATTTAAATTTAACAGGTGACAGTAACCAAACCATTCCTCTGAAAACACTCCTTTTTATTTGCACGACATTATATTTGGCTGGTCGTTCTCTTCTGTGTCTGGGCTTTTCTATTTCTCTTTTTTTGGATGTTGCCACTATTGCAGATCTTTATACACTTGAGTGTATAACATATATTTGCTCTTCTTGCCCTTCCATGCTCTGGTCACTCACTCACATTTCTTCCATAGGATTATATTCTAGTTCCACCTCTCTGTGCTGGTTTACAAATTCATGTCTCCTTGTGGTTTTTGTTTGTTTGTTTTTTTTACTTTTCTACCTGGATATCTCACAGCATTTTGTTTTGGAAGTATCTCAAAATTTAAAATATATAAAACTAAATTTTTAATCTTTTCTCCTTTGAATCTGATCTGCTTCTCTTCAATCATTACTCATCTCAGTAAAAGACCCTTGTCTCCCACCTCCATCCTCTTGCATGATAACCCTTCCTCACTTACTCACACTTCCATGGATAAAAACCTCTAATCTTTATTAATTCTCCTCCCAAATATATCTGTAAGCCAACAAATCTAAAAGTGGTCCTTCTATAAAAGCCTCTTCTCAGACCCTACTCCCATCTATTCATGGCCCTAAGAATCTTCTTTGAAGACACAAATATGATTCTGTTACACAATACCCTCTTTCCCAACCCATTTAGTGGCTTCTCATTCCTCAGAGGACAGTTGAAAACGTTAAAATGGTTTGCAACACCCTGCATTATACTCTTAACTCTCAACAGTTTTATATCCATATCTTCTATCCAACTTCCTTTTCTAAATACACCAGAATATATTTAGTTACTAAAAAAGACTGCACAACTTTCTTCATCATATGTTTGACCATATTGTCTCACCTGCCTAGAATGATCTTGTTATCACCCTACCCACACAACTGGTCGACTATCACTGTGCTTGCTTTATCCATTTTTTCTTAACATTTCAGTATGCATGTCCTTCTCTTAAGATGCATTTCCTAACCCTGTGGATCAGTTATATGATTTCATATCCCTTAGAAAAATTTTAATTGTATATTCTGTGTATTAATCTTCCTCTTTTAAAGTCTTTCAAACCCATGGGAACACAGAATGTGTCTATTAAGTTCATAACTATATTTTAAGTGTGCAGCATGGACAAAATACTTCATAAATACTGACTTACTTAATAAATGAACCCATGTATGAATGCAGATCCCAGTCAGCATACAACTACTACTGCCAACTGACCATCCCTCCATTTACCCGAAGTTCTATGTTATGCATTAGTATTTAGGGAATAGAACTTTGAAGATTTACGTAGGTGTGTTCAGTGACTTGAATTGCATAACATTTTAAATAAATATTTCATGTCTGCTGATGTGTGGTGCAAAATTATTTTATTTTATCTGATAAAAAATTCTGGAAAATGTACTTTTTGTAGAATCCATATCTTCTGAAAGGCATGTTAATATTTCAGAGTTTGAGTGTATGACAAAATTTATGAAAAACGATAAAATCCAAAATTTTACACTAAGTTTTATCTCTTAAGAATGACTTTTCATATTTTCATTTCCGTTCTCCTTCATTTATCCTCTTGCTAAAGCATGCACAATGCTTATCACAATTTTGTAGGCTTTGATTAAATAGATTGCGTCCTCACTTTTATAACAGCCAAGTCTCTATTTTAGGAATGTGGTCTATCCTCTGATTCACTATCTTCTTTATCTCCTTGTAAACTATTAATACAACCTGTTTTGCAATAATTTCTTTTCCACTCCTAAAATCATACTGCTTGTTGAAAAATCCCAAATCACTGTTCAAGATAGTCTTAATCAAAATCAAGTCCTTCATTTTAAACTACAGAACACTTTTTCAGCTTCTTTGCAATGTATGTAATCCCTCACAATTCCAAATCTGCAAAATACATTTCTTCAGAGAAAAGATTTAAATATTTTCCAAAGTCTGATTGTGCAATGTAAATCCAACCTAGTTCCTATGACTAGAGAACAAATATGTATCTATGTTTCCTTAAAATTGAATTTAACCTTTTATGAGGAAGTAAACTCCTTTGGAAATAACTTGAGTTTTCACATATGTTATCCCTCAAAGGCTTCTAGAGTCCCTCAAGGTATAACATCTGTGGGGCCATCTGTGAGCTGAGTCAAGTTCCAATAGCAAATGCTATCAATATGAAATTTAAGCCACAAAACTAGGGTCAGGTCAGAACTCATAATTCTGATAATATGCTGCAGTGACCACATAGAACTCACAGATTATGGGGTTTATTAGGGAAGCAATAGGCTACAATTCAAGTTCAGGAATGCACTCAGGATATAGTTCTTTAATGAGGACAATCTCCCCTCTGCTGTGCCCTTAGACACGACTCTCTGTCCCTTGGCCTCTCAGCATGACCTCTGCCTCTGAGAGTCAGTTAAGCCTGCCACTCTCTCATTCCTCAGTTGGGTGTCTCCCTTAGTGGGCATCTCTCTCAGCTGGTAGTGAGATTCCCGCTCTGCCTCTAGGAGGGCTCTTTTTAAGCCTGGCAGAGTGGCAAAACTAACCAATCCCAACATCAGAGTTCTACACACCTGAGAGAGAAAAAATGTCCTGAGATTAATTCTTATTGCTCCAATGAACACTTGGCATAGAAAAGCAGAAGGTTGCAAAAAAGGGGAAGACCCTCAATGAGATGGACTGAGATGGACTGACACCGTGGCTCCAGCTATGGCTCAAGTATAGCAAAGATTGTGAGGATGGTGTAGGACTGGTCAGTATTTCATTCTGTTGCACTTGGGATCAAAGTGAGTCAAAATTAACTCTATGGTATGTAAGAAAAGCAATAGTTACTGGTAAATTAACAAGTAAAGAAGGAAAGTTATTAATGGAGTGAGAAAAAGTTTCCTGGAGGGAGTAATAAGTAAATCAGAAAAGGGTAGATTTTAAGTATCTTGTTAAAATAAATAAATAAAGCCCAAATCAATCATTCTATTAGGCTTTTATGATTCAGGATCATTCCACAGCTTTTACATCTCAAATAAGGATTACAATACCCTGATAGCACCTGGAAAATATTCACTGCCATTGATGCGATTTGAGTCATAGCAACTCCTCCTTGAGTTTCCGAGGTGGTATCTCTATGGAAGTAGATGGCCCAACCTTTCTTCTGAGGAGTGGCTTGTGGGTTTGAACCACCAGCCTTCTAGTTAGCAGTCAAATGCCTTAGGCACTACGCCACCAGAGCTCTGGTAGCCTAGTGCCTAA
>NW_006922117.1:273619-276235 GCF_000298275.1 Orycteropus afer afer | reverse complement strand
AAAAAAAAAAAAAAATGTCACCTGTATTGTGAGACTGAATAGTCAACAATTACTTTAAAATAAGGATGAGAGTGTAAGGTCATTAGGAAACTAGATTAATGGAAATGGAACAACCAAATTGGAAATGATATGGAAGTCCATACATTGTGAAAAATGTAAAAAATGTCAATGTAAAACTAATGTAGAAATTTTTGAATAGGAACCTAAACTGCTGTGCAAGTCTTTGACAAAAACACAATAAAATATTATTTGAAAATTAGCTCCAAATGGGCAATTTAAGAATATAAATTTTGAAATAAAACAAAAAGGTTAATTATGTTGAAAAATGCATAAGTAAGATCGCATTAACAATAAATTTATCCCTATTATATATTGAAATATTGAAGTTGTCAGAGATTTCATTTTTCTTGGATCCACAATCAACACACATGGAAGCAGCAGGCAAGAAATCAAATGACATATTGTACTGCGCAAATCTGCTACAACAGATCTCTTTAAAGTGCTAAGAAGCAAAAATGACACTTTGAAGACTAAGACATGTCTGACAAAATCCATGATATTTTCTATCACCTCATACACATGTGAAAGCTGGAGAATGAATAAAAAAGACTGAAGAAGAGTTCATGTCTTTGAATTATGGTATTGGTGAAAAATACTAAAAATATCATGGATTGCCAGAAGAACAAAAAATCTGTCTTGGAGGAAGGGCAGCCAGAATGCTCCTTGAATGCAAGAATGGCTAGATTTTGTCTCACTTACTTGGTCATGTTGTCAGAGGGACCACTCCCTGGAGAAGGATGTCATGTTTGGTTAAGTAGAAGTTCGGTCAGTGAAGAACGGAAAACCCTCAATGAGATGGATTGACACAGTGGCTGCAATCACAGGCTCAAGTATAGAAAGTATTGTGTGGATGGCACAGGACTGGGCAGTATTTCATTCTGTTGTACATAGGTCACTATGAGTTGGAACCAACTCAACTGCACCAACAACAATAAGAACCAGAAGAATGAATAAATTTATCTTGGAAGAAGCACAGCCAGAATGTTTCTTAGAAACAAGGAAGGCAAGACTTCTTTTTACATATTTTGGATCTGTTATCAGGAGGGACCAGTCCCTAGAGAACACCTTTCTTGGTAAAGTAGTTTTTGTTGTGTTGTTATGTGCCATCGAGTCGGCCCTGACTCATAGCAACCC
This sequence comes from Orycteropus afer afer, assembly GCF_000298275.1. Lineage (NCBI taxonomy): Eukaryota > Metazoa > Chordata > Mammalia > Tubulidentata > Orycteropodidae > Orycteropus > Orycteropus afer. The sequence continues at coordinate 275,041 of NW_006922117.1, read as the reverse complement.
CTCCTTGGGTTGCCGAGGCAGTATCACTATGGAAGTAGATTGCCCAATCTTCCTTCTGAGGAGTGGCTGGTGGGTTTGAACCACCAGCCTTCTAGTTAGCAGTCAAATGCCTTAGGCACTACGCCACCAGAGCTCTGGTAGCCTAGTGCCTAAGGCATTTGACTGCTCATCAGAAGGCTGGTGGTTCAAACCCACCAGCCACTCCAGGGAAGGAAGGTTGGGCAATCTACTTCGGTAGTGATACCACCTCAGAAACCCAAGGAGGGGTCACTATTAGTTGGGTCCAACCCGATGGCACATAACAACAACTACAACATAGCACTCATGCCTTAGAAAAAATCAAACAAAGGTTCAGTGGAACAAAAGTTCAATGGAACAAACGTTGCCAAGCATAGTACCAAAAACCAATATCAACTCCACTGTCATCAAGTCAATTTTGACTGGCAGTGACTCTATAGAAGACAGTACAATGGCCTGTAAAACTTTATGGAAGCAGACTGCCTTATCTTTCTCCCGTGAAGAGGCTTGTAAGTTTGAACTGCTGATCTTTTGGTTAGCAGCTAAGCTTTAACCACTAAGCCACCAGAACTCCTTTCCAAGAACAGTGCCTGACACAAATTAGAACACAGTAACAGCTAGTTCCTTCCCTTGGTCTCTATTTCTTTCTTTCTTTCTTTTTCATTGTTGTTCATTACTGTACATTTCCATGGCATTTTTATCTATGAAACAAGGGAACAAAAACATTATAAATTTAAATAATCTAAATATTGTTTGAATGAGGGCAGTGGAATACATCTGGATATTTTAATGTATTATCCTTTTGGGGAGAAGATATCAGAGGATACAGAGGCTAGTATGTTGAAGGAAGATCTTGTTAGAAAATGGAAAATTAATGAAGAAGTAAAATTGACCTAGAGAATTATATATATTATTAATATGTATATTTTAAATATTAATTCCACATCTACTCTGAGACCAGAAGAACTAGATGGTGCCCAGCTAGTACTACCAACAATTCTAATCAGTCCCCAATAGACAAAACATGATAGAATGGGAAAAACATGTAGAACTGAACCTCAAATTCCTTAAAATAAAATTAAAAAACAGGTATACTGGACTGGTTGAGAGTAGACGACCCTGCTTCACTATTGACCTGAGATATACCTCAGATTTTAAACTGAAACTAACTCCTGAGATCACCTTGTAGCTAAGTAACAAATTGACTCAAAAAGTAATCAGTATCACCTGAAAGTATGGTGAATCCCTAAAAAGTCACCTGTGACTTCATTTCTCGGAGGTGGGGCAAAATGGCGGACTAGGCAGAAGGATTGCACAGAACCTCTTCAACAAAGAAAAGGGAAACCAATTAACACAGACACAGAAGATAACTCCTGAGATCACCTTGTAGCTAAGTAACAAATT
>NW_006922117.1:268458-273519 GCF_000298275.1 Orycteropus afer afer | reverse complement strand
CCAGCCTTCTGGTTAGCAGTCAAGTGTCATAGACACTATACTACCAGAGCTGGTAAAGGAGAGGGTCAGTGAAAAAGAGGGAGGTCTTCAATGAGAGGGACTGGCACAGTGGCTGCGACAATGAGCTCAAAGTAGCAAAGACTGTGAGGATGGCCCAGTACTGGACAACATTTTGTTCTGTTGTGTGTAGGGTCTTTATGAGTCAGAAACAACTCAACAGCACCAAACAACAATATTGTACATGCTAGGAAGCTAAATATGTTCAGTGTATAACTATACACAGAATGATTAATGACAGAGTTCAGGCTTCTCAGGTCTCCAACTGGTAGAAGATGTGTAGGCAATAAAAGACTTACTGAGAGGTGGGTATGTAAAGCTTCTCAGAGTTTTAAAAGATTCTTTGACTTCCTGGAATCAAGGGTTATATGTGGTCGGTCATTTTCTTCATTTTTCTTTTTTGCATTTTTAATTTCCCGTCTTTAAGCACTTTAGAACTGGCATCAAACCAACGATCAGCATTTGGAAATTAGCAGACTAAATGGTGCTTAGATTAAGAATGAAAAGCAAAAAATTGCCAGGAAAAGAAAATTATTTTATAAACCTTTTAAAAAATCTAAGTGTACTGATTATCTCTTATTCAGGTCCCAAAAGTGCCAAATAGAAATATGTTGCAAGTCAAATTGCAGTAGTAATATCTTTGCATATGTTATGATCATATGGAACAACTTAAAATTTTTCTGCTAAACATCAGATACGTGTTCATTATAGTTCATCTTTTTTATAGAATTTTCCCTTTAAAGCACCCATCATAATTTGTAATTATTTATTTGTGTGATTATTTTTAAATATCTATCTTATTCACTAGACTGTCCTATGATGGTAGAAACCATATTTGTTTTTGAAGGTATTTGCTTCATATCTTCACCCCAAGTACTTAGAACACTTTAAAAAATAAATATATAATGATAAATTGTCAGAAACTCACGACTAGCCTTTAACATTTTACTACTGTATTTTCACAATGTCTGCCATTAAAAGCAGGTTACTATATTCTAAAAGATATTAGAGAAGGGTTTAGGAAAACTGATTTTATATTATTATAATACACCAAGGAAATACACTAAGAATCTTTGTCTAGTCACAGCTATTAACAACTGCGTAGTAATTTGGCACTAGAAGGCATATGATTTCATTCTCTCAGAGATGTCTTGGAAGACAGTCCTTGTATTTGTTTTCCAATAGTCACAACCTTGAAAATGATGTGAAGTAGTTCTGCTCATCACACTTGGGATCATAGTGAGTGAGAATCAATCCACAGCAACTAACAACAACAACAACAAAAGGACATATAAATGGCTTCATCCAAAGCTCATGATTTCTCAAAGGACTGAGAACTTTATGTGCCATAAAAAAAGAATTTTACACATTAAATTATTGGAAAGTTTTGAGGGCCTTCTAAATCAGCTGATTTTTGTCAAACTTCTTAGAATTCCCAATATAAAGCATGATGTAAAAGGTCATTTATCTGAAGAGTAATCCTTTGAAAGTATTTTATGACTTGCAGTTTTTTCAACAACACAAGCTGATTAAATATGACAAGTAACAGAAATCAGACAACAGTAATACAAAGTTACATACCATACATGTATATTAATTTCTCTGTCTTTTTGTACTTGTCTTCTACATGTACTTAGGAGCCTTGACGGTGAAGTGGGTACGTCCACAACTACTAATGAAAAGGTCTTCAGTTATCTGCTTCTGAGAAGATTGTTGTTGTTGTTAGGTTCTATCAAGCCTTTCTGACTCATAGACACCCCATGTACAACAAAATGAAACACTGTCTGGACCTGTGTCATCCTCAAAATCATTGTCATGTTTGAACTTGTTGTTGTAAACAATGTGTCAATCCATCTTGTTGAGGATCTTCCTTTTTTTCACTGATGCTCCACTTTACCAAACATGATGTCCTTCTCCTGGGACTGGTCCTTCCTGATAGCAAAGTATGTGAGATGAAGTCTTGCCACCCTTACTTCTAAGTGGTATTCTGGTTGTACATCTTCCAAGACAGATTTGTTCATTCTTCTGGCAACCCATAGTGTATTCAAAATTCTTTGCGAACATCATGATTCAAATATAAATTCTTCTTTCATCTTCCTTATTCATTGCATTCCTTTTGCATGTAAATGAGGTGATTAAAAATACATGGCTTTGGTCAGGCACACTTTAGTCCTCAAAATGACATCTGTAAAGATTACAGCCTTAGTAACCCTATGGATCAGTTCTACTCTGATCTACTTAATATTTTTATATTAATAATTAATACTTAATTAATACTTAATATTAATCTACTTAAATATTTAATTTTTTTTAAAAAAAGTAAATTAGAAAACCTTGCAAGAATGTATTTGGATCTTAGTACTAAGATGCCTTTTGGATAGAGTTTAACCTTATCTATCAGATGCATTTTGAAGTCAAAAGCAAACAAAGTTAGTTGTGTTTTTAGATGACAATTCTCTGTGGCACTTCTGCACCTGCTGCATCAGCTTTTGCAGAACTGGGACTGGAGTTTGGCAAGTGAGGCACTAACCTGTGTCACAATGCATTAAAGAGTACCCAAAATTCAGTAATCAAAATTAATAAATCATAATATTTAAAACAAAAATATTGATATGAAAATTAAATGATGACTAAGATAATAACCTTTTGGTTAGCAGCCCAATGCTTTAAGCACAGTGCCATCTGATAAGAGTACCAGTCCCTGGAGAAGGATGTCATGCTTAGTAAAGTAGGAGGTCAGCAGAAAAGGCAAAGATCCTCACTCAGACGGATTGACACAGTGGCTGCAATGACGGGCTCATGCAGAGCACAGATTTTGAGAGCGCAGAGGAGCAGGCAGTGATTGTTCTGCTATGCATGGGGTTGTTATGAGTCAGAGCCAACTCAAAGGCACGTAACAACAAGAGAACATTTTAAACAAAGATAGAATCAAACTTCTAAAGGTTTGTTGTTTTGTTTCTTTTTTGCATTTTGTCTCAGGTGCCAATGCTCCAATATAATACCTTGCCAAAACACTGAGCTTTAGTTTTGGACTTTTGATGGACTAAAAATGGACAAAGTGATCTATGTAACAAACATCTTTGGAAATATAGTACCTACCATTGGAGCAAAGGGTAGAAGATTTCTTGACCAGTACAATCAAAGTGATGTGTCCCGTTGGGACAAAGATTGGGCAGGTATGCTAGAAGCCTCAGCTTAAAGGAGTGGGGTTTCTTAAGTTCAGGTTCCTTAGCAGTGACACAAAGGTGCTGGGCTACTTCACTTCACCTTGTGGTATTAGAAGGGCAACTTACTGAAGAATGGCTGATTTGACTATGAAGCACATGCCCTTTGCTGCGCTGCGATTAATAATATCCTTTGCCTTGGACTCAGATGTTTCATATCTCCCGCCAGCATCTGTGAGGCTGTGGTAGGCAAACTTGTTATCTTGCAAGTGGGGCAAACTCTCAGACCCTTTGCAGTTTTTGAGTGTTTTTCTTATTTTTTTCCCTTATTTTATCAAAGTTAAATTAAAATCTGGGAAAATTTTTTGTGTTACAGTGTGGTACAATTTTCATTGATACAGTTAATTTATGCTAAAATAATTAACCTTTTGTTGTTGTTGTTAAGTGCCGTCGAGTCGTTTCCGACTCATAGCGACCCCATGCACAGCAGAACGAAACTTTTTAGGCAGTGTTAATTATTATTAAGACCTAAGGTTTTATATATGTATTTTAGTAAAAAAAATATGTATACTAAACTTGTTAGACATTGATGGAATTGGAGAAAACAGTGCTACGTTTCCAAAGCTTTTTATGTTTGTGTTTAACATTTTGGAAATACAGGCTCAAAATGCCAAGATAGTTAAATTTTTAGAGGATGAGCTATGTATTATAAGAACAACTCTCTATGAATATATAACTTCTCTCCTCTGAATTTAAATCTAATTTTGTGACAGCTGTAAAAATGGCTACCTCATAGAGGAAAGCAAAGAAATGAAATTTATGCTATTCTCTGGAAAGTTACAATGCTATTAAAGCATTGTTCTGAATTTTAAACCATAAGATTTCCACTGCTAGTGTGATTCCTGGGAGAATGAAATTCTGTAGAATATATTTATAAATCACCTTCCATCACTTTTCATTGTGAATGGAGTTTTGTTGGTCCACTAGTTAAAGTACTTGGATACAAATTTTGTAATCATTTCCAAACATAAGTAAGTAGGATATGGACAGTAGAACTGCATATAGGTTGTACTTTTTCACAAACATCTAAAGGAGAAAAAATATATTGCTACCACTCAGTATGCTGAAAATTGCTGTTGTTGTTGTTATGTGCCGTCGAGTCGGCCCCGACTCATAGCGACCCCTACTTGGGTTTCGAGGCAGTATCACTACGGAAGTAGGATTGCCCAATCTTCCTTCTGAGGACTGGCTAGTGGGTTTGAACCGCCAGCCTTCTGGTTAGCAGTCAAGTGCTTTAGCCACTATGCTACCAGAGCTCCTATGCTGAAAATTAGCAGTGAATAATTCAGGTTGTTCCAACCCTACAAGACACTGATGATTCCAGAAGAAAAGGAAGGCTGGGTAGGGGAAGCAGTAGGAAAAAGGCTGACATCACTGATTCTACAAAGAGCACAGAGGCAGGCACAAGAAATCGAAACCTTAGTGAACCACAGGTATCACAAGGGAAGGTCCCACATAGACGATTGCTCGCTTTTCGTTTCACTTTTATGAGATGATAAAAGAGGACAACATAAAAGAATAAAGTTTAATACCATCACTTGAAATGACCCTGCCTAAGCTCATCATTTTCAAATAAACTTACTCAATTTTATTTTTAGAAAAAACTGATACACATAGTGAAATTTTTCTCTTACCCTTTCAAATATCAAAGGCCCTATTCCTAAGTATAATTCCACACCTGAACTTAGATCCCGCTTAGATCCCTTTGTAACCATCCACTTTGGGCACAGCATGTAAAATATTATACTATGGAAAGATCATATATATATATATATATATA
>NW_006922117.1:265505-266409 GCF_000298275.1 Orycteropus afer afer | reverse complement strand
TGAACATATTTCTAAAATCCTCTGCTTTCAGCCAAGATCCATCTGATATCAACAATGATATCCTTCATTCCACATCTTCTTCTAAATCCTGTTTGAATTTCAGACAGTTCCCTGTTGACGTACTGTTGAAAAAGTTCTTGAATTATCTTCAGAAAAATTTAACTTGCCTGTGACATTAATGAAATTGGACAGTAATTTCTGCAGTCTGTTGCATCAACTTTTTTTGGAATTTGTGCAAATACGACACTCTTCCAATAGGTTATCACCTTAGGTGTCTTCTAAATTTCTTGGCATAGGTGAGTGATCACATCCAGTGCTGCATCTCTTTGTTGAAATGTTTCAATGGTATTGTATCAGTTCCTGGAGACTTGTTTTTCACCAATGCCTCCAATGTAGCTTGGACTTCTTCCTGTAATACTATTGGTTCTTGATCATATTCAACTTCCTGAAATGGTTGAGTGTCATCTAGTTCTTTCTGGTACAGGGACTCTGTGTATTCCTTCCCCTTACTTTTGATATTTCCTGCATCATTCAATATTTTCCCACAAAATACTTGAATATTGCAACTTTACATTTCAAATTTTCTTGTTTTATCACCTTGAGAGAAATACCAAGTGTTTCCTTCCCAATTGATTTTCTAACTGCAGGTCTTTGCACAATTGATTATAAAAATTTACTTTGTCTTCTCAACTTTGAAATCTGCTGTTCAAATCTTTTACTTCATCATTTCTTCTGCATGCTGTATCTACTAAACATTCAAAAACAAATTTAAAAACTCTTCCTACACTCATTTTGGTATTATCTTCCTTCCCTGTATTTTAATACAGGAAAGAAAGACCTTTTGCTTTATTCATGTATGAAGTCTTTGATGTCATTTCACAACTTGTCTGGTCTTTGGTTTTTA
>NW_006922117.1:264482-265405 GCF_000298275.1 Orycteropus afer afer | reverse complement strand
TTCAATTTGAACTACTATGTAAGCAATTGGTAGTCTATTGCAGTCATTGTCTGACCATATACTGACTGATGTTATTGACTTTCTCTATCATCTCTTTCCACAGATATAGTCAATTCGAGTCTTGTGTGTTCCATCCGCCAAAGTCCATGTGTATAATCACCATTTGTGTTGTTGAAAAAGGTATTTGTTCAAGATGGTAGAAGGAGTTAACCTAAATTTAATTAAGAAAAATCAATGAAACGGACTGAAGTTCTCATTAAGTGATTAAATTACTCTTCACCAATAATTCATTCCAGCAAAATAATAGAATATACACAAAGGTCAATTAGTTAACTCTGTGGAATAGACATTTATTATATTATTATTTAATTGATGGAAAACAATGAAAGTGGCCTTTGATAACTACTCCTGATAGCTGCTAAAACAGAATACTATAGATGAATACTTCACCTTTTGTAAGGTAATCAAACCACTCGAGTTCATGGAAAACAGCACACAAACAGGTTATATTTCGGCCAGTGGAGAAATGATGGGAATTGACATGGTAGTAAATTACTATAGGTGAGTATGATGACTTGCTTTTGTTGAATACATAAATTAGTAGAAATACTTTTTTAAAGTATAGTGTGAAACACTTTAAATTTATGCATAAAATTTGCACATAGTTTTTGAAGGGGAATACTTTTGAAACTTATAGTTCATAGTATACCAACTTAAAATGTGATCTTACTAAATGTTTTTACCAGTCATCCGGGGGGGAAAAAAAGTTATTCAACAATCTCATGATTAGTGATTGCTAAAAGGCAAAACTTATTAATGTATGTTAGATTTCTAGTGATTCAGTCCGAAGTTTCAGAATGAGAGTAATTTTGTAAAAAAGGTTTAATTCAATAGAAATCCATGATGAAGATACCTAAGGTTTT
>NW_006922117.1:261526-264372 GCF_000298275.1 Orycteropus afer afer | reverse complement strand
TAGGAAAAACTTAAAATTTTTATACTTGGCAGAAAAATATTATTCTATGGATAAAGTTAATTTCCCAAGTATCTTTTGTGTCCATAGAATGCAAGTAAACATAAAACACAATGCATAGTATTCCCTTTACTACTCTGAATTTGAATTAGTTAAATTTTTGAAGGATGCATAGAAATAAATTGTTGTTGTTGCTGTTGTTGTTTGCCATCGAGTCGGCCCCGACTCATAGCAACTCCTCCTTGGGTTTCCGAGGCAGTATCACTATGGAAATAGGAATGCCCAACCTTCCTTCCAAGGAGTGGCTGGTGGGTGTGAACTGCTAGCCTTCTGGTTAGCAGTCAATTGCCTTAGGCACTATGCTACCAGAGCTCCTAGAGATAAATTATCCCCCCAAAACTGAACAGCTTTCCCTTTGTGATTACAGAGTATCACTAAGGAAGATGTTATAAAGCCATCCTCACTGAATAATATCTTCCAACATCCTCTCCTTTGTCCTTACTTAGTTATCTAAAATATGATCCAGGAATGACATGCCCTGTTTAGGAGACAGATGCTGTATCTAAGCAGGCCATGGACTAAAGCTGATTAAATTTATGAGATGGAATGATAATTCCAGAATCAATCCAAAAAACAGTCTCTCTGTCACAGTGTTGCAGGGAATACTGCACCATGTTCCTTAACTTTTACTAGCTCCTAAGATAGATACCAACACAAGGAGCCTTGGTAGTGCTGTCATTAAGGCACTCAGATACTGACCAAAAGGCTGATGGTTTGAACTCACAAGGAGCTCAGCCAGAGAAAGATGAGGTGGTTGGCTTCCATAAAGATGTATAGCCTTGGAAACCCTATGGGGTCATTATGAGTTGGAATAGATTTGATGGCAGTGGGTTTGGTTTAGGAAGATAGATACCAACAGTCACTCCTACTTTTCCTTGTTAATTCCTCTCAATGGGCGTCCAAGAGGATGAATTTTGATTGGTAAAGGATGGTGAGCTCACTCCACACTGAAAATGACTTGGATCTGGAACACAATTCTGAGAAAAGTGTTGTAGGAAACAGCAAGGCAGCTTTCTGGGTCTTCTAGATTTTTAGTAAGGTCTTCTGTGCTTTTCAAAAGGGATATTGAACAAAGTTGCTCTCTTTTTTGCCTCTGGATAGTGGTGTCTGTCAAATTGAGGAACACTGGAAAAATACATTTGGACCATGAAGAAAACAGTCTAGAATAAGAAGCCAACAAAGAAAAGGAATGAGGAAAGAGTAAGGAAATGGAGTCCCTTGAGCAGCTGAATTAAGAAAATCTAGAATCATTTTACCACTGGATTTCATGTTTTTTTAGAAAATAAGTTTTTGTTTAATCAAATTTTAAGTAGGTTTTCTGTTATTCGTAGACAAAAGTATTCTTAGTGATAAAACTGCTGAAAGATCTGATGTTTCTAAGAAGCAGGAGATGGGTTTTTAATAAGTATTCACTATTGATAATCGTGAAAATCAGGCACTGAATTAATTTAATAACATTCTTTGTGGAGCATCTATTATATGCCTAGCATTGGGGATGAATCACAATCAACCCCACAGCGGTCAAGTCAATTCTGATTGATAGCTACTTTATAGAACAGCGTAGAACTGACTGTATGGTTTCCAAGACTATACATCTTTACAGAAGCAGACTGCCCCATCTTTCTCCCAAGGAGCAGCTGGTGAGTTCAAACTACAGACTTTTGGTTAGCAGCTGAGTCTTTAAGCACTGTTCCTTGTATTTGGGATGCAAAGTCAGATATGACACAGGCCTTGCTTTCAATGACATCAGAGTATTTTGCTTAGGAAAAAAAAACATCACTGGAAAACTACAAAGTATCTAGAATCTTACAAAGTTGTTACATGAAATAATTCTGGGTTAGTAGGTCTTAATCACAATTCCAGTGTGTCCTTTCACAAGAATTTTTACCTTGCTTCAGTTTTGATAACAGTTAAATAAGAAATATCATTGGTAAAATGATAATTGGTGAGCTTTTATAAGGGTAAAATGAGTTTATTCTTATATAAATTCTTAGACCTATGCTTAGATCAGAATTTTAAAACCCAAACACATTGTAATGTCGTTAATTGTGACTCATAGCTACACTGTAGGTCAGAGTAGAACTGCCCTATACGGTTTCCAAGTCTGTAACTTTATGGAAGTGCAGACTGCTACATTTTTCTCCCTCAGAGAAGCTGGTGGGTCTGAACTCCTAACCTTGTGGTTAACACCTGAGTGATTTAACCAGTGAGCCACCAGGGCTCCTTCAGAACATACTTAGACTTTAATAAATATTAGCTATGCCATAGTTGTTGTTGTTGTTATGTGCCGTTGAGTCGGCCTCAACTCATAGCGACCCCTCCTTGGGTTGCCAAGGCAGTATCACTATGGAAGTAGATTGCCCCACTTTCCTTCAGAGGAGTGGCTGGTGGGTTTGAACCGCCAGCCTTCTGGTTAGCAGTCAAGTGCCTTAAGCACTATACTACCAGAGCTCCTAGCTATGCCATTATTATCGTTGAAATGGAAAATAAATGTTTCCCTCAATTTTTCTCTGATTCTGTTTTGTTCAAAATGGAGGTCAAAAACCTTCAAATGAGTGCTCATGGTTGCTCCCATGTGATGGCTACTTTTACTTGACCAGCAGTTGCCAAAATGTCAGAAGAATTGTTTGCTATATCAAAACACTTCTGATTAGCTGATACCAATTTACAGAGCTTCTACCTAGGCCAGCAAAGCTTCCTTTTAAATCTTTCTTCCTCCTGGTATCCAGGTAGAAATCTTCCCCTGCTTTCTTATTCTCCAAAATAATCTTTCCAGTTAGTTGTTATAC
>NW_006922117.1:257680-260866 GCF_000298275.1 Orycteropus afer afer | reverse complement strand
GACCAGAGATCTTGATCTTGGGTTCATCAGCCTCTGTAGCTGTGTGAATCAGGTAAAGCCTCTAACTTGAGGTTGGACCCACAAACTTGGAAATTGCCAGCTTCTGAAACGGTGTGAGCCATTTCCCTGAGATAAATTTCTCTCTCTCTTTCTCTCACTGGTTTTGCTTCTCTAGAGAACCCAGCCTAAGAAAATTGCAATCTATCTTCTCAGATGAAACTGTTACCTCTTCTCTCTGCATTGAACTCCACTAATGAAAGTCAACTCACTTTTAGTTTCTCCCAGTAAGATGTTACTTGTTCACTATTACAAACGTTTACATGACTATATGTATTATACCACCAGTTGTCAAATTCATTCTGACTTATGACAACCCTATCTGTGTCAGAGTAGAATGATGCTCATTGGGTTTTCCGTTGCTGAATTTGTTAGAAGTAGGTGTCCAGACTTTTCTTCTGAGGTCCCTCTGGGTGAACTTCAATCTCTAAGCTTTTGGTTAGCAGCCTAGAACACTGATGATTTGCACCACTGAGGGTCTCTATGTACATTATATTATAGTTGGCTAAATAGATTGGTCCACTTACCCTAGGAAGTACTATCTCTGCAATTACTGATAGAAGTATTTTGGAAGTTTGAGAAGTTGTCTAGTGTAGAGAGAAGTAACAAGAAAAGACTGTTATTAATAATACATTTTGAATTGAAATAAAGTGGATGAAAAGGACAGTGGCCCAAGAGAGTAGATTGTTCTAGAATTAAGACATAATGATTTTGGGATCGGTTGAAAAAGAAAAAACGGTAAGCATTTCCACAGGCTAAAGTGAATGAAATATTGGAAAAAGAATGTTTCATAATCAAGATATTAGAAAAAGGAACATGATATTTTAGTTAAGAATATGAGTACTGAAACAAAATTGCTTGAATTCAAATCCTAGCTTTACTGCTTTAATAATTGTGCTACCTTGGGAAATTGTCTTAATTTCTCTCTGTCTCAGTTTTCCCTTCTACTCATCCATTGAATGTGGTTATGAAGATTTAATGAGTTATTACAGGTTGAATGCTTAAAAACTGTCTCTGACCTAAATAAAGTACATACTAAATGTTGGGAGCAAAAATGAGGTAAGTAGGTGTGGTAGTTAAGTTGTGTGTCACTTGGCTGGGCTGTGGTTTAGAGTGGCTGGGCAGCTGGATATAGTTATTCCCCATAAGGAGACTAATAATCATCAACACCATGGTCATATCTATTGTGAGAGCTGAGTGCTGTGATCTACTTTCAGTACATAAGAAGAAAAGTCTAAGAGCCTTTTGGCATATCTAGATCCTATGTTTGACTGATTCTTCATCTCAGTGGCCTGTCATGTTGTCTGCCAATCTTGGGACTGTTTCTGGACTTGAACTAGTGACCTGTCATGTTGTTAATAATCTTGGGACTGTGTCATTTTATTTGTTGGCCTTGGGTTTGTCAGGTTCAGCAACCAGCAGCTCCCTGAGTTAAGAGAAACCTGAAGCTTCAGTGAGCCAGGAGCAAGAGGCAGAGCTAAAGCCCAAGGGGCCTTCACCAAGTCCCTAAAGCTGGCACTTTGAGTTCAGACTTCTAGTATCCTAAACTGCAAGAGAATAGATCCCTGTTTGTCAAAGCCCCCCACTTGTTGTATGTCTGTTATAGCAGCACCAAAGAAACCAGATAGTAAGCAATAAAATATCAACACATAAATTATTCTTCAAATCTTCATCCTGATTAATCTCCCTCTCATTAAGTCAAAACTCTCCACTTCCTCTGATCTCCCATGACATTTCAATTGTACTTTCCTTAGGAAGTGGTGTGGAAGGGGCTGTCTTGCATAGTTATTTGTAAGCTGCTTAAAATCACCAACAGGTTTGTACCTCTTTTCCATCATTGTCAAGAAGTAGCTATTTGTTTAGTGAATATAAATATAAATAGAAGAATGTTATCTTTCTTTTAATGTGAAAATTTGCATTATAATCTTGACATTTTATTTTTTTAACATTTTAGCCATAATATTCTATGTGTTTTGAAAACACTTAGGGCTAGAGCATTAAAATGTCTGATATTTCATTTGGTGTACTGTACATTGTAATGGGATAATTTCATAAATATGCAATTGCATTGAGAATTACCTCATCTCTATTGTGTAAAATAGCTTCCTTTTTTTAATTTTAGGTACAGTTATTAAAGCAAAAGCAGACATTTTACAAATGATATGAGAAATATAACATATAATCATTTCATGAAAGCTGGACATTAATATGTTATTTATATTTAACTTATAAATAAGAAGGTCTAGAATTTTGAGGGAACCTTGATGATGCAGTGATTAAGCACTTGTTTGCTAACTGAAATGTGTGCAGCTTGAACCCACCAGCTGCTCCACAGAAGCAAGATATGTCAGGCAGCTTCCATGAAGATTACAGCCTTGGAAACCCTGTGGGGAGGTTCTACTCTGTCTAATAGTGTCTCTGTGATTCAGAATCAACATGGCAACTGCTTTGGGTTGTTTTTTTTTAATTAGATTACTTGGAAATCTAAGATTTTAATGGTTATATTCAGAAAGAAACTGATTTTCTATATAAAATGAGGAAATATAATTAACTTATTTTGGAAAATTTGTTAAGCACTCACTGAATGATTAAATGTAAAAGAAAATTTAGATTTTATTAATGTAGCGATATTCAGCTTTGGGTTCTGTTTTCAGATGATCAACTTGCAGGCCAGATACCAGATTTACAAACTAACAAAAAGATTCAAATTTTGAAAACAGGCTAAAATTAAGCCAGAACTACACTTGCACCACTCAGTTTCTGTATTATTTGAGACTTGCCAGTGACATTAGACCATATGTTTGTATTATACTAACTATATGAATACAGTCCTCTTATGTAGTTCTCAATATTGTGGCCTTATTTCTATATTAGTAAGAACATGTGATGAAGCTCTGTGTACTGATTCCCCAAGCTCATGTTTACAGATACTGCAGAGGATGGAGTGCACTGAAGTTTACTGAACTTTTCTTTGATGCATCACATGACTTTCTCACTCAGATCAGAAAATTTGGTTTTCAATCACTTGTTTGCTTATATTTTGTAAGTCTATAAACTAATATAAACTAAAGGAGCCCTGGTAGCATAGTGCCTAAGGCACTTACTGCTAACCAGAAGGCTGGCAGTTCA
>NW_006922117.1:255521-257113 GCF_000298275.1 Orycteropus afer afer | reverse complement strand
ATAATTAGACAGAAAAAATAAAAGTATTTCTATTCTTTTTGACTTAGATCTGTAATTGGGCAAAGCCTGACAAGAATGACTATAGAAAAGTTCTAAATTTCAGTCACATTGAGTGCCAGACCAGAAAGTAGAATTTCAGAAGTTATCCAATTTTCAGGGTTTCGCTTTTGTTCTCCATTATTACCTGGAAGATCATTCATCAGTAAATGGCTCACCAACTAATATCGTCTATGTAGCATCCTAATTTATTAGGTGCCCAATTAAAGTGTCCTGGGACAATGAACCCAGCATCAAAATAGTACAAAGTGTCCTTCTGGAATGGCTCCTATAAAAATTATTATCCCTGAAATTTCTTGGCACAGAAAAAGGGAGAGATGCTTTTCAGGTTGAGTCTGTCTGCGAAAAAATACTTGACATGACTCAATATCTTTGGTGGGCTGCCATTCTCCTTTCTCAATTCATTTATGCTAAGTTACTTTATTTCATCTTTAGAGAGATGAATTTACAAAAAGCAAAATACCAGATGGCCATTGCTGTGGTTCACTGAATTTGCATCCTAGCAGGAAGTTAGATGATTGCTTTTCAAGGTTCTTATCCTGCATTAAACAGTCTATTTCACCACAGGAGATTGTGAAGCTGTCAATATATTTCAGACTAAGCATGCTCAATGTTTCATTTGTTTTTGTTTTAAGTCATGGGTCTATATAATCACATGAGTGCCTTGTGAGCACTAAGAAGATGTAATTTATCTTCCTTTATAGTCACTGTGGAATCAAGATTAGTATTAGAAATGAATATTGCTTAATGTTCATGAAATTGTTTTTATTTGGGGAGCAACATTATGTAAAAATCTAAATTATTAAAGCTTCTTCAAAAATATAATCTTTCCCAAAACAATCTGGATGTTGCATTTAGAACAAATGCTTTTATGTTCCTATTTTTCAAAAATATGAATTACTTGGTTCAACCATCAACACCTATGGAAGCGGCAGTTAAGACATCAGACAACATATTGCACTGGGCAAATTTGCTGCAATAGACCTCTTTCAAGTACTGAAGAGCAAAGATGTCTCTTTGAAGACTAAGGTGCACCTACCCCAAGTCATAGTATTTTCAGTCGCGTAATTCGGATATGGACGTTGGACAATGAACATGGAAGACCGAAGAACAGTTGATGCTTTCCAGTTGTGGTGTTGTTGAAGAATATTGAAAGTACCATGGACTGCCAAAAGAATGAACAAATATGTCCTGGAAAAAGGGCAGCCAGAATGTTCCTTGGAAGGGAGAATGCAGACTTCGTCTTAGCTGCTTTGGTTATGTTGTCAGAAGGGACCATTGCCTGGAGAAGGAGATCATGCTTGGTAATGTGGCAAGTCGGAGAAGAAGGGGGAAGGCATTCAATGAAATGGATTGACACAGTGGCTGCAACGATAGACTCTGGTATAGCAAGAAATGTGAGGCTGGCACAGGACCAGGCAGTATTTTGTTCTGTTGTACACAGGGTCACTATGAGTCAGAGCTGACTCGATGGCACCTAACAACAACAACAACATCATATATATACATATATATATGTGTATATATAATCATAT
>NW_006922117.1:253922-255075 GCF_000298275.1 Orycteropus afer afer | reverse complement strand
TATGTTTAGATTCAATTAGCATATTTTGAACATCTACGTATCAGGCATTATATAAATATTTTCAAAAATATCATCTCATTAAACCTAATCTTTTTAATCTCCACAATCTTCTGAGATAAGTAAAGCTATTCTATTTTTGATATAAGAAACAACACACTCATAAGTGAAGGAGAGGTAAACCAACTCACAGATCTTGTGTCCTTAAAGATAAATCATATACCCTTGGCTCACCAAGCTGGATACTATTAAAATCATTTAATCAGGATGTTTTCATCATTTTACTACACAAATGTGCTGTTCAAAACTAGACTAGGGTGAATGAGAGAGCAATTAAGTGTTGGCCTGATAGTTGATAGAATAGCCAGAGTTTTTTTCCAGGGAGTGATGAAGAAGCAGCTACTTACCTGTGATACTTGTAAATCTTTTTGTGACTTAACATCACTGGAAAATTGCTGGCAGGAATTGAGAAATTAGTATAAACTCATTACCAAATGATTCATACTTAACTTGATTGTTTATTAAAAGAAAATACTTGCCTCATTAGGATCAAATACAGTGTTCATATAAAGAAAGGAGATCCTTTTATGTGAAAGGACAGGGCTAATGGAAGTCAACTGCTGTGCCCAAAATTATTGCTGAGATGAAAATGGCTAATGTGGTAAAATAACTCAAAGTCTGTGCAAAAACATTTCTTGAGACAATATTTAAGATCGCATCTTTGAAAATCAAATAAATCAAACCATTAAACCATCAATTCACAAAAATCATTCTTAATGTACAACATCTCAATTTCTGACCATGCATTTGAGTTTCATTGTTTCTTTGGCATAGACTATTCTGTCTATGATTCAGGGAGTTAAAATAAGATGTCCTCCTCTTTTGCAGTTAATTTAAAGAAAAATAAGACACTTTATTAGTTCCCTTTATCATAGATTAAGGAAAAAAAATACAGAATTAATTTTAAAAGAAATTTTTTAAAAAGTAAACTCAAAGTGAATAGAAAAGCTTAGTTCTAATCATGTACTGAAAATCTCAAGCTAGAATTCTTTTCAATTTGTTGTTGTTGTTTGCCGTCGAGTCGGCCCCGACTCATAGTGACCCCTCCTTGGGTTTCCGAGGCAGTATCACTACGGAAGTAGGATTGCCCAACCTT
>NW_006922117.1:248649-252507 GCF_000298275.1 Orycteropus afer afer | reverse complement strand
GATATTGTTCATTCTTTGTTGTTCAGTATCAAGTATTCAGTCCAATTCCATATTTTGATATACGAGTTATATCCAGAATTCTTGATAAAGGTTTTCAGTAGGAAAATAAAACTATATTCTGACAAGACAAGCTTCTACTCATTTTTCATCAGCCATTTTATCTTCCATTAGCAGTGGAAAACAGTCTTATTCCCAAGACTAAAATTTGGAAGACCCTTTTCATTTTTCATTGCTATCTTAGCTAATTGCAGTTTATCTTTTTTACCAAATGAAATATTTCCATCATTAGGCCTTTTGCTCATCATTTATTTACCTTACATAGCACCAGTTGATAATCTGATGCATACCGTACTAATACCAGCCTTCCCCCAAAAGGATTTTGCCTGTCAGTTCAAAATAAACTCCATCACAAGTTTATAGAATCACATCCATTAATTAATTAGTGCTTTCCCTAAACTTTCATGTGGAATAAAATTACCTTTACTGTTGGCTGTAAATGCAATCAACCCGTTAAGCCAATGGAAACATTCTTTTAAAATTTTCTTTAATCACAAATTTGTACATAAATACAAAATTAAATAAATCATTTGCTGTCCAGTGGATTCTCACTCATGGCGACCCCATGCCTGTAACAGCAGAACTGTGCCCCACAGGAAGCAGGTCACTGGGCCGTCCTTCTGAGACACGTCTGGGTGGACTCCGAATTCCAAGTTTTGGTTAGCAGCTGAGTGTGTTAGCCAGGGAATCCATGTTCCTACTATTACTTGAAATTTTCTATGACTACCATTTTTTACTCTGTTAATTCTTCCATCAAATTGATTTTTTAAAAAATGTAGACCCATGTTTAGATTTATTTACAATACTAGAATTTATATGTCCCTTTAATGTACATTTCAGAAGTTTGCCATTCTGTGTATATCAAAATGTCATTCTGAAGATTCAATATCATTGGAAATTTAGAATGTTTTGTGTAAGGATGGTATATCCATTTCATCTTGTCTGCCAAGTGTTCTTAATTAGTAATGAGTATTGGGAGCACTGAGCTGAGAAGAACTCTGAGACCACCTCTAGGCTCAGTGGGAGTATATGTCATGGTAAAGTCTGTCAAAGGAAGCAGATAGAGAAAAGGCATGTGTGCCAGGAATTTTCATTCCAGACTAAGAGCAAAGGAATGAGATTCCACTTTTTATAGGATATGGCTTAGCCTAGCATCAGGCAGTAAGTTGCCTTTTACAAATACTAGCAGATGGTGTTGATAAAATTCATCCTGCCTGTGAACAAACACAAAAACCCTTGCCCCATATCCTCTAGGTTGATTTGACATTCATTTCTCTTAATTAAACTATCATTGCTAGGAAGCAGCAAAAGAAATTTCTCAAAGCAAGGGTTTCATCAAGGAGAGACTCTATGTAAACTCCAGGGAAAGCAATGAGCAGATCATTACAGAGTTATCAACCCCCTGCACTGTTATAAATTAAAGAATCAGTATGCTATCAAGTGGCAAAGAGCAGAGGAGAGAAGGCATGCACTGAATAGTCTTCTATTTTTTTCTTTCAAACTTAAGGACAACCATACAAATTGCAATTACACTATGCACTTACTATTTAAGTTTCATAGAAATTTGGCTAGTGGGAGATAAATTTCTCCTTAGAAAATTAGATCATGTGCTTTACGAAGTATGACTTCATAGAGTCTACCTTTAAGCCAGTGAATGTTAGTAACACATGAGAACCACTTTTGAGGCTGGAAAGGAAAATTTGTACTATATGAATCACTGCCTTATTCATAATATTCTTTTTCTATATAGTTTTTATTTCTAGCAAGTAAAATTGTCTCTTACATTCTTGTCTCTCTCTGAATTCCCTTTCACTCAGTTGAGAGGAATGAATACTTTCCTTTTAAAGGTGTCTAGCATTTTGTACATATTCAACTAAAGCAATTATCAGATACCATTGGAATTACTTGATACTATGATCTGTCTCATGAGACCATGGGTTCCTAGAAGTGGAAATTGTTTCTTAACAATCATTTGATCTTTGGCATACAACATAATGCTTTGCACAAGATAGGTCCTTAAAACATACATTTGAATGAATGCATTTATTCATTAGAACTATTGCTGAGCAAGAGAATAGAATTTGTGAGCTTGAAGTTGACAGCAGCATCTCCAAAAGAGTGTGTACCACATTTTTTGGTAAATTAAAATCCATAGAAATTAGAATGGAACTCAAATAAGATTTGCCTGACGGGACTTGGGGATAAAGAGTAGAGAATTAATAATGATTTCTGACAGAACAAATCAATAAATGGTAAGCCAACAAACAAACAAAACTTGAACTTTAAACTGAAAAACAATAAATAAATAAATTATTGGCCTGATACCAGTATGCCACTTTAATTCATTTGTTTACTTTTTAAGAGCCATCTCCCTAGATTAAAAAATAAATAATAATAAAAACTACTTATACAATTTCTGCTTACAGTTAATGTAGCTTAGAGCAAAGCAAAGCACTGGAAATGCCTGGATGAGTACATCTGCTCCATAAACACAAAGGTTTGGTCCTAGCCTTCCTATTAGTTTCTAGTAGATTTATGCATGAAAGTATTTGCCCCCAGTGAAGTATGCCCTCCAAATCCTAATCTGATTAAAAGGAGCCGGTATCAAGCTCACCTAGTGTAGCTCATAACACCTTGCTCAACCACGCCCCCACGGGACACAGCAGTAACAAAAATTGAGCAAAGAACAAATGTTTGCCTAAGTTATACTAGTCTCTAGAGTTGGTAAATTTCGTGCCAGCCACCGCGGTCATACGATTAACCCAAATTAATAGTAACATGGCATAAAGCATGATTAGGGGATAAAAGAAATAAAGTTAAATCTAGATCAAAGCTGTGAAAAGCTCCTGACTAACCTAAAATAAAATACGAAAGTTACTTTACTACTCCTGAACTCATGATAGCTAAGACACAAACTAGGATTAGATACCCCACTATGCTTAGCCCTAAACCTAAATATTTTTTTAACAAAAATATTCGCCAGAGAACTACAAGCAAACTCTTAACTCAAAGGACTTGGCGGTGCTTTATATCCATCTAGAGGAGCTTGTTATGTAATCAATAAACGTCAGTATACCTCACCATCACTTGCTAATTCAGCCTCTACACCGCCATCTTCAGCAAACCCTTATAAGGTACAACAGTAAGCTTAATTATCACCATAAAAACATTTAGGTCAAGGTGTAGCTTACGTGATGGAAATAAATGGCTACATTTTCTACTTTAAGAACACAAATTTCTCACAAAAGCCTTCATGAAAACAAGGGCCAAAGGAGGATTTAGCAGTAAATTAAGAACAGAGAGCTTAATTGAATTAGGCCATGAAGCACACACACACCACCCGTCATCCTCCTCAACTACTAGTCAATGCCTAAAAGTATTCTATTACGCAAATGTACTAGAGGAGACAAGGCGTAACAAGATAAGCATACTTGAAGGTGTGCTCGGATAACTCAAAGTGTAGCTTAATTCAAATCATCTGGCCTACACCCAGAAGATTTCAATATAAAATGACCACTTTGAACTAAAATTAGCCCCAGCACCTCAAAACTCACTTATCAAATTTAATAAATCAGAATATTTATATCCACTAAAGTATGTTGTTGTTGTTGTGTGCCATTGAGTCGGCCCTGACTCATAGCGACCCCTCCTTGGGTTTCTGAGGCAGTATCACTACGGAAGTAGATTGCCCAGTCTCCCTTCCGAGGAGTGGCTGGTGGGTTAAAGTATGTTGTTGTTGTTGTTGTTGTTATGTGCCATCGAGTCAGCCCTGACTCATAGCGACCCCTCCTTGGATTTCCG
>NW_006922117.1:244554-248549 GCF_000298275.1 Orycteropus afer afer | reverse complement strand
TACAATTGAATAACCATCAAAAAACTAAAAGCCCATGGATAAAAAACACCCCATGTAATCACACAGGAACAGTAATTAAAAAAAGAGAAAAGGGAAAAAAAGAGGAAAAAACAAGCAAAGCTGCAATCTCCGGGGATAGGGCACTAAGAAGAAAAAAAAAAAGTAGGGAAGGAAAAAATAAATGAAGAAAAAATAGGAAGAGTGCAAAAAGAAAACAAGAAATGGGGTTAGTCACGAGGAAAAAAAAAAAAAAAAAAAGCAAAGATTCACCCTTTTACCTCTAGCATAATGAATTAACTAGAGTTACTTGGCAAAATGAATTATAGTCAATCTACCCGAAACCAGACAGCTACTTAAAGTTAATCTTTAAAGGATCAACTCATCTATGTGGCAAAATAGTGAGAAGAACATTAAGTAGAGGTGAAAAGCCAAACGAGCCTGTGATAGCTGGTTGTCCAAAACAGAATCTCTGTTCAACCTAAAACTTGCTAAAAGAATAATTGTAAATCCATTCATGCAAGCTTTCTTTATACTCAAAAGAGGTACAGCTCCTTTGATGAAGGATTCAACCTTAATTAGAGAGTAAGTAAAATTTCACAGTCATGGTAGGCCCAAAAGCAGCCATCAATTGAGAAAGTGTTAAAGCTCAACACCTAATTACTTTGAATTTCCTACAAACATCAACCAACTCCTAACAAAGCTATTGGACTACTCTATAAGTTTTTAGATGAAATTATGTTAATATAAGTAACAAGAAAAATTTTCTCCATGTGCTAGCTTATGTCAGATCAGATGCCTACGGATAGTTAACAACAAATATAAATAAAATTACCAATAAACTATTTATAAACCCCATTGTTGACCCAACATAGGAGTGCATTTCAGGAAAGATAAAAAGAAGCAAAAGGAACTGGGCAACCATTGATTCTGCCTGTTTACCAAAAACATCACCTCTAGCATCCAGTATTAGAGGCACTGCCGGCACAGTGACCCATGTTAAACGGCCGCGGTACTCTGACCGTGCTAAGGTAGCATAATCATTTGTTCTCTAAATAAGAACCTATATGAATGGCCACATGAGGATCTAACTGTCTCTTGCTTTGTATCAGTGAAATTGACCTTCCCATGAAGAGGTGGGAATAATAATATAAGACAAGAAGACCCTATGGAGTTTAAATTAACTAGCTCAATAACTACATCTTCCCCCTAATGGCACTAACCCCAGTTTTGTGAGGTAGCAACTTCGGTTGAGGTGACCTCGGAGCACAAAAGAACCTCCGAATGATATTCTATCAAGACCTAACCAGTCTAAATTTCTATTTCATCAACTGATCCATCTACTTGATCAATGGAACAAGTTACCCTACGGATTAACAGCACAATCCTATTCTAGAGCCCCTATCGACAATAGGGTTTACGACCTCAATGTTGGATCAGGATGTCCTAATGGGGCAGCCACTATTAAAGGTTCGTTTGTTCAATGATTAAAGTCCTACGTGATCTGAGTTCAGACCGGAGCAATCCAGGTCGGTTTCTCTCTATATCCTATTTTTCCCAGTATGAAAGGACAAGAAAAAGAGAGCCAACTGTTACAGGAGTGCTCTTAAACTAATGGATGAATTCATATTAAGCTACAAACAAATCCCACAATAAGCCTAAAAGAGGGCTTGTTAAAATGGCAGAGCCTGGTAATTGCATAAAACTTAGGCTTTTTCATTCAGAGGTTCAATTCCTTTTCTTAAGAGTGTTTTCATCAATCTTCTCTCTTTAATCATACCCATTCTACTAGCGATTGCTTTCCTAACGCTAACTGAACATAAAACTCTAGGTTATACTCAACTTCACAAAAAGCCCAAATGTCGTAGGCCCCTATGGTTACTTCAACCAATTGCAGATGCAGTAAAATTATTTATTTAAAAACCTCTACGACTTGCAACCTCTTTCATATTTACATTCACCATTGCTACCATTCTAGCTGTAACACTAGCTCTTACCATATGAATTCCTCTTCCAATACCCCAACCCCTAATTAACTTAAATCTAGGTATACTCTTCATCCTTGCAATCTCAAGCCCAACCATTGACTCAATCTTATGATCAGAATGAGCATCAAACTAAAAATATGCTCTAATTGGAGCACCACGAGCAGTAGCCCAAACTATCTCCTACGAAGTCTCATTAGCCATCATTCTTCTCTCAGTCAAGTTCGGATAAGCAAACAATTCAAATATATCAATTCTCCTGCACTTGGCATGTGGCACGCAATGATCATATAGTGGTTAGTGTTCTGCACTGTGGCCAGAGCAACTCTGGTCTGAAAATGAATCACAGCATGAAGTTGTAACTTGCACAACTTATTATCCCATTAAACTCTAACAATACTATGATTTTGATATTTTGTCTATTTCTTCATCCTATTAGAACAACAAAAAAAAATTAATACAATATTTGTTCAAAATCTTTAGTCAGTAAAGGACAGAATCAGGAATTAGCCTCAGAATTTTCTGATTCCAAAGGCTTTGATCTGAACTTAGATGCAGAAAGAGGGACCCCAGAAACAGTTAATTTTCAGAAAGTATTAGAAACACTCATTTAAACCTCTTCAAAATGCATCTTAACTACTTAATGGTAGGTATCCATTAAGTTATTTTGCCTTTAAAGAGTTTTATGTTTTATAGAAAATGACTACATGTCTTTTGACATATTAATATATAAAAATTCTTTTCCTCTCATCATAATACAATATTTTTAAAGATAAATGAAGTATCAAAGGGAGAAGTGCCAAAGTGATTACAAGCTCAGGCCCCAGAACCGAAAATAATTGGGTTCAAAAGTGGCATCCCACTTCTCACTGCCACCTCCACTCACTGTTGAGAAACAGTTCTGTGGAACTCTCATGTTTCTTCACATTTTCTGGTCAGAGATTCTGACTGCCCTTTGTTCCAAACTATCTTCTCAAAGATATCTGCATACCAAATACCCCGAAACCAAACTCACTGCCAGTGAGTCAATTCCGACTCATAATGATCCCCGTTTGGTTTCCAAGGCAGTAGATCTTTATGGAAGTAGACTGCCCCATCTTCCTTCTGCAGAGCAGGTGGGGATTTGAATTACCAACCTTCTGGTTAGCAGTCAAATGCCTTAGGCACTGTGCCACCAGAGCTCCTAGCCAAATACCCTTACAGGACAGCCAGAAGTGTTTCCACCAGAGCAAAGGGAAAACTTGCTTGCAGATTTGGCAATGGAGATGCTGTCTCTCTCCGCAGCAAAGGGCTCGCCTACTTACTAAAAATTCTAAACTCACTGCCGTCGAGTACACATTCTGACTCGTACAGATATTATTCATACAACCCTTCTTGAGTTGCCAAGGCAGTATCTCTACGAAAGTAGATTGTGCAATCTTCCTTCTGAGGAGTGGCTGGTGGGTTTGAACAGCCAGGCTTCTGGTTAGCAGTCAAATGCCTTAGGCACTACACCAGAGCTCCCCTTACTACTTACTACCTATTATAAAAGACTCAGTTGCCTAAGCTCAGGGCTCCTCTCCAATACAATCCAATGCATGTGGAAGCTGGTACAAATTCTGATGCTCTGGCTCTGGAAGTTTATTTCTGGGAGTAATAGATTATTTCCACTCTGACCCAGGAAACTTATATCTCATTATTAGATTCTATCAAGTCAGTTCTGACTCATGGCAACCCTGTGTAAAACAGAAACTGCCTCCTGCTCCATCATCACAAACGTTACTGTGTTTCTCCCCATTGTTGCAGCCACTCAATCCATCTCATTGAGGGTCTTCTTTTTAAATGAACTTCTACTTCACCACTCATGGTGTCCTTCTCAGGGACTGGTCTCTCCTGGTTACGTGTCCAAAGTATGTGAGATGAAGTCTCACCATTCTCACTTCTAAGGAACATTCTGGTTGTACCTCTTCCAAGATTTTTTTTGTCTTCTGGCAGCCCATGCTATATTCAATATCGTTGGCAACATCATAATTC
>NW_006922117.1:242224-243586 GCF_000298275.1 Orycteropus afer afer | reverse complement strand
TGTTCTGTGTCCTCTCCTGAATATGGCTTGAATATCTCCAGTCCTCTGTTGATGTACTGCTGCAATTCTTTCTGAATGATCTTCAGTAAAATTTTACTTGCATATGATAGCAATGATATTATTCAATTGTTTCTGTATCCTATTGGATCATCTTTCTTCAGAATGGGCAAAAATATGGATCTTGCCTGTCAGTTGGCCTGGTAGTTGTTTTCCAAAATTCTTGGCATAAATGAGTGAGTGCCTCCAGTATTGCTCTATTTGTTAAAACATCTCAATTGGTATTCCATAAATTCCTGGACCCTTGCTATTCATCAGTACCTTGTGCAGCTTGGACTTGTTCCTTCCCTACAATCAATTCTTGATCATATGGCACCTCTTGAGATGGTTGGACATTGGCCAATTACTCTTGGTACAGTGTCTCTGTGCATTCCTTCCATCTTTTTTTGATGCTTCCTCTTTCATTAAGTATTTTGCCCACAGAATCCTTCACTATTGCAACTGGAGGCTTGATTTATTTCTTCAATTACTTCAGATTGTAAAATGGTAAACACCTTGTCTTTTGGTTTTCTGTCTACAGATACTTTGTCTTCCTGAACTGTCCTTTGAAAACTTGTTTGACTATTTTACTTAATTATTTCTTCCATTTGCTTTAGCTCTTCTAAGTTCAAGAGCAAGTTTCAGAGTCTTTTCTGATCCTTTCTATTTTTTAATTACCTTTTACTTTCTTCGTGTATGATATCCTTGTTGTCATCCCACAATTTGTCTGGTTTTCATTTATTAGTGTTCAATGCATCAAACCTATTCTTGAGATGGACTCTAAATTCAAGTGGGAGATACTCAAAGTCATACTCAGGCTCTCATAGAATGGTTTTCATTTTCTTCAGCCTCAACTTGAACTTACATACAAATGATTGATAGTCTGTTCCTCAGTCAGCCCAAAGCCTATTCTGACTGATGATATTGAGCTTCTCCATCATCTTTTTCAACAGATGTAGTCAGTTTTTGTCTGTGTATTCCATCTGGTGAGGTCCACATGTATAGTCATCATTGATGTTTCTGAGAAAAGTTATTTCCAATGAATAAGTCATTGATTTTGCAAAATTCTATCATGCCATCACCAGTGTTATTTCTATCAACAAGGCTATATTTTCTAGCTATTGATGCTACTTTCATTTTATCTCTCACATTTAAACCACTAGGTATTTCAATTCCTTACAATTGAATGTTTGATCAATTTCTGACTGCAGATGTTGACAAACTCTTCAATTTATTCATCTCTGTCATTTGTTGTTTTTATGTGCCATCAAGTCGGACCCAACTCATAGCGACCCCCCTTGGGTTTCCGATGCAGTATCACTATGG
>NW_006922117.1:240744-241324 GCF_000298275.1 Orycteropus afer afer | reverse complement strand
TATTTGAAACTCCAGTGGCGTAGCTTCTAGCATCACAGTAACATGCAAGCCACTACAGCACACACACACACACAAAAAGTGACAGATGAATGTTGGTGTATCTTCTATTACCATCCAAGAAATTCTGGCAAAAATTTGTTAACTTACAAGTAGAGTAAAATCCCAGACTCTTCAGAGTTCTTGGAATTTACTAGCTGTGTAATCTTGGACAATCATATTGAAATGTATGAATATTGGCTTTCTTGTCTATTGTTGTGAACCATAAATACGATAATGCTTACAAAATACTTAGCACATTATAAGTGCTCAAGTAAGTGGTAGCTAATAATAATAGGCATAGCTGTAGTATTAGCATCAGCCATAGCAATAGCGGTAGCAGTAGTCATAGTAGTAGCACCAGTAACCATCATTGGAATCAAAACTGTGAAAGAAACTAAATTAAAAGACTTGAAATAATAGGGCAGATATGTTACTAAGTGGCTGGTATGTGCTACCTTACTTAATTCTCAGGGAAAAAAAAAAAAAACTAATGGAAGAGAATTATCTTATCTCACTGGTTAAATGAGATAAATGAGACTCA
>NW_006922117.1:238996-239914 GCF_000298275.1 Orycteropus afer afer | reverse complement strand
TTTTTTTAGTTCCATTTCAAAGTTTTGCTGTTTTAGCCAATGTTTTTCTAAGTACAGAATGTAGTTATATATCCCACTCCTATTGAGTCACTACCAAGTCATAGTGACCCTGAAGGACAACTGCCCAGTAGGGTTTCCAGACTATCATATCTTTCTCACTTGTAGCAGATGGTATATTTGAACAGCTGACATTTCACTTAGCAGCCAAGTACTTACTTCAATCACTGTGTGACCAGAGCTCCTTATATCTATAGATATTTGTAGATATGGATATTTAGATACATAGATATAGATACAAATATTTATCAATCTCTCTCTATATATGTTTCTTTTAAGCTTCTAATTCTATAGAAGGAGTAAGCAATAAACATGTGTCATAAATATACCTGCTGAATTAATTCTTAATTATTTAAAAATATTTGTCAAATGAATTTCAATCAGCATAAAATAAGCATTATATTATATTACATTACATTATATTATATTTTTACCTCTACAGATGGGAACAGGAAAATCCCAAGAGGCTGTATTAATTGAATTGGCTATGCAGGTCAGTTGAGGGTGGCCATCGAGGATATATCCAGTTACACAGCTGTAGCGAATCTTGTCTCCCACGTCGAACCTTGTACCATATAATACACCTTTGGGTGGAACTCCTGGGTTTCCACAAGAGCTACTCTGCAATTCTATAGAAAAGGGGGAAAGGGAGACTTAAGTTATTTAAATACACATTTTAATGGTGGATATTTATAATATATGTAGATATGGATGCCCCTTTTTTTTTGGTTTAGGTCACAAAAAAGGAAATGTCTTCTATTTTAACACATGTGACATAAAAGTTAGTACAATAATTAAATTTCACTGAATAGATACCACATATTGTTCTTTTTGCTAGAATATTTTAGTTACTTCATATTA
>NW_006922117.1:237034-238061 GCF_000298275.1 Orycteropus afer afer | reverse complement strand
GCCTCCTTAGTTCAATAAATAGGATTTTGCAAATAGTTAATAAAAAATAAAAAACTCACTGCCATTGAGTCGTTTTGGACTCAGCAATCCCCATTGGGTTTCCGAGGTTGTAAATCTTTATGGAAGTAGATCATGCCGTCTTCCTTCTAAGTAGCAACTACTGGGTTTGAACCACTAACCTTCTGGTTAGCAGTCAAGAGCCTTATCCACTACACCACCAGATCTCCACAAATAGCCAATATGATTTAGATCTGACTCAGCTGCAGTGAGTTTGGAATAGTAGTATACAAATGTGAATTTCCTGATTTTGAAAACTGTGATTAGTTAGCACTAAAGGAAGCTAGACAGGAGCATATGTGAACTCTATACTATGTTTGCAACCTACCTGTAAGTCGACAACGATTTCAAAACAAAAAATTAAAAACTGTATTACAATATAAATATATATAAATATAAATAAATAAATATATATCTCCTTTGTGCCTTGTTATTCATTCCCTCTTCGTCTAGTCAGTAACTTACATGAGATATTTTATATTAAACCAAATAATTATGAGATACTGTAAAAATGAATAATCTGGAAAGTATCAATGATAATACTAAATAACAACTCATTAAAAGTAAAAACAAACCATAATACGCAGATGCAACTTTACAAAAACCATGGATAGTTATGGATAAAAATTGTAAACAGATAAAATTTTGCCTTTTTAGGCTTATAGATATCAGAGATGTTTTGGAAATTAAATTAATTTTGCTCTACAAAATTTCAATATTAGCAAAAAGAAAAAAAAAATACTGATAGAATTTCAAATATGAGATCAATTTAGCCAATGAAAAGTTGTTGAAGGCAGGATATTCTCAGAATTTGTGGTATATTCTAAAGATAAAGTATTTACTTTTAGTTTATAACTTTCAGTTATTTTATGTTTCTCCAACTAGGGAAAGTGTAGAACTTAATTAATATTTATTAAATATACATGTTTACCATAAACAACAGATAACTTCCTTAAGCTTTCTATGAATT
>NW_006922117.1:235358-236051 GCF_000298275.1 Orycteropus afer afer | reverse complement strand
TTGGCAAAATTATATCCCTCACCATTAAAAGAAGAATACTCGATGGCAAACAATAACAACAACAACAGTCTCATTGAACATTCACATTATAGTATTTATTTAAAAATAAATAGAAAGGACTGCATATTTGAACTTTTGGATTAAATTAACTTCCTTAATAAATACTGATGTATTAGAAATTGCTAGGTGAAACTAGTTTTTCGACATTATTTTTACTTCCATCAAGAGAGTTTAAATTTTAGGGGAATATAGAAATAGTAAATATTACATTGAATAAAAATACAGAAAATATTATATTCATTAAAAGAGAATATAAATCAATCAGTAATATACATGGTAAGTATTTTCAGTAAGTGTTTTTGCTTAGCCAATATACAATAACTTTCTTTTTATTTTAAATAGATTTTATTGAAATATAATTTATGTACAGTGAAATATACAAAACTAAATTTACATGGGTCATATACTTTTTTTTTTTTTGCTTTACCAGAGCTCCCAGAAGAGGACATGGAAAAAGGGATATCATTGCTGACGTCAGACGATCTTGGCTGAAAGCAAATAATTCCCAAAAATGTTTATCTGTGTTTTATTGACTATGCAAAGGCATTTGACTATGTAGATCATAACAAATTATGGATAACATTGTGAAGAACGGACATTTCAAAATATTTAATTGTGCTTTTGAGGAACCTA
>NW_006922117.1:216949-234538 GCF_000298275.1 Orycteropus afer afer | reverse complement strand
GGGGAAATAACCAGACTTTGTCTCTCATAATTTGGTCATATTGTCAGAAGGGATCAATTCCTGGGGAATGATATCATGCTTGGTAAAGTAAAACGTTAGCAAAAATGGGGAAGACTCTCAAAAGATGACCTGACAAAGTGGCTGCAATGATGGCCGCAAGCATGGCACTGATTCTGAGGACGGTACAGGTCAGAGCAGTGTTTCATTCCACTGCACGTAGGGTTGCTATGAGTTGAAACGGGCTCACCAGCACCTAATAGTGTCAGCTATGCTAAATCATTTTTGACATGCTAAAAATTAGTCAGAAAATATTAATTTAGTCAGGGCTAAAATGCAATTAATCCTCTCCAAGACACAAATTGAATTCTAAATCTACTGTCAACATTGGTAGATTTCTATAAACTAGTTCACAAACATTTCCTGTGGATGTCATTAATACATTCATACTTTAATTTATTGATTGATACCATGTATCGAGCACCACGCCAGGCACATTGGATAAAACAGATAGCTAAGGAGCTCTGGTGGCACTGTGGTTAAGGCATTGGACTGCTAAATGAATGGTCAGTGTTTCGAACCCACTAGCCCCTACGCAGGAGAAAGATGAGGAAACCTACTTCCATAAAGATTTACAGCCTTGGAAACCCTATGTCCTCACTATGAGGTGGAACAGACTCAATGGCAGTGGATTGATTTCTTTTGGGAGTTTGATGTCTTGCAGCCTGACAAAATGAAGACATGTTTAAAAAAAAAAAAAAAAAAAGTGAGAGCAAGAGCAAAACAACTAAAATGCAACTTATTTCCTGAAAGAAAGTATGTATACAGGAGACAAGAGACAGTTCTCAGACTTGGAGAAATTCAGTACAATTCTACCAAACAATTTTCAAAAAGCAGAATAATATACACTAATAAACCTGCTAAAGTTACCTTGTTTTTTTGAAAACAAATTTCTTGGGAGAACAGAGAGAATTTTGAAATGCATAATGTTTGGTAAATTATCTGCAAAAACCTATGACCTTGAAAATTCAACTGAAAAATTGGAATGTAAGGATAATGGATACCATGACTACAGAATTATATAATTATTCAGTCAGATAGATGAAGCATGATCCTGCTGAGATCAATTAACAATGCTTTAAAACACTGTAAAATGATATCTGCCAAGGGAAGGAAAATCAAGTTTGTTTGTACTTCTTACATAAAATTAATCTCAGGGCTTTATTTCCCAGATGATTAAAAATAATTTGGGAAAGCATATCATTAAGTTGAACCAAAATGGTTTGCACCTAGTACTGCTCATTCTGAGATGTCAAAGCAGTTTACAAACATGTTATCTTTCCAGCCTTTTCGGTGGCACAGAAAGTTCCTGTATTACAGATGCTGAATCACTTCATTCACATAGGACATCAATGGTGTAATTTCAGAATTTCTTTGAGACTTGGCTTTGATCAAACATTTAAAAACATTTATTGCATCCATCTTGTCCCATGGACTTATCTTTCAGTATGTATTACTGAATGACATTTTTCTTTTTATATTTTGTTCCTAACTGGACTATGAGTAGCTCAAGAATAGTTTATCTTTGTGTATGAATGCACAATTTGTTGTTGACAAGCCAAAAAGATTGCTGAGTAAACTTACTTATCTTCTTGAGTAGAAAAATATAAAAGACAACCATCACAGACTTTTGTAGAAGTCAATATTTAAGCACAAAATAATAGAGTGGGTGGGACCTGAGGAGCAGAAGAGACCGGTAGCCATATCATGAATTAAACCTGTAGTATAATGAACACTGTCACACACTGGCAACATGCCATTTTGAGGGTCCAAATTTTGAGAACCAAACTGAGAGTAATAGCCAAATACAAGGTAGGAGGGTATATTTTACAATATACACTAAGGATTATCAGTTAGTAGATATAGAAGTTTGATCCCTAAAAGGCAATTGGTATACTTCGTAATTCAAATATCCATGACTTTTTTTTTTTTTTTTTTGCAAAATAAATTTTACTATCTAAAAGAAGATCAGATATGGGTAGGCAAATTGGAATATACCCACGATCATGCATAGGTTTGGCAGACAATTTTCCTACAAATGTATTTGCATGTGATATATATATATATATATATATATATATATATCCATATGCAGTATAAAGCTAACACGGGACAAAGTTAGGATAACTTCTTAGCCACAACTAAGCACATTGAGTGAGTGGTGAGTCACTGGGCCTGTGGGTTCAGGACCATGTCATAAGAGACATCAAGCTCAACTGGCAAGACATAGTACACAAAAATATCATTCTTCATCTTACTTTTGGAGAGTAGCTATTAGGGTCTTAAAAACTTGCAAGTGGCCATCTAAGATGCAACTACTGGTCTCTCCTCATCTGAAGCAAAGGGAGTGAAGAAAATCAAAGACACATAGAAATAGTTCAAAGCACTAATGGACCATGAGAATCTCAGCCTACATGACCCTGAGACCACAAGAACTAGATGGTGCCCAGCTACCAATGCTAAACGCTCAGAAAGTGGAGATTCTGGACAGATTGGGAGAAAAATTGCAGAACAATATTAAAAAAGAAAAAGGGGGAAAAAAAGAGTAAGTTAATTAGTCAAATAGAGACTGGCGACGCCCCTAAGACTATAACCCTGAGTCACCATTGGGCTGTAACGAACCTCACTCCTGTGGTTTAACCCTCAGCCAAATAAGAGACAGGTCTATTAGCCTATGAGCTGAACAACTACACCAGAAAGATGCACTCCTTAGAACAATCAACCATTAGAGATCAGAAGGACAGCATTTGCACAGGGAGAAAAGTAGGGAAGCAGAAATAACATAGGCAAGAAGGACATCGGGAAAGAATAACCACAGGCAGGAAGTGGGCAGAGAGCTGTCACACTGATTGTAATCAATGTCTCAAAATGTATATGAACTGTTGAATGTAAAGTGAATCTGCTTTGTAAAATTTCACCCAAATCATAATAAAAAGTAAACAAAAAAAATTTCACCACCTAATATAAATTTATAGGAGCTCTGGTACCATAGTGCCCAAGGCACTTGACTGCTAACCAGAAGGCTGGCGGTTCAAACCCATCAGCCACTCCTCGGAAGGAAGGTTGGGCATTCCTACTTCCGTAGTGATACTGCCTTGGAAACCCAAGGAGGGGTCGCTATGAGTCGGGGCCGACTCGATGGCAAATAACAACAACAACAATATAAATTTATGAAAAACATTTTATTTTTATTTTGGTAAGCTAATAATATATGAAGATAGCTGTGAGAAAGGTTATATATATATATATATATATATATATATGTATCTTTTTTTTCTGTGTAGGAGCTCTGATGGTACAATGGTAAACCATTTGGCTGCTAACCAAAAGATCAGTGGTTCAAAACCACCAGCTGCTCTATAGGAGAAAGAGGAGGCAGTCTGTTTCCATAAAGATTTGCAGCCTTGGAAACCCTATGGGGCAGTTCTACTCTGTCCTGAAGAGTCCCTATGACACAGAATGAACTCAGTGGCAGGGGTTTGTTTGTTCATTTTGGTTTGGTTTATCTTCTGCATAGCTGCAAGATTATCAATGCAAAAGACATGAAAATACAGAAAGAAGGCATCTCAGCCACCTTCACTTTAAATTTTCTATAAATGGGTAATGCTGCATCTGGCATGGGGTAGCATTTGATAGCTTGATTCATAATAACAGAGAAATATGAATAGATTGTTCTCTCTTTATGACAGAATTGGGACAAGTATCCATATTCAGATTTAGAAATAAAAGTAACTTAATTCTTAAAAAAAAAAAAAATGTGTTAAGCTGATGGTGGATAATTTACTGGATTATTTTTCCAACCAGTATGATGAGTGTGAGATGACAAGGTATCTTAGCAATTAATCAATCATGTAGCAATTACTGAAACCTGAGATATAAATGCCAAAAGATATTAAAAATACCAAACTGTTTCCATCCTCTAGAAACTCAGTTTGAAAGACAAGATATACATAGTATGACTTTATGGCAATTAAATAATAAAGCTGCTTTCATAAGCTGCAAATGTAAAAAACAAATATACATTTTGCTTATTATATATTTGTATAGAAGGAAAAATGTGTATCAAATGAGCTAGGTAGAATTTTAGTTGGAGGAAGGTCAGGAGTCAAATAAATCATATAAATAAGGCCCAGAGAAAGGAATGCGTCAGATGGGGTCAAGGGTACTATGCAAAACAGATTGGCTTTAGTGAAATATCAAACAAATTAAGAAACATAGAATGAAAGTTCAGATAAGTATGTTAGAGACACACTTTACAGAGGCTTTAAATGAACTGTTCTAGGGTAAATGGTAAGCTGTTCCTGCCAAGATCCACATAATTAAACGGCTTAGATAAGATAGCAGTTTATTTTCCACTCTGTGGCACTTGGACTGGTCTAGGGTAGTGCTAATACCCCATTTCCAGTGCCAAATATTTTATGAGTGGAGTAAAAGCAACATTTTTTTTTTTTTTTTTTAGTGGAAAATAAATTAATACAGTCTCTAGGAACAGAGGAGCTCTGGTGGTGCCTTTGCCTGCTAATCAAAAGGTCAGCGGTTTGAACCCACCAGACACCAGATGGGAGAAAGATGAGGCATTCTGCTTCTGTAACGATTTGCAGCTTTAGAAACCCTATGGGGCAGCTCTACTCTGTCTTATAGGGTTGCTATGAGCCAGAATCAACTGGATGGCAGGGGTTTGGTTTTGCTTTTTTAGGAATAGATTCTAAGCTGGGCTTCTTGAATAATACAGTATTATCCCCTTAAGGGAACTGCTACCTTGAAGTGACCAGTGGAATTAAGCTTACCTGGAGTCATTTCCTGAGCCCTGATGGCACAGTGTTTAAAGGGTTTGGCTGCTAAGCTAATCAAAAGGTTGATAGTTTGAACCCACCGGTTGCTCTGTGGGAGAAAGATGTGTCAGTCTCCTTCTGTAAAAATTTACAGCCTTAGAAACCCTATGGGGCAGTTTTATTCTGACAATAGGGTTACTATGAGCCAGAATCTGTTCCATGTAAGTGGTTGTGGGTGGCATCACCACGATTGCCCTGACAGCCTTTAAACTGCAGAAGTACTGGGAAATGTTCACATGAAACTATAGCATAGAAATCAGGGAGAGAAAAAGACAACAGCTATGACAACTGTGTTTTACACATAGAAAGTTGTGAAATACTGGAATCTGCTCCAGTAAAATTGCAACACAGGTAATGGAATGAATAGATAGAATCTGCAAGAAAATGTCTGTGCTGCAATTCCATGTTTAAAACTGGGATGCACCTAGTTGGGGGTACTTTGTTCATATCCATTACCAGGGAGACTCAGAAATGTGGCTTTGTTTTCCCATTTTCCAACAGAAAAATAATAAAATGGAAGTTGATAGACTATACCCTATCATGTTGTTTGCTGATGGCATCCAGTTGGTTTTAACTCACAGCAACTGTAGATACAGCAGAATGAAACACTGCCTGGTCCTGCACCATCCTCATAATCCTTTCTATATTTGAGCCCGTTGTTGTAGCCACTGTGTCAGTCCATCTGGTTTGAGGGTTTACCTCTTTTTCACTGACTCTTTATTTCACCAAACATGATGTGTTTCTCCAGGGACTGGTCTCTTCTAATAACATGGCCAAAGAATGAGAAATGAAGTCTTGCCAGGCTGGCTTCTAAGAAGCATTCTGGTTGTACTTTTTCCAAGGCAGATTGGTTGTTCTTCTGGCAGGTCCATGGTATACTCAATATTATTCATCAACACCATAATTCAAATGCATCAACACTTTGGTCTTCCTTATTCCTGTCCTATCATACTTTCTAATATTTAGGCCTCCCCTCCTTCAGCCTGTTTCAGAGTTTATAGATTAATCCTCTCAAAATACTCTACACAATCCCTTCAACTCTACCTAGAGAAGAAAATTCAGTCTCCTACCTGATGACCAAGATACTTCACAATCATACTGCTATGTAATTCTCCAAAATCTACTGTTTCAGCCAAATACTAACTGTTCTTCAATATGTCTTACGCAGTCCTGTTTCATACGTTTCCTTACACCATTCTGAAATACCGCCTGTCTCTCTGTTTATCAAGATGCCTATTCAAGACTGAAACGGAGTTTCCCCTTGAACTCTTTCCAAATATTTCAATGCACGATGATCACATCCACTCTGGAATGCAAGTTTTTATATTCTATTATGTTTATTAATCACTTTTTCTTATATCTTAAAATAGCTAATTTTGCCAACTATTATTTTTTTCTTTTTCTTTGTTTTTTAAATTCTACATTGATCTTTGCAACTTGTTATGTGTAAATAATCTGTACCTTAACTGATTGTGACTTAATCGAGGTAGATATTTTGTTTTTAATATGCAACTTTCAAACTTCAAACTCTTCAATTCAGACATACTGTTTTCCCAATGATCTTTAATTAGTTAAGAAATTAGCTTGATTCAAAGAAGAATTGGACAGTTAGAAAAATATGAGAAATCCACATTATTTCAGATCTCCTGAGGAATTTAATATCCGTGATGAAAAACATCTGAATTTCACATGAACGAAAAGATAAGACAATCAATTATGGAGTCAGAATTGGTGATGCAAATGGAAACCAGAGTCTTGAGAGTTTCCTGCATGACTGAGTACAATGAATCCTGACTGTTTTACCCTTCCAGAGTAATGTTCAACCTTTCTTCCTCACAGGGGCAACCTTAAAAGTGTGGAGAAAACTGCTAAACCAAGGAAAGGGGTTTATTCCAATTGATTTGCAGTTTTGCAGTTCACCTTATCATGGAGCAGTGAATTATAGTGAAAAAAGCTCCAGCAATGAAGTCAGATAAACCCGGCCCTGAGTCTCACCCACCATTACTAGCATGTGGCCAGTGAGACTTTTCATACTTCATACTTTGGTGTCATCTACATTACCAAAATTTATTTGGGGTCACTTATGCAAATTAATAGGACTTTAATATGATTCTAACTATGTTATGAGTTGCTTAATCTCACCACATTCTCATATTCATTTAATGGTCACTTGTTTCCTATTTGAAAGATGGCTATTTGAGCATGAACTCACTCTCCTCGGATTATATATATATTAGGCTAGAGCTCATTGAATACGTCTGATTTCATTCTTTTCAATCCATATCACATTTAACTTTGCAAAGGTTTCCCAACAATACATTTACATTGTTATTCAGCTCATTTATCTTTACTGAGATCTTAACATTTAGAATCTATTTTACCTTTGTAAGCATTGACACCTACTAATCATGCTAACTAGTTTTCTTATTGGTTATAGCCCATGGTATAGTACAATAGGAATTGCTTCACCAGAGCTATGAAAAACTAATTGAAACCAATTATGACAATTATCCTCTGTTCAATTGTTTGCACTAGACTCTTCCTTTATTCCATACTGACAGACTGCAGACAATTTTCTCTGATGTGACCTATCCAATTGCATTTCAGGCCTTATTCAGTGAGCATGCATACCTCTGATTAAAATTAATAAGAGTTATGCATGGATTGAGTGAGGACTGGCATTATTAGGTTTGTAATGTGAATATGAGTGAGAATTAAGTATCATTGGACCTTCTTATTTTAATTAAGTACCCCAAACACTCTTAATCAAGCATATAATTAAATTTAAGAGGAAGTGCATTGTGTCCTAATTGCCATTGATTATTAATAATATGCTTATTTATGCATGCAAACTCTATAATGGCATATATCTCCAAACTGTTTCAGAATGACAATAACCGAGGTCTGCATAATGAAACTATTAATGAGATGGAATCCTGCAATAGATTTCAGATGGAAAAATGCTCAGTCTCAGAACTCTTCTCCCTTAACTTTTTGATCTGAAATATAACAAAAAATCACATGAACTAATACAGAAGAACATCAAGAATTGTATTCTGCTTCTTTTTTCCAATTATGTTCTGTTTCCTGTGACAATATATATTAAGGAATATTTCATTGATACATACGAATTCATGAGCACTAATATCCAAAAAAAAAAAAAAAAAAAATCAGTCTTTACTTTCAGCTTTGAAAAATGGTATTTTTTCCTTAATATTGTCCTTATAACCATTTAGAAATTATTTTTTTGTATGCTACCAATTACTTCATTATTTAATTTATTCATTCATTCACTTAATATTATCTAATAAACACTTTATTAATCAACTACTATGTGTCATGCATGGGTGTAGGCACTGTGGATGCAACAATAAAAAATATACCTCTATCCTCCTGGAGCTTATAAGCTCACCATGTCTGCAGGTGGTAGGGAGGGGGACTCAGATAATAAGACAAGAATGAAAATATTTAGTGCATAAGATGATGATAAATATCAAAGAGATATAAAGGAGAGATAGAAATGGGAATTTTGAGTGTGGACATGGAAATCTTACCAACACTAGCTAGCAAAATTTTCATTGGGATGGTAACATTCCAATAAAGACCTGTCTGAAGGAAAGAAGGAAAGTAGAAATTAAGATATATGGTGGAAAGCATTCCAGAAAAAGGGAACTGCAAGTACAAAGATATTGAAACATAGAATGCCAGATGTATTCATGGAATAACATGAGTCCAACTGTATTTGAGCGAACTAAGGGGAAAACAGAGAAAATGAGGTCAGAGAGTTAAAACGGGGCCAGGAGGTGTAGTATTTTGAAGTCATTGGGAGCACCTGACTCTCACTGTGAGGCGAAAAGCCCCGGGGGATGTTGAGCAGAGGAGGGATATCACCTGATTTCCATTTTAACATGATCTACCTAGCTGTTTTCCTGAGGAAAGTCTGGACGAGCAAAGACAGAAATTGGAATTAAGAGATAACACGGTAATTCAAGAAATAGATCATCGTAGTTTGGACAAGATTCTTCTCAGTAGACATGATAGAAAATAGTCAGATTTTCTAGATAAAACCAACAAGATTTGCTGAAAGATCAGGTGTGTCATATAAGGAAAAGAATCTAGAATGACTTCAAGCTCTTTTTGTCTCCAGAATTGAAATCAGAATTTGTTATTTACAGAGATGAGAAAATCTGTAGGAGTAAAAGGTTCTGGGGAAATCAGAGATCAATTTTTGACATAATAATTTTGTGATATGTGTTAGAGGTGCAAGTGGAGATGCCAACCAGAAGTTGAATAATAAGTTTGGAATAATGAGTGAGGACAGCACTGGACTTTTGAGTCACCAGTGTATAAATAGTGAGAATCAAACAAATTTCCCATTCCTATCAAGGAGCTCTGGAGGTACAGTGGTTAAGGCATTTGGCTGCTAACCAAAAGATTGGTGGGACCCACCAACCACTCCTCAGAAGAGTGATGAGGCAGTCTGCTTCTGTAAAGAAGCCTTGGAAATCCAACGAGAGTCCCAATGAGTTGGAATAGATTCAATAGAAGTAAGTTTGTTTTTGAGTTTATATTAAATGGTAATGAAACGAAGCAAAAATAACTTAGTTTCTTTTTCTTGGAAATGTTTGCTCTAGCAACAAAGACTGTAAAACAACTAAACTACTTTATGCATGAAGACTAGCATGTTGCTCATCAGAGCTGTTCTGATAAACACCTTACTTATCTAGACTCTCAAGAACTTCTTTTCACAGTGCCTTCCAATTCAAAGAAGTAAAGACATACACATTGCCCAGACCCATCTAGTTCCCTCCCTTGAAATACCTCACTTAATATCCTGTAGGTGGAGTAGTGCCTAAGGCATTTGACTGCTAACCAGAAGGCTGGTGGTTCATACCCACCAGCCACTCCTTGGAAGGAAGTTTGGGCAATCTACTTCCGCAGTGATACCGC
Organism: Orycteropus afer afer; assembly: GCF_000298275.1. NCBI lineage: Eukaryota > Metazoa > Chordata > Mammalia > Tubulidentata > Orycteropodidae > Orycteropus > Orycteropus afer. Next base: position 224,699 of record NW_006922117.1, on the reverse strand, counting down.
CTTTGAAACCCAAGGAAGGGTCCTTATGAGTCGGATCTGACTCTACAGCAGTGGGTTAGTTTAAACAACAACAACAACAAAAAAAAAACTCTGTCATGGAGTCGTTTGGGACTCATAGCGACCCCTTTTTGGGTTTCCCTTCCCTGTGTATCCCTTCCTTGGGTTTCCGAGGGGGTATCTCTATGGAAGTAGATTGCCCAATCTTCCTTTGGAGGAGTGGCTGCTAACCACCAGTCTTCTAGTTAGCAGTCAAATGCCTTGGGCACTATGCCACCAGAGGGCTCTATAAACCAAAAAAGAAAAAAAAAAAAAAGAAAACCCTCACTGCCCTTGAGCCCGTTGGCATTCATGGTGACCCCTTCTTTGCTTTCCCAGGCGGTATCTCTGCAGGAGATTACTCAGTCTTCCTTCCAGGCAGTGGCTGGTGGATAGCTTTATGAAATAGCCAGGTCTAACTAACACGAGCAAAAGGCCCTGAGACAGGACTGTTTGGTACACGCAGGGAAGGGGCACAAAGTCAGTATGTCTATAGAGTAGAGTAACATGAGCACGGACCTTGGCAACCTCAGAGGAAGCACCTAGACAAGCAGGTGACATGCGTGAAGCTGTGCAACTTCTCAGTTTCCCAGTTATCTGGAACCCCCTTGAGATCAGGAGTCTGGGAACTCATGTCCTGCTATACAATGTGCCACTGTTCTGGCTACAAGAAACCACTTACAGCCCCTGATTTTAGACATATGCAGACTGAGTCCCGAGGAGGAGGGAGGAATTTGCTGTTGTTGTTCCCCAGAATCAAGTAACTGGCAGGTCCTCTGGTTCCTAGTCTGATGTCTGCCATGCCGGCTTTACAGCACACTGACCTCAGCCCTGAACACGGTCAAGACATTCAGTAAATGCTTCCAGGCTGATGGGCTTCATGTATAAAGACCAAGCTTCTGCTTCACCCCACAAAAATAAATAAATATATATGCATATATGACTCGATGGCAGTGAGTGTAGAGTTGGATGTAATTATGTGTATATATATATATTAGAAAAAACAGACCAAACTCACTGCCATTGAGCCACTCTGACTCATAGCAACCCCTCCTTGGGTTTCCTAGGAGGTCTCTCTACGGAAGTAGATTGACCAGTCTTCCTTCCAAGGAGTGGCTGGTGGGTTTGAACTGCAGCCTTCTGGTTAGCAGTAAAATGCCTTAGGCACTATGCCACCAGAGCCTCCCAATTATGTATATAAAGAAGAGCAAAAATATATATAAATATGTAGTTTTTGAAAGGATTTGGAGTCTTTATATTAGCAAATTTGTTGTATTTACCTAAATATAAGTCTCAGTTTGGTATCAAAAAATGGTGAATTTAAGGGAACTTGAATGTACCTAATATTTCACCTTAGGATCCTGGAGAAACAACAAAAACAAAACAAATATTGGAGAATTACATTGTGTGTTAATTTCTATAAAACATAAACAATTTGAAAAAACATTTTGAAAAAAATAATTATGCACACCCATGTTCATCACAGCACTATTCAGATAGCAGAGATGGAAACCACCTAATTACCCATCAACCAAAGAAAAACAAACTTCAGTACACACACACAAAGTCTGCAAGCTTAAAGAATAATGCAGACTATTCAAAACACTGTATAATGTGGATGAACTTGGAGGACATTGTGCTAAGAAATAAATCAATCACAGAAGAACAAATACTGTTTTGGTCCACTATGATAAAAAGTCAAGGTAAGGTTTATACATGGAAGGAAACTTTCTTGCTTAGCAGGGATGGGAGTGGAGGGGAGGGAAAATTCCTAGATCGGTTAAAAAGAAAAGAAAAGAAAGAAAGAAACCAAAGATTATTAGTGGTTACCAGGGATAGGAGGGAGGGGAAAAGAGGAAGCATTTGTCTGAGGGCCATTGAGTTTATGATAATGGTGATGGGATATTTTGGAAAAGGATAGCAATAATGGGGGCACAACATGAAAAATGTCATCAATGTCCCTGAGCTGTAAGTGTGGAAGTTGTTATATCAGCAAATGTCTTGCTGTGTATGTTTTCACCACAATAAAAGTTTAAAAAAAAAAAAATTTTTGAATAAAGGCTACCCTGAAATAGCTTATTGTTTTAAACTTGTTCATAGTTGTGCAGGCAAGAGTGATTAACATGATGAAACAGCAAATGATACCACCATACTACCTTGAGTTATCATTTCAAAAGTTAATTATATTATAATCATGTATAAAACCAAGTGATAAAATATACAAAATGTATTACTATAATACTTAACCTAATACAATGTTCAGCAATGTCATCTGTTTCTGAAATAGTGAAATCAGTTATTTTTCAGTCTACTGATCTCTTCCATCTACTTTTCTTACTGTGCTGTTGTTGTTAGGTGCCACTAAGTTCATTTTCACTCACAGTGACCCCATGTGACTGAACTGCCCCATAGGATTTTCTGGGCTGTAACCTTCATGGATACAGATAGGTAGGCCTTGCCTGTGGAGCTCCTGGCTGGGTTTGAACTTTCGGTTAGCAGCCAGTGCTTAACTGTTCGAGCCACCAGAGCTTCTTTGTAATCCTTTAGCCCCACTTAATCACAAATGTTTGTGCCTCTACTTCACTGATCTTAGAAGCTCAAGGACATTCAATGATTGTCCTTATATTTTCTTATATTTAATCTCTATGGCAAGCAGATATAGTTATTGCTCTGTATTTATTTTTTTCTTGAAGGAGCTCTGGTAGCATAGTACCTAAGGCACTTGACTGCAAACTGGAAGGCTGGCAGTTCAAACCCACTCCTCAGAAGAAAGGTTGGGCAATCTACTTCCATAGTGATACTGCCTCGGAAACCCAAGGAGGGGTTGCTATGAGTTGGGTCCGGCTCCACACCATGTAACAACAACAACAACATTAACAAAGCATACTGAAAACTATTTCCAATATCATTCTCTGAATGTTCTTTAGGTTTCTAGCATCAGGTAGTTGTTAATAACTTCTGTGTTTCAAGAGAAAAAGAAGAGGTTGTGAAATATCTGGAATACAAGAGACATTTGAGAGGGTGACACCTTAGGAATCATGTTCTTAAAACTCACAAAGAAAGAGCTTTGGAACTGGGTCTCCAAACAGAATTTGTGGGCCAGGAAAAATAAGCATCTCTACGATGATCATGATGTTATTTTTTGAGTGGGATGGCCAGATGAAATACAAGAATACCAGTTACATTTTAATTTCAGGTAAACAGTAAGAAATTATTTAATATAAGTATGTCTCACATATTGCATCAGTGTTTTGTATTTTTATTTGCTAAATCAGGCAACCCTGATTTTAGGGGATCAAGTAAGGGCGTCTGATAAATTGAAGAAAATGGTTCCCTAATGCACAATACACAACACGATTAGGAAGATACTCAAAATTATAATTATCTGATTAAAGATTTAAAAAATGATATAAAGTTTTGTTTGTTTGCTTTGTCGGTACAAGGGTCAGGGTTTTGGAACAAATGTCTATCATAATTCAGTTTTTGAAATCTTAGTCTCTTTTCTTCTGCTTATACTCAGAGGGAGATTTACACATCTCACCATACAGAAACTGGAGGATATATACTGTACTCTATTTCTATATACTATAGAAAAACATGTTTTCCTTTCTAAGTCCTGTGAATACATTTATTAAAAAAATTCTACCCTCACCTTTATATAAGTATTGGTGAGAGATTTTTAGTCTTTTTATCACTCAATGGGAAATTTCTGTAATTGTTCACTTGCAGAATGGATATTTGATGATAATATGTGACAATTAGGTCATATCCAAAGAGTCATAAAAAACATGAAAAGAGAGAACAAACAACTAATTTTACTTGGAAAACTCAGAGAAAAATACATTTGAACTGTTTTTTGAATTATGTGTAAAAACTCAAATTGGTAAAGAAGGGATGAAGGCTATTTAGAAGAACGCACATGGTGAAACCACGAGGTATGAATAAACAAGAAGTCCTACAAGGTAAGACTATTGGAGTGAATAGAGTTTAGAGCATATGGTTATATAGACTAATGGAAGAGAAAATACACTGGGGCCAGATTGTAAAGAACCTTGTAAACACTGTTGATTATTTCAGATTTTGGCCTATAATCAGTGGAACACATGGTGGGCTGTCACAAAAGTTAAATGGCATGGTCAGAATTATATTTTTAAAATATAACTATGGCAACAGAATCAAAGCTGAGTTGAAACACAGCAAGAGAGAGATTAAAGACAGCAGAATCATCTAGAAGACTTCCTCAACTAGAGAAAATAATATATACAGAAAATAAACTAATTTCCTCCTAATCAAAGTCACTCTAACATTCAGAAACATATCATGGCTTCTTATTTCCCATTGCAGAAAGCTTCGAATCTCCCTGGCATTAATAATAGCCACAGCTCTTCATAAGATTATTTAAGAAGCTCAATCTTCTTGTATAATCATTTCCTACTTTACTGGCTTGTCCAAACATGCTCCTAAAAATTCTAGCAAAGCGATTTAAATAATATCTGAAATACATCCTGGGTCCTGACACTGTCTGCTTGTGTGACCTCAGGTAAGAAGCACTCCACTGTGTTATTTTCCTTACTTGTAAGTTCCATGAATGAGCCTGTTAGCCAACAATCTGTCATCGTACCTCCCCCTCTTGGATTTCTCAGTCTCAGCAGCAAGCAGCTTGCTGTACTGCCTGCCAATCTTGAGTTTGTCAGCCCCTGCACCTGCGTAAGTCAGGAGAAGACTCCAGCTTGCTCCACTGGGCCTGGGAAGCAGAACCGAAGCCCAAGGTCAAGGGGCCTCCACCCAGAGAAAGCCTTCCCTAGAGCCTGCACTCTGAACACGGACCCCTAGGCCAGCCTTCTAGAGCCGGTGCTCTGAATTCGGACTTTTTGCCTCCTAAACTGTAAGAGAATAAATTCCCCTTTGTTAAAACCATCCACTTGCACTAACTCATAGGAACCCCTCCTTGGGTTACCAAGGCAGTATCACTACAGAAGTAGATTGCTTCATCTTCTTTCCAAGGGTGGCTGGTGGGTTTGAGCCACCAGCCTTCTGGCTAGCTGTCAAAGGCCTTAGGAACTATACCACCAGAGCTCCTAAACTGTAAGAGAATAAGTTTCCCTTTGTTACAGTCATTCACTTGTACTATTTCTGTTATAGCAGCATTAGAGAACTAAGACAGGGGCTCAGCATTGGTGTTCCATGACTAAAATTGGTACGCCTATAGAATCTTTAACCAATATTCCTACTATGTAAAGAATAAGATAAAAGAATGAATAGATGGAACATTGTTGAAAGAATCAATATATGAATGGCCGAATAGTTCTTTATAAATGTTTATAGAGATCAACATAACATGCAAACCATTAATTTATAGCAATTACCAGTGTGCACTTGAAGTTGAGGCAAACCCTGATTCCCAACTGTGGTAGTTAAGGTTGTGTGTCAACTTGTCTGGGCCATGATTTTGAGGGGCTTGGCAGCTAGATGTAGTTATTCCCCAGGATGAGACTGGATGTGGCATAACCGCCTCTGTGGTGTAATCTGCTATGAGCAGTTAATCAGTGGAAGGGGAGCTGCCTTTGGGGTGTGGCCTGCTACCAACATATATGGAAAGGAACCCATATTTGGGTTGCAAGTCTCTATCTCTCCTTCCTGCATCTGAACTAGTGGCCCGCCGTGTTACCTGCTGATCTTGGGATTGTTGCCTTCACAGCCTGTGAGGCAACAAGCTGCCATTTTACCTGCCTGTCTTGGATTCACCAGCCTCAGCAACCAGCAGCTACATGAGTCAGAAGTCTTCAGCTTGCTCCAGTCGGCTTAGAATGCAGAGCTGAGGTCCAAGGTTGAGGGGCCTTCACCCAGCCCCTAGAGTTGGCACCCTGAACTCAGACTTCAGCCTAGTCTTCCCCTAGAACTGGCTCTCTGAATTTGGACTTCCAGGCTCCTAAACTGTAAGAGAATAAATTCCTGCCAAAGCCATCCACTTGTGGTATTTCTGTTACAGCATCACTGAGACCTAAGACACTATCCATACTGTCCACTATGAGCTAGGTGACCTTCAGAAATCCACTTAATCTCATGGAGTCTCAGTTTTCTCATTTTTAAACCAGACATGACAATGACTACTACCCATAGTTATTGTAAGGATTATATACCATTGTGCTTAGCACACTGTCTGACATATTGTAATCCATGAGTATCTTATTGTTAATTATCATTATCACAATTATTTTGCACATACATCATCACCCTGTAAAATTTCAAAAGAGCTCAAGAGCAATTTCCAGAATCATTACCAATAGCTCTTTTTAAGATGATACTCATCTCTCCTAAATAAAGGAGTAGCATAAATTATTATAGCTCTGGTGGCACAGTGCCTAAGGCATGTGACTGCTAACCAGAAGGCTGGTAGTTCAAACCCACCAGCCACTCCTCAGAAGGAAGATTGGACAGTCTACTTCCTTAAAGATTTACTGCTTCGGAAATCCAAAGGGGGTCGCTGTGAGTTGGAATTGATTCTATGGCAGTGATTTTGGTTTTTCATAAGTTATTATAAGGAGCTCTGGTGGTATAGGGATCAGGCATTTGACTGTTAAGTAGAAGATCAGTGGTTCAATCCCACCAGCCACTCTCTGGAAGAAAGATGAGGCAGTCTGCTTCTGTAAAGATTTACAGCCTTGGAAACCCAATGGGGGTTGCTATGAGTCAAAATCTACTTGATGGTAGTCAGTTTGGTTTAGTTTTGGTTATAAGTTATTATGACTAAAATAAGTCATTTGTAATTAAAGTTTGCAATGGAATGAATTCATTTGGTATAAAAAAAATAATGAAATTTATTTTGTAGAGGTAAAGTCCTTATTTTTTCCATTTGCAAGAGGAGAACTAGAGAAATAGGTTTGTGTGTATGTTATCATAAATATTCTGAATAAATCAATAAGAAATTTAAGTTTGGGTCATTTTATCATGGGTAAATATGCCTTTTAATTCAAACTTAGAATTTTACCTCTTAGAAAACAATCTAAAATGTGTTCCAGAACTGGTCAGTTGCCCTTGAATTCCTAATAGAAGAAAAGGTTGGATAAGAATCGTAGTTGCAGTGATTCTCTAAAAGTGGGAGAAATAAAACACTTACTTTGGGACAATATTGAAGTTTCTACTATATAATCCATATACCTAATTCAAAGAAACCCAGAAATAATATTTCAAAATATCCCCTCCTTTCCTTCCATTTCATGCAAATAATTCAAGAGAATTTCCCCAGCCCTGAAAGAAATAACCACTCTATCTTTACTCAATGTGATTCACCTTTCAAAAATAAGCTAACTAGTTGTTCATATTGCTTTCAATTTTAGTATTAACATAATTTGATTATCACTCCCTTTGAAAAGCTGAGATTGTCTTGACAATAATAGCTTTACTGAGGCTCTCTGCTGACCATTTTAGAAACTGCAGTTTATTCCCTGACTCTGCACTTAATCTAGTTAATACCTTGTTTTCATTTGGAATAGCATGCAGCATTATTAAAATCCACACAACATTAAATAGAGCCAAAATTAAAGATACTGTAATCTGAAAATCTTTAAAGAGGCAACCCAGCCATTTAATTTTCTTACTGTAATAAATCATTTATTTCTAATTTTCAATTTCCAACAGATATAGAATAATAATTAAGATTTCATCATACTAATTGGAAATAAAATGAATAATAGAATGGTAGTAATAATATATA
>NW_006922117.1:210288-216849 GCF_000298275.1 Orycteropus afer afer | reverse complement strand
AATAAATAAATAAATAAATCTATCTATCCATATCCATTTATTTATATATCTATACATATATCCAGAAACCAAAGTTGGCATTGCACTTCCAGAAAGATTACAACCTTGGAAATACTATGGGGCAGGAGCAGTTCTACTCTGTCCTACAGGGTTGTTATGAGTCAAAATTGATGAAAATGGGTTTATATATAGATATAGCTACACATATATGTCCATCTATCTATGCATCTACATGAATATATACACACACATATATACACATATACATATATATGCACATATGAAAACTCAAACTCAGTGCCGTCAAGTCAGATATGACTCATAGTGACCCCTCCTTGGGGTCCATGATCCTTGGAAGGAAGGTTGGGCAATCTACTTCCGTAGTAATACCACCTCGGAAACCCAACTTGGAAATCTGACTCAATGGCAGTGAGTTTGTTTTTTAGTGGTTATTTTATCACCAAGGCTCTCTGGTGGCATAGTAGGTAAGGCATTTTGCTGCTAACCAGAAAGTCAGTGACTTTGACTTCTGCTAACCAGAAATCAAACCCACAAAGTGTTGCACAGGAGGAAGATGAGGGAATCTATTTCCATAAAGATTTTCAGCTTTAGAAACCCAGTGAGGGTGGCTATGTATGGGAATTGACTTGATGGCAGTGGGTTTCATTTGATTTATTTTATCATCAGACTCTCTGATGATGCAGTCTTTAAGTATGCTAACAAAGGTTGGCAGTGGAACTCACCAGCTGCTCTGCTGGAGAAAGATGAGGCAATCCGCTTCCCTAAAGTTTTATAGCATTAGATACCCTATGGGGCAATACTATCCTGTCCTATGGGGTCACTATGAGTCAGAATGTGGCCTGATGGCAATGGTTTATTACTATTATTATTATTATTATTTTATCATGAAGGTTGCAAATATGGAGGCCTATAGCCATTAAGCAGCCTGGTCAAAGCCATAAAGTTAATAAATGGTGTATAAACATTTTGATGTGAGATGAAGACTTTTTTTTTTTTTTCCCCAATACACCATGCTGCATCACATCATTACAGAAATTATAATAATTTCCATAACATTAGAAAGCGCTGAGAAAATGGAACAAGTAATGACATGACTTATTACAGGTTAGAAAAAAAGGAAAGAAATGTCTGGAGCTGAAAATCCCACTTCCTATCTATGGACCTGTTCTTTGAGGTCAAGGACTGTGGTTTTCAGAATGTGAGTAGTGAGAACTGTGCTTGATTACATGCTGACAACCCCCACGATTACACTCAGCTGAAACCTCTTATCTGTGCTTCAGATTTACACACACAACTGACTATTTAACACCTCTGCTCAGATGTCTCATGGGCATCTCAAATTTAACACTTACAAAACGACTTCTTGCTTTTCTTCCCAATCTTTGCTGTGTTTGGTAACTGATACTACCATCTTAGTTACTCAAAGAAGAAAGGAGTCATACTTATTTCTTTCACTCTTTTCTTTCCTTCTTTTTTTTCTATTCTCTGGCAAATTCTTCCCTGTTTTCTACCAAATTATATTCAATTAATGTATATTAATTTTTATAAGTTCTATTTCACATCTGATCCTTTTCTTCCATCTCCATTGCTACCACCTTATATAAAATCACCAAGTTTCTGGCCTACATGCTACCATACACTGCTATCTATTTGGTCTACCTATTTCCACTGTCTTTCTCCAATCAGTTGTCTACATGTATGAGTTTAATGTTAAAAGTTAAATTGGAGTGCATTTCTCTGAGTTTAAACCCTTCAATTGACACCCATTTCATTCATAGTACAATCTGTGACCTAAAATTCCTGTGTGTTTTCGGTCTAGAACACACCATATCAAAAACAAAAAACTCACCATTATCCAGGAGATTTGAGAAAACCCCAATGGGTTTTTCTTTACAGAAGTAGATTGTGCCATCTTCCTTCTAAGGAGAAGCTGGTGGGTTTGAACTACCAACCTTCTGGCACTCAAGTACCTTAGGCACTGCACTACCAGAGCTCCTTAGAACATACTATGTTGTGTTGCTGGTATGTGCCATCAAGCCAGACCAGACTCATAGCGACCCCTCCTTGGGTTTCCGAGGCAGTACTATACGTCAGCTAAAATGAGCTTTCATTCAGTTACTGTAAATAAAGCAAGTCCATTCTTCCCTTCCCCCTCTCCCTGCCTTAAAAGTCATTGCCCTAAAGTGACCCAGTATCAACCTCGTATATTTGGTAGCATTCATGAAAAATAACTACTCAAACTGACAATTTCCTTTATTATTATTATTAGTTATGGAGAATTTAAATATTTCAAGGGCAGAGGCCGTAACTATTATGATTATCTGTGGTACCCAGAGCATTGTGCAATCCTTGGCATCTAGAGAAGCAACACCAAACACACTGCCATCTTGTCAATTCCAACTCATAGCAAATCCTACAGCAAAAAGCAGAACTGCCTCCACCGGGTACCGTGGCTATACTTGGAAGCAGACTACCTCATCTTTCTCCTTTGGCTAATAGTTTGGAACTGCCAACCTTTTGTTTAGCATTGCAATGCTTTAACCACAGCACCACTAGTGCTAAGCAGATGTTGACTAAATTGGTTATTAGATCAAAGAAGAAATTTCACAAAGAAGCAAGGCACAACAGCAGCAAAGTGTGCTCCAAACCATCGTTTTCTTTTTTGGAACTCTTTCCAGAGACAGCCTAGTATTGAGAATCTCCTTGTATTATTTTGATCTAGTTGGTAGTGGTTTAGTTATGAATTAATTAACTCTTCATTCCTATAGTCCTACCTCTGCTAGAAGGATTTGAAACTTCTTATAAACAAAAAAACTCACTGCCATCAAGTTGGATCCAACTCACAGCGACTCCTCCTTGGGTTTCCTAGGCAGTTATCATTGAGGATGTAGATTGCTCAATTTCCTTCCAAGGAGTGGAGTGGGTTTTAACCACTAGCTTTCTGGTCAGCAGTTGAATGCCTTAGGCACTACACCATCAGAGCTCTGATATATTTCCTTTGTTATTTTAACTGGGTTTTGTAGACACTTCTTTTATTTCTGAACCTCTGTTGGCATAATTTAAGGTTGAAATGACTTTAATTGAGAATGTAGTTACTGGCATTTTAAAATAGTTGTCCTTGTATACTTTATAATTTCAAAATCCTCCTCTCCTCCTTATAAAAGTTTAACTTAAATTGGAAATAACACATTTCAAAATTGTGGTCCTAGGCTGTATTCAAAAGAATACTCTTCTCTACTCTTATTTTTAAGAATAATCTAAATTATATATTAAGTAGATATTGAGTTAAAAAGTAAATTGTTTAATAGCCTTCTCATTTGCTTGATTTTTTTTGTTTGCTTAATAAGAGTACAGTATTTTACTCAGGGATGCGCTATTAAAAAAAAAAAAACTTGCAAATTTCTCACATAACCTATACGCATTTAAAAGGGAGTTTTTTTCTTTAAAAAAAAAAACAGATTTACATAACATTACAATGTTTCAAAATGTTCCTGCCCTTTGGCTATTACATCACCCTGAGATGTAAACAAAGAGACAGCTTTTGATTTTTCAAAATAAAAATTATGTGTTTATATGGGGAAAAAAATGCTTAAACCTTTATAACATGGAGTTTAGTTTAGGTGTTTTTTTTTTTTTTTAATGAGTATTTTAAACTCATGCCCTTCATGACTAATTTAAGCTACAAATGTATTTAATAAATTGCACAATTGAAACAAAAATGTTAGATATGTAGTATGTTCATGTACTTTTCCCCTAATCAAGTGACATTGATTTCATGTGATCAAAGGAATTTGAACGCAAATTTCTTGGTATTACACATACCCCATAGCTATACTCCAAATTACCATAAGTAGTATGCCACATGTTTTGTTACTAAAACAGAGCCACAAAGCTGAAAAAAAGTAAAGTAAAACAAAAACAATGCTCTATTGATAGTGCTTTCACAAATTGTAAATTTACTGGAAACATGCCAAGTTCTAACACTTGACATCATATCCATTCTGTTGCTATAAACCAGGGCTAGTATAAAGCAACTTTCCCTTGCATAATGGCTGCTGTTTTAGCTTAAAATTAATTGCACATGTGCTTAATTATATAGCAGCTCCTGAAAGTGATTATGTAAAATGCTATTTCTTCTTAGTCTTGCTCAGATCTCTCAAATTATAGTTCTCTAACTCTGAAAGCAACAATGAATTTTAATAAAGGGCAGGGTTGCAAATTACTGTTGCAGGGTTGCTGCCAGTGACTGAAAAGCCTCTTTTAGTAACTGAATGAAGTTCTATTGTCTTTGTTGGCTTACAAGTAAAAAAGGATTGGAATTACCTGAGTAGGCCACCAGAGGGCACTCTGATGACAACCAGACGATATTCTTGTTCTGAGGAGGCCACTACCTTGGAATTGTCTTTGTCTTATTAGTCTAAATAACCTCTCTCATGTTGCCTTTCATTTTGAAGAATTTCCACCCCAAACTCTCAAAGTACTCAAAGAATGAGGAGTATGCTTGTAAACACTTAATTCAAGGTTGCTTAGCATTTCCATCCTTCTCAGAACCTAATGTGATTCAGGCACATTTCTACATGAAAATTGATTTTGGTGGTTAAGGTTGGTTTAAGAAAGAAACCATGGTGGTGCAGTAGTTAAGGCATTTGGCTGCTAACCAAAAGGTAGTTTGAACCCAAAGACAAATGAGGCAGTCTGCTTCCATAAAGATTTCAAGAAAAGTCAGAATCAACTCCATGGCAGTGAGTTTGGTTTTTTGGTTTGGGCCAAACTGTCAAACATAGCAATATGCAACTGGAAAGCAACCCACCAATAATGACAATATAATCATTCAGCAATATTCATACTGGCAGACTTTATACTACCAAATAATATAGGGACTGAATATAGAGCTCTAGATCACAGCTCAAATAATAATGTGTGCATTAATCAGCTTTTGGAATCAGTATACTTTTCACCTGAGCAATTTTCCAAGCGTAAGGCACTTTCTTACAACAAATGCAAATTTTGGCAATTTATGAAATTACACAAGAATAAATTGTCATTGTTTGGAAGAAACCGTGCTTGTCAATTGAATACTTATAAGCAATAAAATAATGCTTTTAGAATGTTCTCTTTGTAGTTTATTTTAATGTAAGTATTCTTATCCAATGCATGTAATCAAAATATCAAATACCACTGAAAAGTTTCTAATGAAAAACATCTACTAATTGCATACTTCTATTTCCTCATAACCACTCTTGCTCCCTAGAGCTGAAAATTTTCAAACTGTTTGACTTTTGAGGAACTCTGGTGGCATAGCCCCTAAGATATTTGACTGCTGACAAGAAGGCTGGAGGTTCAAACCAACCAGGCACTCCTTGGAAGGAAGATTAGGCAATCTACTTCCATAGAAGTACTGCCTAGAGAACGCAAAGAGGGGTCGCTGTGCGTCAGATTGGATTGGTTGGCAGTGAGTTTGATTTTTTGGTTTTAGCTTTTGACCTTTATTGTCATTGAACTGCAGATTTGAAAATAACTCATCAAAACTGGTCTTTGTTTTATCACTTATTAGACATTACCAGTTGACTTCCGATTATGATAGATGAGGCATTCACTTCCGTAAATCTTACTACGTACTAATACCTCACTTCTAACTATGGGTGCATGCCTCTTTTCAGTTAAATTAATGATAAGTAATTATATTATTAGGCTCATGGAATATTATTTACTGGAGATTCAATGAGAATTATGCTCCTTTTGTGGAGTATTTTCCCCCACTTTTGAATTGCCCCATGTTTCACTTGCCTAAAATTCTGTATCTTTATCCTCTCATTTACTCATATGCTTTGTTCTGTCATCCATAGGTAGATATTTTTGACCTCTGATTTTCCATGAAAATCACATTCCAAATTTTTCAATTCTTCTGCTCCAAACTCTTCAAAAAAAAATTCACTGCCCTTGAGTCTATTCAACTCACAGCGATCTCTTGTTGGGTTTCCAAGGCAGTATCTCTATGGAAGTAGATGGCCCAATTTTCCTCCTGAGGAGTGGCTGGTTTTGAACTACCAGCCTTCTGGTTAGCAGTCAAATGCCTTAAGTTCTATGCTACCAGAGCTCTCTTCTGACTCATAGGGACCTAGTATTGTTTCACTGTAGTAAGTTAGAACTCTGGATAAAATAGACATTGTCAGCATTTCACAGACTAGAGGAGAATCAGAGCACTTTATGGAATCACACTATTTCATGGAGCCTGTGTATCAGAGCTGATATTGAATCCAGGGTTTCTGATTCATTACCTTTGGCACTATTCATTATTGAAGAAAGTAAGGCAGGTGTATTTTCTATTCGAAACCAAGGAACCTGAATTTACTAATTAGTCGCTCCAAGTTCTTCAGAAATTTTATAAAACTTGCTAACAAATAATAAAAAAATAAATTCTCAGTGATTAAAGAAAAATTAACAAAATGTACAGACTGACTAATCCAATAATCATGGGTCAACTTTAGGTATCTAGAATTTAAAAAAAAATATATATATGTATAGATATATAGACAGATA
>NW_006922117.1:205814-209444 GCF_000298275.1 Orycteropus afer afer | reverse complement strand
AAAATTCTATTCATTTTTAAATTTTATTTTTTCCATTTTTAAATTATGTATTCCTTTCTTTCTAATACATAGCAAAGCCTTTGAGCATCCAGCTTAAGAGCAAAATATCATTTCCTTTTCATATCTTTAATGTCTCTCTCTATGAGTGTATTCAGTTTTACCAATATTATAGAAAAAGTTTCATGTTCTTTATTTCTATACTGCCTTGAATCTTTTTGCACTATGCCATACTTTGTTTTACTTTTATATTCTTCTCAATTCTCCAGAATGTTGCAAACCCTCAAGAACATGTTGTGTTTTAACATCCTACCAATCCTTCCCTAATTTTCACATCCTTTTAAACCTTTCTCCAAGTTTGTGCCATCATATATGAAGACATACACATATATAGGAATTCTTAGCATTTCCTTAAAAAATGGAAATTCAATCAGATTAATACCATAAGTATTTGAGATAAAATTTGGCTAAAAGGATAGACAATGACATATTCATCATCTCTCTTATGATGCATACTCAGGTTGTCAATTCCACAATTTTTTTTCCCATTACAAATAACCTTGAAGTAAAATTATCATACAAATATTCACACATACTATCACTTCTATTTCTACAAAATAAATATCTCCAGATAATTTCTCTATTTTAATTTTACATGTAAATTAACTGTTAAAAAAAAAAAGTTATTTCTCAATCTCTTCATTGCCTTTACTCTTCAAATATTATAGGTAGAAGAGACTACCCAGCTAGCACTATTTACAAATACCATTAATACTGTATATCTTACAAAAATCTCACTAATTTTAACAGCTCTGCTTAACCTCTTTGACAATTCAGTGCTCTGTATGTGGAAACAACCAACCTTGACATTCTGACAAAAAGGTAAGAATAAAGTTTATGTGACAATATTAAAGGTCTCCAATTACAAAAACCAGTTAAGAAGCACTGACTCCAGACTGGTCCCACAAACATACCGTGAAATTCAAAACCAACCCATTACACAATGGAACACAGAAGAAGCTATGGAAAACCAGCTGAAGTACAATGTTTCTAAAGTGTGATTCATGGTCCACCATCTAGTTATACTTGTTAAATATTCATGACCCTGTTGTTATAGATAAAATTGTGTACCTCCAAAATATATGATGGAATCCGAATGCCTATGCGTATATAGAGTCCCTGGGTGAATCAAGATTAAGTTGTCCACTACCAGCCAAATGTTGGTGGTTTGAATGCTTCCAGAGGTGCCTTGGAAAATGGCCCAGCAGTCTGATTCCAACAGGTCACAGCCTTGCAAACCATGTGGAACAGTTCTACACTGCACACATGGGGTTCCTGTGGGTCTGAATTGACTTGACTGCAACTAACAGCATCTCTAGATGCAATCCTGTTTTCTTTGTTATGTTAATTACATTATACTCCGGTTGTGTGGGTCCAAAATCTAATCTGAATTATAAAAAAGATCAGATTAGACACAGATGTGCATACAATGGGAGTGGAGGCTAGAGGGATGGGGGAAACAAATGCCATGTAACATCACCGACAAGCCAAGGAACCAAGGAAAACCAAGGATTACCTGCAAGAAAGGAACTGACAAGGCTGAAACCTGATCTGGACCTTAAACCTCTAGAATGGTGATGGAATAAATTTCTGTTCTTTAAAGCCACCTATTTGTGCTGTGTTGTAATGGCAGCACTAGGAGTAAGAAACCACATGTTCTACAGCTAGAGAGTCTTATAAACCAGGCATGGAGTAGGACCCAGATTTCTGTATATGAACAAGTTTCCCACGTGATTTTAATATGCATTGTGCACTAAGCCTCATATAAACAACATCGCTCAGTTTTTTCCTAATAATTTTCCTCTGGATATAAGTGTTTTCTCCTTGGAACCCATTTTGCATGATCTTCGTATCTCTTTTGGGACCTTTATTTTTCTTACTCATAGTTTGTGAAGCAACCAAAGACTGCCAATTATAAGTAAAACAAAAAGCACTTTTTTTTAACTAGTATTCTTTTCAAACTGCTGAACTTTTTTTGTCCAGAAATCTAACTAATTCATAGCATCAATTCATTTAACATATATTGACTTACTGTCAACTATATGTAGATGTTCTTGTAGGCTCTAGTGATTTGAAGATAAACAAGGAACGTAAAACCTCGATATTTATTGAGTGTATGGTCTAGGGAAGGACCAGGCAAAGGCAGAAAACAAAATAAAACAAGTATAGGAAGAACTAAATGTAAGAATTTGTAAATAATTAGGTTACCTACTACTTAACATGTCATGACATTTCCCTGTTGGACTTCACAGTGGTTTGAGGGGAGAAATCAGGCCTTTCATCCTATTATCCCCAATAATGAGCTCTGTGCCTAGAAAATATGGGAACTCAATTCATATTCATTGACTTGAAATCCAAATAGAAATATAAGTAATTCAATTTCACTAAATTACATGAATTCAAATATTAGTAAAAATGTATAATTATTTCTGATTTTGCCTTTAATATGTTACAGAATTGCAAATTTATAAAATGAAACATATCTAGAACTGTGAATCTAGGAAAACTGGAAGTTGTTATAAATGAAATAGAATGCATAAAGATGGATATCCAAGGCATTAATGAGCTGAAATGGATTGATATCGGCCATTATGAATCAGACAATCATATGGTCTACTATGCCTGGAAAAACAAATTGAAGAGAAATGAATGGTGTCTCATTCATTGTCATGGAGAACATTTAAACATCTGTCCTGATGTATGATACTGTTCAGTGACATATGCATACAAGGAAGACTAGTTAATAATGCTACTGTTATTAAAATTCACACACAAACCACAAAAGCCAAAGATGAAATTGAAGATTGTTTTTCAACTTCTGTAGTCTGAAATTGATTAAACATGCAACCAAGATGCACTGATAATTCCTCACGAATGGAATGTGAAAATTAGAAATCAAGAAGCAATGATAGTTGGAATATATGGCCTTGGTGATAGAAATTACTCCAAACACAGCATGATAGAATTTTGCAAGACCAATGACTTATTCATTACAAATACCTTTTTTCCACAACAAAAATGGCAAGTATACACAAGAATCTAACCAGATAGAATACAGAGGAATCAAATCGACTACATCTGGGGACAGAGACAATAGAGTAGCTCAATATTGTTAGACAGAACAAGATCAGGGGCTAAGTCTGTAACAAATCATCAATTCCTCATATGCAAGGTTATTATGAAGACAAAGAAAATTAAAACAAGTCCATGAGAGCCAAAATAAGATGCTGAGTACATTGCAACTGAATTTAGAGACCATCTAAAGAATAGGTTTGGTATATTGAATACCAATGACCAAAGGCCTAATGAATTGAGGGTAATGTCAAGTACATCATTCATAAAAAAACAAAAGGTCATTAAAAGAACACAAAAGACAGAAACAACAAACGGGGACAACAGAAGAGACTCTGAAACATACTCTTTCATAGAGAGTAGCTAAAGTAAATTAAAGAATGATGAAGTAAAAGAGCTGAACAGAAGATTTCAAAGGGGAGCTATGGAAGACAAAGTAAATTATTACAATGAAATGTGCAAAGACCTGGCATAAGAAAACCAAAAGGGAAGAACATGTTC
>NW_006922117.1:191949-200429 GCF_000298275.1 Orycteropus afer afer | reverse complement strand
TTATTGACTGTGCAAAGGCAGTTGACTTTGTGGATCATAAAAATTATGGTTAACATTTTGAAGAATGAGAATTCTAGAAGACTTCATTATGCTCATGAATAACCTGTACATAGATCAACAAGTAGTTATTCAAACAGAATAAGGTATATTGCATGGTTTAAAATCAGGAAGGGTGTGCATCACAGTTGTATCCTTTCACCATATATATTCAATTTGTATACTGAGCAAATAATTTGAGAAATGGGACTACATGCAGAGGAACATGGTAGCAAGTCTGGAGGAAGACTCATTAACAAGAAGTAATATGCAGATGACACCACCTTGCTCATTGAAAGTTAAGAAGATTTGAAGCACTGACTGATGAAGATCAAAGACTACAGGCTTCAGTATGGA
The DNA here is from genome assembly GCF_000298275.1 of Orycteropus afer afer. Lineage (NCBI taxonomy): Eukaryota > Metazoa > Chordata > Mammalia > Tubulidentata > Orycteropodidae > Orycteropus > Orycteropus afer. Next base: position 200,036 of record NW_006922117.1, on the reverse strand, counting down.
TTACACTTCAATATAAAGAAAACAAAAATCTTTACAACTGCACCAATAAGCAACATGATAAATGGAGAAAATATTGAAAATGTCAAGAATTTTATTTAATTTGATCCACAATCAATGCCCATGGAAGTGGTAGTCAATAAATCAAAGGGTGTATTGCATTGGGTACATCTGCTGCAAAAGACCTCTTTAAAATGTTAAAGAGCAAATATGTCACTTTGAAGACTAAAGTGCACTTGACCCAAGCCATGGTCTTTTCAGTTGCCTCATATGTATGTGAAAGCTGGACAATGAATAAGGAAGACTGAAGAAGAATGTATGCACTTGAATCATGACATTGGCAAAGAATATTGAATATAACAGAGAAAGGAACAAATCAATCTCAGAAACAGAACAGTCAGATGCCATTTAGAATCGAGAATGGCCAGTTTGTCTCTCATACCTTGATCGTGTTATTAGGAGCAACAAGTCCCTGGAGAAGGCTCCCATGTCAGGTAAAGTAGAGGGTCATGCACAAAGGGGAAGACCCTCAATGAGATGGACTGACACAGTGGCTGTAACAATGGGCTCCAGCACAGCAACACTTGCGAGCATGGCATCGGACCGGTCAGTGGTTCATTCTGTTGTACACAGGGTCTCTATGAGTCTAAACTGACTCAATGGCACATACCAACCATGGCAAAATGGTGCTATCAGGCATAAATCTTGCAAAGTTTCTGTTGTTGTTAAGTGCGGTCGAGTCAGCTCTGACTCCTAGTGACCCCATCGGCTACAGAATGAAACACTGCCCAGTTCTGAGCCCTCCTCCAGTGTTTGCTATGCTGGAGCCCATCAATGCAGCCCCTATGTCAACCATCTCCCTGAGCTTCTTCTTACTTTTTACTGACCCTTCACTTTGCCAAGCATGATATCCTTCTCCAGGGACTGGGCTCTTCTGACAACATGAACGAAGTAGGTGAATCTGGCCACTCTTGTTTGTAAAGGAGCATTCAGGCAGCACTTATTCCTGGACAGTTTTGTTCTTCTGGCAGTCCATGGTATTTTCAGTATTCTTCACCACCACAACAATTCTACCAAGTATCTAATAATCAATTTGACATTCCTGTCTGAAAAAAGGAGCACAAAGATCCAGCAATGTATCCAATCAATAATAACATGTTCCGCTGTTGTGAAATAAAACCATATCATATTAAGATTAGCTTATCTCAAAATATTACTGACAAAATTGCAGAAACCAATGATGGAATGCTTTATGAAGTCTTAAGGACTAAGTTTTTTATTAGCTACAAGCCATAACTACATTTCTAGAGTTCTGAAATTCCATTTACTTTGGCAATAACATTTAACAAAACTAATATAACTGAGTTTATGAATGATGCCTTATGGGAGATGGTACACCTTCATTATCACACATTCACCTAACCAGTTGCCATGGAATAGATTCCAACTCATAGTGGACATATGTGTCCGAGCAGAACTGAGCTCCGTGGCGTTTTCAGTGGCTGATTTGTCAAAAGTAGATCACCAGGTCTTCCTTCTGATGTGCCTGTGGGGTGGATTCAAAGCTCTAATCTGTGGTTTAGCAGCTAAGTGTGTTAACCATTTGTACCACCTACACCACGTAGGGACTCTACAACATATCCATGAGTCTCTATTAATGTTTAGGAATTCTGTCTTTTTTTTTTTTTTTTTTTCCCAGCCCAGCAGTGTGAGTTGCACAGTAGTCAGAAACTGGAAAATAGAATCAAACTTTCTTGGGTTGAGATCAGTCTTGACCAGCTACTAGCAGCATGGCCTAAAGCAAGTCCCTTCATCTCTCTAAACTTCAGTTTCCTCTTCTGTACAGTATAAATAAAAAAGATCATCATATCTAGTCTTTACCTGTTGTGTGGAGTAAACAAAATAGACCTTGTGAAAGCACTTTGTACAGTATCTGGCACATGATAACTAATTAATAAATGGGAGAAGTCTCTCCATAATAATAACCTCCTCTTCATACAAGGTTTGTTCTTGGGTCCACATTACAGTCTTAAGATGTATAAAAGATTGTCTTCTATACTTTAATCCATTCCTCATGTGCAATTTTGAAGTATTATGCTGAAATGTGTCAGCACAATCTATGTAATATACATCAAGGTAAACAAATGAAATATGAAGTAAAAATAGGAATATTTAAATAATCATATGAAGAAACTGTTTACTAAAGTAACTTTTCCATACACAAGCTGAATATATATATATATATAAACCAAGAAGATACATAGATAGACTTGCAAGGTGAATAAATGTGGGAAGGCAAATGGGCATAAACCCGTGAGTATACACAGGTTTGGCACAGGGTATTTCTACATATCTATGTGTATGGGTTGTAAATATATTCAAGGGTATTGAAGAGACACAGGGGGCAATGTTCTGAAAACTTCTTAACCATAAACACACACCCTGAAGGAATGACTCCCTGAGCTTGGAATTTAGGACTGCAATCTCAGGGGAAAATTAGGTCAAATGGCATAGTAGTCCACAAAGACAGCGTTCTCTATGCTACCTTAGTGAACAGAGATTGGGGTCTTAAAAGCTTGTGATTGGCCATCGATGATGCAACTATTTTTCTCGCATTTTCTGCCTCAAAGATAATCAAAAACTCAGGGAAACAATTCCTCCAAGGGACTAATGGACCACGTGAAACACAGCCTCCGCTACAAGAAAGGAGACCAGAAGAATTAGGTGTTGTCCCACTGTCACAGTAAAATGGACAGAGAAGAAGAAGGGAAAAAAAAAAAAAAAAAGGACAAAATCCAGGACATAAATTAGACCAGACTTACTTGCCTGCTAGTGACTAGTGGAACCCCCTTGGGACTATGGCCCTTAGACAAGCTTCAAGCCTGGAACTGAACCCACCCCAAGGGATCAACTTTCATCCATACAATAGACAGGACTAAACAGTGAATAACACAAGGGAGGAATGTCCTCCTAGGTACGATCAATCACACGAGACCAAAATGTCCACATACACCCAAACACAAAATTCAGAAGGCACAAAGCGGCAGGAAAGGACGAATGGAAATGGGGAACTCAGCAAGGAAAGAGGAAGAATGTTGTTACAGTGAAGGGACTACAACCAATATCTCAAAACACAATGTACATAAACTGTTGAATGGAAAGCTAATTTGCTCTGTAAACTTTCACCCAAACTACAATGGAAAAAAAAAGAAAAATTCACAAAGTCTTTGTTAGAAGTAAATGGAATACAGCATATGCAGCACCTATCCAACTGAAACTAGCATTTATTAAAAAATCCTATATTACTTATTTTTATTCTTTGATTGTTATTCAAGAAGAAAATTTTAGCTTATAAATGTACATCAGATCATTGATAATATGGAAAACTTAAGTCAGTCAATGTGGTAGTTAAATTTGTGTGTCAACTTGGCTGGGCCTTGGGGATAGTCTCTAGCTTATGGCACACTTGGACCCTGCTGTACCCGTGTCATTGTTTAGCAGCCTTGTGACTTACAATGGACTGGAATTAATGGCCTGCCGTGTGGTTTGGTAACACCGGGACTGTGCCTTTTTACTTGTGAAGCTTGGGCTTTTTAGCCTCAGCAGCCAGCAGCTGTCTGAATGAAGAAACGCCTCGAGCTCCACTGGGCTGGGAGTGGGAAGCAGAGCTGAACACCAAGATTGAGGGGCTTTCACCCAGCCCCTAGAGCCTGAGACTTTGAACTTGGACTTAAAGGCTCCAAATCGTGAGAATAAACTCCTGTTTGTTAAGGCCATTGCATTTGTGGTATATTCTCATTAGAGTGGTACTAGGTAACCAGGACAAAATATGGTACTGAGAGTGGGGTGCTGCTCTGATAGATACCTAAAATGTGGAAACAGGAGTGGAGTGCATCCTTGACTCGACACCCTGGCAGAGAGACCCCGGCATACGGAAGGACAGACGGCAGGAGCAGAGCAAGAGACCGACATAAGAGACGGCAGGAGCAGAGGTGAGAGACCCGGCATGAGACAGCGACAGACTTACCAGCCCACAGAGGAGAAAGCTTGAGGCCACTGGTTAGGCAGCTTCCTGGTGGAGTGGGTTGCCTTCGGACATTAACTGGTAGAAAAGACCAGCATGAAATGGTGTAGCAGGTTGGCCGGCCCACGGAGCAAGAAAGCAGAATGCTTGAGGGCAGGAAGATCTCCAGCGGAGTGGGTTGCCCTCGGCATTAATCAGCAAAAGCAGAGAGACTAAGGAAATGGGAAGGAGAGCTGTCTCAGCCTGAAAGGGTAGGACCATGGCCTTTGGGGGTGGAACCACCACAGCCCCCTAGGTTTCAAAGAGTTAGACCTTCACCAACTTGGTTCTGGGGTGTGGGGCTGCTCCTTCCTGTGAGCCAGTGGGATGGAACATAGCTGCTGCCCAAGAGTGAGGGGGCGGGGCCGCCAGGCCAAGGGGGTGAGGTCACCACTTAGAGGAACTAGGGGACTGGAGCCATCTAGTGAAAGAGATCTGTACAGATGTCACCCACTGAAGATCTGTACAGGTGCCAAGTTGACAAGGGGTGGAATTGTGGTAGTTATGTTTGTGTGTCAACTTGGCTGGGCCTGGTTGAGTGGCTGAGCAGCTGATGGTAGTTATTTCCCATGATGAGACTGGCAATCAACTCCATGGTGGAATCTACCACAAGCAGCTGAGTAGCTGCCTTTGGGATGTGGTCTGTTTCCTGCATGTAAGGAAAAGCCTTGGGGATAGTCTCTAGCTTATGGCATGCTTGGACCTTACATGTAGTCATGTCATTGTTCAGCAGCCTTGGGACTTACAATGGACTTGAAATTACAAAATAATTTCATATTATGTTGTTGATTTTTAGAAATAATATATTTTCCCATATTTAGATAATAATGTCATTAAATGTCTTGTATATACACTAAAGACCTTTACATTAGAAAGTACAAAATAAAGAGAAGTGTAGTCAGTTGGCACGCATACAAAATAATTCATCAGCAGGTGGATTTAAGGAAAAATATGCACAAATTATCCTAAATGATTCCAGGTTTCATATATCAGCTTGAAATTTAAAAGTAGTTGTAGTTATTACAATTATAGAAAATTTAAAAGTAAGATAACATTCAAGGAATTTGTAATGCCAGGGAGATAGTCTTTAACTAGGGTTATTATGATAATGAAATGCAAATAATTTTGCCCAGATTTTTCAAACAAGACTAATAAAGTATTTATCCTTCAATGAACTATGTCCATTACAGGAAATTTAAATGAGGATTGTCCTCTCTTATCTCTCTATTTTTAAGCTAAAATTTAAGATAAAGAAAAATTTATTGGAAAGTAATGTGATGCATAGTCATTTAGTAAAAATTTAAGTGGAATTTTATATGCTTTCTGGGCATTTAAACCCAAGTGAGTAATATCTATCACTCATTTTACCTTTAGATGAATAAATATTTATCAAATATCTACTATTCCTCAAGTATCTACTTGTATTTACCAATTATCTACTATGTTCAACAAAGGACAGCTTGGGCTTACACTCTTACATCCACCACTAATGCCACTGTCCCTATCACCATACCATAAAAATAACAGCTAATGCAGAAAAAGTTTACTATATGCCAGGTTCTTTGTTAAATGCTTTGCCTTCAGCTCAATCTTTTAAGTTACCCACAACTTAATTATTATTTGTTAATTATACGTACATATGTGAATTGAGGAATGTCAGTATTTAAAAGCTTGGGGAACACTCAGCTAAGTAAATTAAAACCTGAGTTTCTTAATGCCAAACTCAGTTTTGAACTGCCAGTTTGCTTCCTTCATAGATTATACATTCTACTTTGCGATTCTCCTTGGAATGCTTCTGGGAAGTGAGAATGGCCAGACTTTGTCTGACCTGCTTTGGTCATGTGGTCGGAAGGGACGATTCCCTGGAGAAGAATATCATGCTTGGTAAAGTGGGAGGTCAAAGAAGAGGGGGAAGACCCTCAATGAGATGGACTGACACAGTGGCTGCAATGATGGGCTCAGGCGTAGCAAGGATTGTAAGGATGGAACATGACTGGGCAGTGTTTCGTTCTGTTGTACACAGGGTTGCCATGAGTCAGAGCTGACTCAATGGCACCTAACAGCACCAACTTCTCTATTGTAAGGAACTGGAAAGGTTTAATATTTGAGATTGGATATAACTTTTATATTCTCACAACAAACTTGTGTATATGAAAGATATTTGAACACTCTTTCTTTAAATGACACTCTATTGGGAAAGTGTTCAAATGTATACAATAAAGTATGGTTTGCTTTATATTACCAAAGGACTAAAAATTGAGATAGTATTACTTCAGATATTTCAAAGCTAGGTAACTATAGATTGATTACATTGGATATTGCAAGATTAGATTGAAGGGGATCAAATATTTAAAAGTTCAAGGAGCTGCTCGAATATATGATCTGAATCCCTTACATGCAGCATGATTTCCATTCATAGGAGGAAGCATAAAAGCACATCATAGGAAGACTGGTCTTACAATTGGTTATCAAAGACAGTAGACTGAGGACATGTTTAATGAAGATAATAAAGAAATATAATATCACAATAGATACATTCATATAAAAGATGAGGTGTATACTGACATCTAGTTAGTAGCAAAAGAAAACATACTGGTAGGAAATATAACAGTGTCAGCTGAATTTGTAAAGTAATACCCCCTCCCCGTATTTTCCCCTATTATTTCTGCTGATGTCTTTTGCTCAAATGAATATTGTGAACCACTTTTGGGGTGAAGCATCATGGATACACACTGGACTATAAGTCTTTCAATATATATTAACTACTGATCAAAATAAAACTAGCCACCTGATTTGAGAAGTTCCTTTTACAACATTCAACCACATTTATATACCATAGACTTTTACAGGAATTCTACAGAATATTATGCATACAATGATTTATAAATCTTAGGGGAGAAAAATTTGGACAAGCCAAGATGCTTTTTATAAATGCAAGAGAACCTAAAATTCTACATTTGCATCTTAGAACATGGGACTTAACAATATATATAACCTCAGAAGACTTCACAAATATCAGCTATTCTGGAGTAAGTCAAGTGAAAGTCACCCACGAATCAGTTGTAGGCAGGGCATGAGAAATCACTGGCAGGTTCTAAATTTGGGTAACATGCCAGCACAAAAACAGTCTAATTTTCATCTATATTCTAGGGAAATGGAGAATGATGGACACACAACACCAACTTGACTTTGGCTTTGATCAGCAGATCAAAATGAACACTTACTAACATCATTCTTTTTGTTCTAGAAGACAATTGCAATGTATTTTCAGGTAATAACGTCTCTCTTTTGTTTTATGTTTACAATCTAGATTGCAAAGTTCAAGTTATTATACAATATCTTCAAAAACCTCTTTAATTTTTGATCATGAGAATTCTTTGTCAAATTCCAATTAATACAATCATTTTCATTGACTACAGTCTGAAGATTAAGAGCAAGTAGAAACTGGTAAAGTCAATATTGTAACACTGTGAGAAATACATAATGATTTTATAATAAAACAACGCCATAAAAAGAAAACATACTTTAAGTAAATAAAAGATAGTTTCCAAAATTTCAGGTTAGTAAACCAAGAAGGAAAGTAAACAAAACACCATCTAAGGACTAAGAAAGAGATTAGTTTCATGATTGAAAGTTTAATAATATTTTATAGATATTCAAGAGGTCATAAAAGAGTATCCATACAGGACAAAGTGAGTATGTGAGTCTGTTGATGCTTAATCTATTTTTGTTTCCCATACACCAAAAGGTCATCCAACAGGAATGGGAATTGGAGAGAGCACACGATAGTGTGAGACAAAAAATAGGGGAAAATATTTCAATCAGGAAGTATAAGTGATGTGATAACAATTACCTTAGTGATATACCAAATGAAATTTATACTAGTTGAACATATCAGCTTTATGGAATCCATTCTGTTTTTGAGTTTTAAATGGACATAAATGAATTAGGCTTTTCAACCATCACTTGAAATAAATTTGATAATTCTTGGGAACCTCCTTTCTCTTGAATTGAGTTTGGATCTGAA
>NW_006922117.1:189319-190918 GCF_000298275.1 Orycteropus afer afer | reverse complement strand
TTCTTTAGTTCATCCCATTCCTGGATTTTTCTTTTGCAATTTTCCCATTTTTTTTTTCACTATCCTTTTACTCTTGCTTTTTACTCTCATTCCCCTCTCTGCAGATATTGTGACTCCCCTCCACTCTTTCTCTCATTATTTTTCTTTTAACCCTCTTAAATATATTTTCAATTTTTTTCTTCTCATTTTTTTTTTTAATGATTTCTGTTTGTTTACATAGTTCAAAGTTTTTCTTCTCTTGCTTTGACTTTCTTGGCTGTTTTCATTTATGTATTTATTTATTTTTGTCTGACTGAGTGGGAGATAGCAAAGGCTCCAATACAGAACCATACTTGCCCCTCTTGGAGACAGGTGGTGAGTGCCTAAGTGTTAACCGCTACCTAATAGAGGAGCACAGTATCCTGGTCACACAGATATGCCAAAACAAAATCAAGGGGAAAAAAAATCTTGCAGGATAACATACAACCACAAATTAAACATAAATTAATATTTGATTAATAAATTAAACATAAATACAACAACATCACAATATCTCAGAGATAACAGACCATCACAGTCCACACAAAAAAGCAAGTTAAAGTAGTAGAAACAAGACACCAGGATATAGCCCCAGAAAATATTACTGAGGAAGAAGGAGCACTTGAACTCCCTGATATGGAATTCAAAAAAATTATACTTGGGTACTTTCAACTGATTTAGGGACAGATCAAGGAAAGCACTAACAAGATCAAGGAAAACACTGACGAAATTCAGGAAAACACAGACAAAACTCTAGACCAGTTTCAGAAAATAATACAAGAACAAATTTACAAAATAAAAAATTAGAAATGATACAAAAACAATTAATATAAATACAGAAGATTAATATTAAGACTTCAGAAACAGATAAGACATTGAATGGGCAACAGAGTAGAATCAAATCAGTAGAAGAGAGATAAAATAAGACTAAAGACAAATACGTCAATACTACTTTGTTAAGGGATCAGTCAGACAAAAGATCAAAACAAAGTGAAGAAAGCCTAATATTCATTTGCGGTATCATCAAAGGAATAATTGTATAATTGAAATGTCAGAACAAGAAAAGACAGAGATAATTGTCAAAGTTTTGTTGAAAGAGAGTTTCCCTAATATGATGAAAAACAGGAACATATCCATTCAAAACATTCAACAAACCCCAAACAGGATAGATCCAAAAAGAAAATCACCAAGACTTATCGTTATCACACTCACCAAAACCAAAGGCAAAGAACAAATTCTGAAAGCAGCATGAGAAAAATTCAAAGTTACCTACAAAAGGCAACCAATAAGAATAAGCTCTGATTTCTTGGCAGAAAACATGAAGGCAAGAAAGCAATGGAATGATATATATAAAAGCCTGGAAGAAAAACATTTCCAATCATGAATTATATACCCAACAAAATTGTCCTTCAAATATGAGGGTGAAATTAGAATATTTCCTCATAAGCAGAAATAAAAGGAAATTGATAAAACCAGACCACTTTACAAAAAATTCTAAAGTGAGTGCTTTGGAAAGAGAACCAAAAACAGCAAACAACAATTGATGGTCAACAAACATGAGTACATAATCCAGAAACTAAC
>NW_006922117.1:187587-188563 GCF_000298275.1 Orycteropus afer afer | reverse complement strand
GAGAAGAAAGAGACAAAAATCAATACCTTAACCTAACATCTCCAACAACTAGAAAAAGAAAAAAGCCCCCAGTCACCAGAAGAAAGGAAATAAGAAAGATTCAAGCAGATATAAATGAAACAGAAAATAGAAAACCAATAGAAAAAATAAATAAGACTAGAAGTTAGTTCTTTGAAAAGATGAATAAAATCTATAAACCACTGGCAAACTTAACAAAGGAAAAGAAGGAGAAGATGCAAATAACATAAATAAGAAATGTAGTGGGTGACATCAAAACAGAACCAATAAAAATAAAAAGAATAATCTCAGGACACAATGAAGAACTATACTCCAACAAATTTGAAAACCCAGAAAAAATGGATGATTTCTAGAAATACACTACTTACCAAAACTAACACAGACTGAGGCAGAAAATCTGAACAGATTCATAACAAAAGAAGAAATTAAATAGATCATTAAAAAATTACCAACAAACAGAAAAGCCCTGGTCAGACAGTTTCATTGGAGAATTCCACCAATCATTCAGAGAAGAGCTGACACTGATCCTACTCAAAATCTTCCAGAACACACAGAAGGATGGAATCCTCCCAAATTCATTTTATGAAGCAAGTATAACCCTGATACCAAAACCAAGTAAAAACACCACTAGAAAGGAAAACTACAGACCAATATCCCTCATAAATACAGATCCAAAAATCTTCAACAAAATCCTAACTCAACCAACAACTCAAAAAACATATAAAAAAAATGATACGTTTTGACCAAGTGGAATTCATACCAGCTATACAAGCATGGTTCAACATTAGAAAAACAATCAAAGTAATCCATCACATAAGTAAAATAAAGGAAACAAGTCACACGATCATAACAATTGATGCAGAAAAGACATTTGATAAAATCCAACACCCATTCCTCATAAAAACAACTCTCAGAAAAATAGGAATAGAAGAGAAATTCCCCAATATAATAAGGAGCA